>NW_028225180.1:51954643-52551322 GCF_052327205.1 Somniosus microcephalus | reverse complement strand
CCCGCCGCGATTTCCCGAGGCTCTCCCCCCCGCGATTTCCCGAGGCTCTCTCCCCCCCGCCCCCCGCGATTTCCCGAGGCTCTCCCCCCGCGATTTCCCGAGGCTCTCCCCCCCGCCGGCGATTTCCCGAGGCTCTCTCCCTCGCCCGCCCCCCCGCGATTTCCCGAGAGGCTCTCCCCCCGCGATTCCGGAGGGCTCTCCTCCCCCGCGATTTCCCGAAGCTCTCCTCCCCCCGGCGATTTCCCGAGGCTCTCCCCCCCCGCGATTTCCCGAGGCTCTCTCCCCCCCGCCCACCCCGCGATTTCCGAGGCTCTCCCCCCGCGATTCCGGAGGCTCTCCCACCGCGATTTCCCGAAGCTCTCCCCCCCCGCGATTTCCCGAGGCTCTCTCTCCCCCCCGCCCCCCGCGATTTCCCGAGGCTCTCCCCCCCACGATTTCCCGAGGCTCTCCCCCCTCCCGCGATTTCCCGAGGCTCTCCCCCCCCCCGCGATTTCCCGAGGCTCTCCCCCCCCGCGATTTCCCGAGGCTCTCCCCCCCCGCGATTTCCCGAGGCACTCTCTCCCCCGCCCCCCCGCGATTACCCGAGACTCTCCAACCCCCCCGCGATTTCCCGAGGCTCTCCCCCCCGCGATTTCCCGAGGCCCTCCCCCCCCGCGATTTCCCGAGGCTCTCTCCCCCCCGCCCCCCGCGATTTCCCGAGGCTCTCCCCCCCCGCGATTTCCCGAGGCTCTCCCCCCCCCGCGATTTCCCGAGGCTCTCCCCCCCCCGCGATTTCCCGAGGCTCACCCCCCCGCGATTTCCCGAGGCTCTCCCCCCCCGGCGATTTCCCGAGGCTCTCTCCCCCCGCCCCCCGCGATTTCCCGAGGCTCTCCCCCCCCCCGCGATTTCCCGAGGCTCTCCCCCCCCGCGATTTCCCAAGGCCCTCCCCCCCCTCCGCGATTTCCCGAGGCTCTCCCTCCCCGCGCTTTCCCGAAGCCCTCCCCCCCCGCGATTTCCCGAGGCCCTCCCCCCCCCGCGATTTCCCGAGGCTCTCCCCCCCCCGCGATTTCCCGAAGCTCTCCCCCCCGCGATTTCCCGAGGCTCTCCCCCCCCCCCGCGATTTCCCGAGGCCCTCCCCGCCCCCCCCCCCGCGATTTCCCGATGCTCCCCCCCCCGCGATTTCCCGAGGCTCTCCCCCCCCCGCGATTTCCCGAGGCTCTCCCCCCCGCGATTTCCCGAGGCTCTCTCCCCCCGCGATTTCCCGAGGCTCTCCCCCCCACGATTTCCCGAGGCTCTCCCCCCCGCGATTTCCCGAGGCTCTCTCCGCCCCCCGCCCCGCGATTTTCCCCGAGGCTCTCTTCCCCCCCCCCGCCCCCCGCGATTTCCCGAGGCTCTCTCCCCCCCGCGATTTCCCGAGGCTCTCTCCCCGCGCGATTTCCCGAGGCTCTCCCCCCCTTGATTTCCCGAGGTTCTCCCCCCCGCGGTTTCCCGAGGCTCTCTCCCCCCCGCCCCCCCGCGATTTCCCGAGGCTCTCTCCCCCCGCGATTTCCCAAGGCTCTCCCCCCCCGCGATTTCCCGAGGCTCTCCCCCCCCGCGATTTCCCGAGGCTCTCCCCCCCGCGATTTCCCGAGGCTCTCTCACACCGCGATTTCCCGAGGCTCTCCCCCATCCCGCGATCTCACGAGGCTGTGTGCAGGCGTCACGGGGGCCGTGCGCATGCGTTCCGGCTTCAAGGCGGCTGCGCAACGGCCGTGCGCATGCGTGGTTGCCGTTTAAAAGAAAAGCCAGAGCGGGCTCTCGCGGGCGGGCGGCGCATGCGCGGGTCAGTGCCAGCGGCGCGAGGCGGCCCGCGGGGGAGTAGGCAGGGAAACCCCGCGGGCTGGCGGCCGTTAGAGCGGGGAGTTGGAAGGGAAACCCCCGCGGGCTGGCGGCCGTTAGAGCGGCTCACTTCGGGCCCCGACACCGTCAAACCTGAGAGGGGGAAGTAGAGAGGGAAGAGGAGATGGAGAGAGAGGGAAGAGGAGAAGGAGAGAGAGAGAGGGAAGAGAGAGAGATAGAGAAATTTTTGGAGCTTCAGGCCTGCCTGCAGCGAGCCTGGAGACCAGCACCGAGTCCCCCCTGTGCGAGGGTGAGGAGGCGGGGGGGGTTGCTAAACACAATATAAAACTGAAATAAATTGTTAATTAATTCCTAACACATAATTCAGATATTTACCTTAGTTCCCTAACACACAGAAAGTGTGGGGGAAAAAATCGTGGAAAATCAAGATGGCGGCCACTCACACTCGGTTCAGAAGGATAAGGCCCGCCCACACACGCACCGATTGGTCGACGACCGGTCAGGTCACTGAAGCGTAGGATTGGTCAATCGTCGAGTCACTCGACACTCAACTGTAGGAAGACCTCGACGTCACACGGTCGCTAATGAGATGCTAATGAGCGGAACGCTGAAAGTTTTGGGATACCGCGGGCGTGATTTTTGTCCGGCCGAAACGTAAATACGCCGATGACCGGTCCGGAATCGCAAGCTTTCTTTTGAGGCGACGCGCGCGTCGGTACGCTCTGTAACTTCCAAACGTATCGAGACCAGGCGGACAGACAGACAGACAGAGAGACAGACAGACAGACAGACAGAAGAGCCGCTTTATATATATAGATATAGATGAAGTAACAGAGAGGGGTGATGAAGGGAGTGCTGTAGTGTGTATATATGGATTTTCAAAAGCCATTTGCAAAAGGGCCACATAACAGACTTGTTTGGGAAATAGAAGCGCATGGTATTAAAGAGTCTGTGGAAAATTGGGTTCCTAATTATCTTAGTGATAGGAGGCAGAGAGCAGTGGTGAACGGATGTTTTTCTGACTGGAGAGAAGTATGCATTGGGTCATCCAGGGGTCAGAATTGGGAATTTTGGTTTTCTTATATTTTAAATGACCAGGACTTCGGTATAGGGGAGTGGGACCTCCCGAGGTTTGCTGTTGATACAAAGTTTTGACTCTTTTAAATGGTGAGCAGGACAGCAGCAGACTTTAGAAATACACAGAAAGTCTGGTGAATCGGGCCGGCACATGGCCGATGCTGTTTAATGTGGATCAGTGTGAACTGACTTGACTTGTATTTTAGCGGTTTAGAATAGCAGGGGGATCTGGGGCGCAGGTTCAGAAATCTTTGAAGGTTGCAGGGTAACTTGATAATGCTTAAAAGAGTGTGTGTGGGAGATTTATCATTGTAAATGGGGGCATTGAAGGTCAATGTTAACCCATTACAAATCACTGGTTGGGCTGGTGTATTGTGTACAATTCTGGGCACCAGACTTTAGGAAGGATGCCAAGGCCATGGAGAGGGTACAGAGGTGGTTTACTAGGATGATACCAGGGATGACAGATTTCAATTATGTGGAGAGATCGGAAAAGCTGGGATTGTTGCCTTTAGAGCAGAGAAGGTTAAGGGAAGAGTTAATAGAGAATTCCAGATTATGAGGGTTTTTGATAGAGCAAATAGGAAGAAATGTTCCCTCTGGCAAATGGGGTGTTAACGAAAGGTTCCTGTTTTAAAATAATTTGCAAAAGAACTGGAGGGGAAATTAGGAGAATTTTTTGTACACACCCGTTTAATATCTGGAATGCACCACCTGAAAAACTGATGTAAACAAATTCCATGGGAACTTTCAAAATACAATTGGACCTGTACTTGAAGAGGAGGAATTTCCAGGGTTATGGGGAAAAAGCTGGGGTGTGGGACTGGTTTGGACATTTTTTCAAAGAGCCAGCACAGGCACTGTGGGCCGAAGTGCCTGTGTTGTAAGATTGGAAGGGGTTTGATCCAAGAGCCCAGCAGATATTAACTGTTTCCCCGCCCCCAGCACCAATTTGGAAAGAACCGACCTTTATGTTCCCCATAATATCGATATTATATTACATGTTAAGGTAGTACCAGACACTCAAATATATTTCATATCCAACTCTCAATAAATAACCTTACAATTCTGAACTGGACGCTGGGTTTACTTAGTTATTTTCTATCAGTAAATCTATTTCTGAATTTCACAATGGAGATTGAATTAAATGATTATTTAAGTAAAAACTGATAAAAATGATGCGTAAATATTATATTTTAATAAAGATTAGAAAATTACTTCCAATTAATTATTTTGTGTTGTTAGAATAAAGTTTCTTGCTGGTCACATGATCCAGGTTCATAGATACATGTAATTCGATAACTAACAGGTTTAGATGTTTTAAGACAGTCTGATTTTCAGGGGTGACTGGGTCTATCTACAACAATGTGACTATTTTATTGATGTATTTCTGTAGATGTGGCACTGCTTAATGTTCTGTATAGCTGGAACTGACGGATTCAGTAAACCCGCAGTGTCAGGTCTGGTGGTGTAAAAATCCGTTATTGGAATCGCAGCTTCATGGCTAGAAACACTGGCTGAATGTTCAGGGTTAATGTTCTTCACTAAACTCAGAACATGTGATGCTGGTTTTGTTATTTCCGTTTTCAGTGCGTGATTTCCTCTATTGCCAGGGTAACAATCTGTCAGATCTCAGTACAAGAGGCCTTGGCTCCAATTTATATCCGAAAGACCGTGAAACATTCAGTGTAAACTCCTGTCTGTGTAGTCGGCAGTCCAGGAGAAGGAACCTGTTGTTTCTGAGCAGTAGGTTTTATAGATACATATAACTTGGAATACTTCCTCTTGCCATGGTTCAGTAACACTTCTTTTTTAAATCTGATAACCTCTGTCTCAATATATTTTGAGTTGGGAATATTGTTCCACAATTTATTCAGTTCTGGGCACCGCCCCTCAGGAAAGAGATATTGGCCGTGGAGGGGATGCAGTGCCGATTCATCGGAGTGAGCCCTGAGCTAAAAGGGTTAAATTATGAGGACAGGTTGCAAAGACAATGGCCTAGAAATTCCCTTGGGTTTGCGCCCATTTAGGGGCGCAAGAGTGGGTTGCGCAGGATGTTGCGTCTCCGCTGAAATTAGGTGGGCCTTTAAATCGGCATAAGCCGGTAGCGCTGCGCCGGCACCCATGACGTCATCGGTGTGCGCAGCGCCACGGTACCGCCCGAAACCACGCCGATCCCCATCTTCAGTAGCGGCCGCCTCTTCCCTGGCGGCCGCTAACAAAGTTTTGGAAACCTGGCCGTGCTGCAGCCTTAGAGGCGCTATTTAAATCGGAGGTGGGGCCGGCCGCTTTTTCGGCGACTGCCTGCCCGCACCTCCTTCCCCGACCTCCTCCAACCCCCCCCCGCAGCATTGCCGGCTGGTTTCCGTGGAGCCCGGCACTTCGCCGTTGTGCCGGGCTCTTTTGCGGGCACTTTCAACGGGGCTCTGGCCATTGCAGGCACCTCCCCCTTAAGAGAAGGGGGAGGCCTGCAGTACAGTAGCCTGACGCTCCGCATCGGGTGGCGCAGCGGGACCGGCAGCACTGAAATTCACTTTCAGCGCCCCAAGCGGGGCGGGCACACCCTGTACCAGCGCCCGCTTCTGCTTTGGGGCGCTGAAAGTGAATTTGGGGCGGGCACAACTGGCTCGGCGGCGGGCGCTAAATTTCTGGCGCATACGTGCTGGCGGGGCGTCACTGAATTTATAGGCCAATGTCTGTATTCCGTTGAATATAAAAGATCAAGGGGTGAACTAATTGAGGTGTTTAAGATGATTAAAGGATTTGACAGGGTGGACAGAGAAAAACAAATTTTGCTCTGGTGGGGGAGTCCAGAACAATGAGGCATAAACTTCAAATTGGAGCTAGGCCGTTCCAGGGTGATATAATCATAGAATCATCGTTACAGCACAGTTGGAGGCCATTCGGTCCCTCCAGCCCGTGCCGGCTCTCTGCTCAATCCACCGCCCATTCTCCGTAGCTCTGTTTGGGAGGTGCTGCCGAAGAAGCCTTGGCGAGTTGCTGCAGTGCATCTTGTAGATGTTACACACTGCAACCACAGTGCGCCGTTGGTGGAGGGAGTGAATGTTTAAGGTGGTGGATGGGGTGCCAGTCAAGCGTGCTGCTTTGTCCTGGATGGTGTCGAGCTTCTTGAGTGTTGTTGGAGCTGCACTCATCCAGGCAAGTGGAGAGTATTCCATCACACTCCTTACTTGTGCCTTGTAGATGGTGGAAAGGTTTTCAGGAGTCAGGAGGTGAGACACTTGCCGCAGAATACCTAGCCTCTGACCTGCTCTTGTTGCCACAGTATTTATGTGGCTGGTCCAGTTATGTTTCTGGTCAATGGTGACCCCCAGGATGTTGATAGTGGCGGATTCGGTGATGGTAATGCCATGTAATATCAATGGGAGGTGGTTAGACTCTCGCTTGTTGGAGATAGTCATTGCCTGGCACTTCTGTGGTGCGAATGTTACCTGCCACTTATCAGCCTGCCACTTATCAGCTCAATGCACCACCCATTCTCCGTAGCCCTGCATTTTTTCAGGTACTTATTTAGTTCCGTATGGGTGGCAGAAAACATTTCTTCACATAAAGGGTCGTGGAAATCTGGAATTATCTCCCAAAAAAAGCTGGTGATGCTGGGAGTCATTTGAAAATGTCAAAACTGAGATTAATAGACGTTTTTCTCTCATAGAAACATAGAAGATAGGAGCAGGAGTAGGCCAGTCGGCCCCTCGAGCCTGCTCCGCCATTCAATGCCATCATGGCTGATCATCCAAATTCAGTACCCGGTCCCTGCTTTCTCCCCATACCCCTTGCTCCCTTTAGCCTTAAGAAATATATCGAACTCCTTCTTGAATATATTTAAGAATGAATTGGCCTCTACTGCCTTCTGTGGTAGAGAATTCCACAGTTTCACCACTCTCTGGGTGAATAAATTCCTCCTCATTTCTGTCCTAAATGGCCTACCCCTTATCCTTAGACTGTGACCCCTGGTTCTGGACTCCCCGACCATCGGGAAAATGCTTCCTGCATCTAGTCTGTCCAGTCCTGTCAGAATTTTATAAGTGTCAATGAGATCCCCTCTCATTCTTCTAAACTCCAGCGAGTACAAGCCCAATCGTTCCAATCTCTCCTCATATGTCATTCCTGCCATCCCAGGTATCAGCCTGGTGAATCTTCGCTGAACTCCTTCCATGGGAAGAACATCCTTCCTCAGATAAGGGGACCAAAACTGCACACAATACTCAAGATGTGGTCTCACCAAGGCCCTGTCCAACTGCAGCAAGACATCCTTGCTCCTGTACTCAATCCCTCTCGCTACGAAGGCCAACATACCATTTGCCTTCTTAACCGCCTGCTGCACCTGCATGCTTACCTTCAGCGACTGGTGCACAAGGACACCCAAGTCTCGCTGCACTTGCCCTTCTCCCAATCTAGTGCCATTCAGATAATAATCTGCCTTCCTTTTTTTGCCACCAAAGTGGATAACCTCACATTTATCCACATTATATTGCATCTGCCATGCTTTTGCCCAATCACCCAACCTGTCTAAATCATCTTGGAGTTTCTCAGCATCCTCCTCACAGCACACACGCCCACCCAGCTTTGTGTCATCTGCAAATTTGGAGATATTACATCTCGTTCCCTTGTCTAGATCATTAATATATATTGTGAATAGCTGGGGTCCAAGGACTGATCCCTGCGGTACCCCACTAGTCACTGCCTGCCACTTGGAAAAAGACCCGTTTATTCCAACTCTTTGCTTTCTGTCTGCCAACCAGTTCTCTATCCAAGTCAATACCTTGCCACCAATCCCATGTGCTTTAACTTTACATGCTAATCTCTTAAGCGGGACTTTATCAAAAGCCTCCTGAAAGTCCAAATACAGCATATCCACTGGTTCTCCCTTATCTATTTTACCAGTTACATCCTCAAAAAATTCCAGTAGATTAGTCAAGCACGATTTACCTTTTGTAAATCCATGTTGAATTTGTCCGATCCTGTCACTGTTTTGCAAGTGCTCTGCAATTGCATCTTTTATAATGGACTCTAGCATTTTCCCCACTTCCGATGTCAGGCTTACCGATCTGTAATTCCCCGTTTTCTCTCTACCACCTTTTTTGAATAGTGGGGTAACATTAGCTACCCTCTAATCCATGAGTACTGTTCCAGATTCCATCGAATGTTGGAAGATGATCAGCAATGCATCTACTGTTTCTAGGTCCACTTCCTTAAGTACCCTTGGATGTAGATTATCAGGCCCTGGGGATTTATCGGCCTTCAATCCCATGAATTTCCCTAACACCATTTCCCTACAAATACTGATTTCTTTCAGTTCCCCCATTTCATCAGACACTATGTTCCCCGACATCTCTGGGAGGTTATTTGTGTCCTGCCTGACTGCAGGTTGCTGCCTGAACTGCTTAGTGTTTCCAGCATTTTCTGTTGTTATTTCAGGTTTCGAACATCCACAGTATTTTGCTATTGTATTAATAGGTGTTTGTTGGGCATTAAGTGTTATAGGACCAAGGCAAGTCCATGGAGTTAAGGCACAGATAAGCCATGGTCTAATTTTTTTTTATTCGTTTATGGGATGTGGGTGTCGCTGGCAAGGCCAGCCTTCATTGCCCTCGAGAAGGCGGTGATGACCAGAAACATAACTGGACCACTGTAATGAAATATTTTTGTCTTGATCCTGTATTCGTTTTGCACTCATGTATATTACCCTCCCCCACTGTGTATAGTTTCACTTCCTCTTTCCCGACTAACCTGGGAGGTTCCAGGTCTTGGCTCTTGGCTCCGCCCCGACTTCTCTTTCATAAAGATCCCAGGACCTGTATGACTCATTCCTGTGAACCAGTCGGCGTGTTGAGATGTTAGCTCTGATCTTAGTGATTAAAAGCCAACTTGTTTAAGTCTACAACTTCTAGTTTTGTGGTTATTGAAGGCCCATCAATTTTAATCACTAAAGAATACTAGGATGGATCGACTCCTAAAACCAAAGCATCTGGACTTGGATCCACATTCTGCTGAAGCATCAAATCAATTTGGACACTGGCTCAAATGCTTTGAACTCTTGGCGGGGGCCTCATCCGCTAGCGAGGTTGATAAACTGAGTCTACTGAATACTCACGTAAGTCATTGGATTTATTCATTCATCCGGGATGCCACCTCTTTCACGGAGGCCATCACTATCCTGAAGGCCCAATACCAGAGGCCGGTAAACGAAGTGTACGCCAGACATCTGCTGGCTACACGCAGGCAGCGACCAGAGGAACCAATGGATGATTTCTTACAGGGCCTAAAGGACCGGGACTGTAACTGCAAGGCCGTGACGGCCAACGCATACTCTGATGAATTGGTCCGCGATTCCTTCATCACGGGCCTCAAATCGAATTATATCCGGCAGAGACTGCTGGAGAAGGAGGTACTGGACTTAAAAAAGGCAGTGGCCACTGCGCGATCGCTGGACGTGGCCCAGAAAAACTCTGACTCTTATTCTTCCGGCCATGTGGTCCTCACCGCCTTGTGCACGCCGAGGGGGCCGCCATCTTGGAATCAGCCTTCTTCCCCATCCAGGTCTCAGACCAGCTCTATGCCACCGGAGTCCCAACACAGAAGTTCACCCAGGAGTCCTACTACAGCGGCAATGTCTCGACATCCGAAATGCTACTTCTGTGGCCAGGCCAAGCACCCCAGACAACGATGCCCAGTGAAGGACGCTACCTGCTTCAAATGTAAGAAAAAGGGGCATTTTAGCAAAGTCTGCAGGGGGAATCCGATTTCCAACTCCGTCACCGCCTCGTGCGGGCCGCCATCTTGGGATCCGCCATCTTTTCCCGACTCAACGGCCGTCCAGGGCCCAACAGTGGTCAATCCAGGCCACACCCGTTGACAAAATCCATGATGGACAGACAGGTAAATGGTAATTTAACAAAATGTTTAAATGACTGTGGGAGTACCGAGAGTTTTATCCACCCTAGCCTGGTATGGCACCACTCATTAACGTTAACCCCTACATGGAGCAGAATTGCTGTGGCTGCTAAGCCCCACACTTCGGACATTTTGGGCTACTGTGTGGTAACACTGACTGTAAAAGGCACGGACTAGAAGGATTTTAAACTCCTCATGATGCCAGAAATCTGTGTTAATGAAATCTTGGGCCTGGACTTCCAGTGCCACCACGAAAGTGTCACGCTAGCATATGGCGGGTCCCAGCCGCCACTCAAAGTCTGTGGCCTATCAACCTTAAAAATCAGCCCACCCTCTTTATTCGCTAATATCGCTCCGAACTGTAGGCCCATAGTGACCAAAAGTAGATGGTACAGTCGGGAAGACAGACACTTTATCAAGGCGGAAGTGGACAGACTCCTGCGGGAAGGCATTATTGAATGCAGTACTCGCCCGTGGTGTGCCCAAGTAGTCATAGTTAAAATAGCGAAAAGAAATGGATGGTAATTGACTACAGCCAGACTGTTAATATTTATACCCAGCTGGACACCTACCCTTAACCCCGCATATCAGAAATTTCAACCAGATTGCGCAATACCGAGTCTTCTCGACTATCGACCTCAAATCCGCGTATCACCAGCTCCCCATTAGAATGGAGGACCGCCCATACACTGCCTTCGAGGCGAACGGGCGTCTCTACCATTTTCTCAGAGTGCCCTTCGGGGTAACAAATGGGGTCTCGGTCTTCCAACGTGAGATGGACCGCATGGTTGACAAGAATAAACTACAAGCTACCTACCCCTATCTGGACAATGTCACTATCTGCGGGCGCAACCAGCAAGACCACGATCTAAATCTTGCGAGATTTTTAAAAACTGCCCTAAAGCTGAATCTAACCAAAACGAAGACAAATGTGTCTTCAACACAACCCGTCTCTGTATCCTCAGCTGTGTGGTGGAAGAGGGGGTAATTGGACCGGACCCTGACCGATTATGCCCCCTAAAGGAACTGCCCCTGCCACACAATCCCAAAGCTTTAAAAAGGTGCCTGGGATTTTTTTCGTATTATGCCCAATGGGTGCCCAATTACTCTGATAAGGCCCGACCCCTCATAAAATCGACGTCCTTCCCACTATCAGCTGAAGCTCGGGAGGCTTTCACCAGTATTAAACAGAACATTGAAAGGGCTGCAGTGTGTGCAGTGAACGAATGCATTCCCTTTCAAGTCGAAAGCGATGCGTCAGACTTTGCCTTAGCTGCGACCCTCAATCAGGCTGGGAGACCTGTGGCCTTCTTCTCCCGAACCCTTCAGGGGCCTGAAATCAGGCACTCTTCTGTCGAGAAGGAGGCACAGGCTATAGAGGAGGCAGTGTGGCACTGGAGACACTACCTAGCCGGTAACCGTTTCATCCTGCTCACCGACCAGCAGTCGGTGGCTTTCATGTTTAATAACAAACAAAGGGGGAAAATCAAGAATGACAAAATACTCAGGTGGAGGATCGAACTATCCACGTTCGACTATGATATTATGTACATGCCGGGAGCCCTTAATGAACCCCCAGACACCCTATCGCGGGGAATGTGTGCCAGCATTCATATGGACAAATTACAGGGTCTCCACAACGACCTCTGTCACCCAGGGGTCACCCGACTATACCATTTTATAAAGTCCCGCAATCTGCCCCACTCCATCGAGGAGGTCAGGGCAATGACCAGAGCCTGCCGCATCTGTGCAGAATGCAAGCCTCGTTTCTACAGGCCTGACCGTGCACACCTTATCAAAGCCACACGGCCATTTGAGCGCATAAGTCTGGAATTCAAGGGACCCCTTCCCTCTGCTGAAAGTAATGTATACTTCCTCAATATCATTGATGAATATTCCCGCTTCCCCTTCGCCATTCCCTGCCCAGACATGACCAGTGCCACAGTCATCAAGTGTCTCTGTAATCTATTCTGCATGCTTGGCATGCCGAACTACATACACAGTGAAAAGGGGACCTCATTCATGAGTGACGAGCTGCGCCAGTTCTTGCTCTCGAAGGGGATAGCCACTAGCAGAACCACTAGCTACAACCCCCGGGGCAATGGGCAAGTAGAAAGGGAGAATGCTACTGTTTGGAAGGCTGTCACGTTAGCCTTAATGTCAAAAGACCTTCCGACCTCCCGCTGGCAGGAAGTCCTCCCAGATGTGCTCCACTCCATAAGGTCGCTGTTATGTACTGCCACTAACGCTACCCCTCACGAAAAGATGTTCGTTTTCCCCCGGAAATCCACCTCGGGCATATCTCTACCCACGTGGCTGACGTCTCCGCGGACAGTACTATTGCGGAAGCACGTGAGAGGCCATAAAATGGACCCACCTGTGGAAAAGGTACAGCTCCTCCATGCAAACCCTCAGTACGCCTATATTGAATACTCTGACGGGCGAGAGGACACTGTTTCCATAAAAGACCTCGCTCCCTCAGGGAGTGAAGAGAACGATGGGAGACTACCCGATGAAGACCTACACTACAAAGAGACAGGACGCCCAGAGGTATCAATATCCAACTTTAACCAGGAGGACACTGCAGATAACCTGGAAGACACTGCGGAGGCCCGGACAGCGGAGGAACCAGAGTCCACTCCCCTAGAGGCACCCCAACCGGCATGGCGCTGATCGCTGAGAACTGCAAAACCTCCTGACAGACGCACTTATACGAACTTTTAAGAAACATCACCCCGATGGACTAAATCTATAGAAGGGGTGAATGTAATGAAATCTGTTTGTCTTGATCCTGTATTCGTTTTGCACTCATGTATATTACCCTCCCCCACAGTGTATAGATTGACTTCCTCTTTCCCGACTAACCTGGGAGGTTCCAGGTCTTGGCTCTTGGCTCCGCCCCTGACTTCTCTTACATAAAGATCCCAGGATCTGAGGATCTGTATGACTCATTCCTGTGAACCAGCCGGCGTGTTGAGATGTTAGCTCTGATCTTAGTGATTAAAAGCCAACTTGTTTAAGTCTATAACTTCTAGTTTTGTGGTTATTGAAGGCCCATCAACCAGCCACGTATATACTGTGGCAACAGGAGCAGGTCCAAGGCTAGCTATTCTGCGGCGAGTGTCTCACCTCCTTACTCCTGAAAACATTTCCACCATCTACAAGGCACAAGTAAGGAGTATGATGGAATATTCTCCACTTGCCTGGATGAGTGCAGCTCCAACAACACTCATTCCGTGTGGTGAAGGTAAACCCACAAAGCTGTTAGGGAGGCAGTTCCAGGATTTTGACCCAGCGATGATGAAGGAGTGGCGATATGCTTCTCAGTCAGATTGGTGTGTGACTTGGAGGGAAACTTGGAGGTGGTGGTGTTCCCAAGCGCATGCTGCCCTTGTCCTTCTAGGTGGAAGATTTCGCGGGTTTGGGAGGTGCTGCCGAAGCAGCCTTGGTGAGTTGCTGCAGTGCATCTTGTAGATGGACACACTGCAGCCACGGTACGCCGGTGGTGGAGGGAGGGAATGTTTTAGGTGGTGGATGAGGTGCCAGTCAAGGGGGTTGCTTTGTCCTGGATGGTGTCAAGCTTCTTGAGTGTTGTTGGAGCTGCGCTCTTCCAGGCAAGTGGAGAATATCCAATCACACTCCTTACTTGTGCCTTGTAGATGGTGGAAAGGTTTTCAGGAGTCAGGAGGTGAGACACTCGCCACAGAATAGCTAGCCTGTCACCTGCTCCTTTTGCCACAGTATTTACGTGGCTGGTCCAGTTATGTTTCTGGTCAATGGTGGCTCCCAGGTTGTTGATAGTGGGGGATTCAGTGATGGTAATGCCATTGAATGTCAATGGGAGGTGGTTAGAGTCTCGCTTGTTGGAGATAATCATTGCCTGGCACTTCTGTGGCGCGAATGTTACCTACCACTTATCAGCCCATGCCTGAACATCGTCCAGGTCTTGTTGCAGGGGGCATGGCCTGCTTCATTATCTGAGGAGTTGTGAATAGTGCTGAACACTGTGCAGTCATCAGCGAACATCCTCATTTCTGACCTTATGTTGGAGGGAAGATCATTGATGAAATAGCTGACGATTGATGAGCCTGGAACACTGCCCTGAGAAACTCCTGCCGAGATGTCCTGGGGCTGTGATGATTGACCTTCAATCAGCACAACCATCTTCCTTTGTGCTCGGTATGACTCCAGCCAGTGGCGAGTTTTACCCCGATTCCCATTGACTTCAGTTTTACGAGGGCTCCTTAATGCCACACTCGGTCAAATGCTGCCTTAATATCAAGGGTAGTCACTCTAACCTCACCTCTGGAATTCAGCTCTTTTGTCCATGTTTGGGCCATGGCTGTAATGAGGTCGGGAGACCAGTGCTCCTGGCGGAAAACAAACTGGGCATCCGTGAACAGGTTATTGGTGACTAAGTGCCACTTGATCACACTGTCGCCAACACCTTCCATCACTTTGCTGATGTTTAAGAGTAGAATGATGAGGTGGTATTTGGCCGAGTTAGATTTTTCCTGCTTTTAGTGGACAGGATGTACTTAGGCAGTTTTCCACATTGTCGGATAGATGCCAGTGTTGTAGCTGTACTGGAACAGCTTGGCTAGAGACGCAGCTAGTTCTGAAGCACAAGTCTTCAGCACGATAGCCGGGATGTTGTCGGGGCCCATAGCCTTTGCTGTATCCAGTGTGCTCAGCCCTTCCTTGATATCACGTGGAGTGAATCGAATTGGCTGGTAGAACAGGCTGAATGGCCGGCTCCTGCTAATATGTTCTGATGTAGTCCTCCCAACACTGGGGGAGCTATAGTGATGCGTTTGTGGTACATTAATCTCCCACGCAGGCGCTGTGCCGCTCCATTGCTGATCGGGGATGTGCAGTGGGCAGGGTTGCTGTGTGCCAGGCCAGGCGGTGTGGGCCGGTGTGTGAGTGACGGTAAGAAACAGGATGGTTGCCCGGGTTACAGGGGCTGCCCTCTGTGACTGAGGGAACTCGGCTCCATTCAGCACATGGCCTGACAGCGCGGCTGCTCAGCCCAGAGTTTAGATCACAGTGAGGGAGGGAGGGGCTTCACAGAGTCACAGCACCGGTTAGTAACTCTGCAGAGAAACGGAGGGGAGATTCCAGTCAGCATCAGCTCCCGTGGAATGTGCTGAACCGGGTCACAATACAGGGGCTGGACCGGGCGTAGAGGGCGTGGTGGGTTCAGGCAGCTTGGACAGAAAATGGTGCATTTCCGCCTAGAGCAGTGAAACTGGGTGAGTCTCAAGTGGCCGGAAATTTACTGTGAGGAAAATCTCCAAACTAAACAACCAGCTCCGGAACTGAGGAAAGGGACATAATCAAACATAAATACTCGGCCCTGAAATTTAATTTTTCGTAAGCAGAAGAAAAGTCTACATTACATTATTTCACGCTTTCTATAAATATTGTTCTCATTTTCTGCTCTGCCATAATTAGATCTCCCAGTGAATGATGGAGTGATTGAGGAAGGTCCACAGCTGGAAGTAAACAGGGATTGTAGACTGAGGAACAACAGCAGGTGAACCAGCACAGGATTGTGAGAGCACCAACCAGAGAGAACCCTTCCGATTCAAAGAGCTTCCAGAGATCGACCGGGGAGAAAGGTAAGAGAGAGTCCCATTGACTCAGATACGCACTGGTCCTGGAGATGGACTGGGGAGAAATGTCAGAGAGAGTCCCATTGACTCAGATACACACTGGTCCTGGAGATGGGCTGGGGAGAAAGGTCAGAGAGAGTCCCATTGACTCAGATACACACTGGTCCTGGAGAAGGACTCGGGAGAATGGTAAGAGAGAGTGCCATTGACTCAGATACACACTGGCCCTGTAGACAGTCCAGAAAGGTTACAAGGTATGGCAGGAACTGGTGAGAATGAGACTTGGAGAGTCTGACCACCAAGCACAATTATCCAGCATGAGGCTGTGCCATTAAAAATGAAGTGAGATCAGCTTCTGTCTCTAAACATACAGTCACACTGAATTTGTGTTTTTTATTGTAAATGAAGTAACAGAGAGGGTTGTTGACTGGAGTGCAGTAGTTGTATATATGGGCTTTCAAAATCCATTTCATGACGGGCTGCCAATCAGACTTGTTTGGAACATAGAAGTGCATGGTATTGAAGGGACGGTGGTAAATTGGTTTTGTAATTGTCTAAGTGATAGGAGGCAGAGAGCAGTGGCGAACGGATGTTTATCTGACATGGGGAGAAGTATGCATTGGGTCATCCAGGGGTCGGAATTGGGACCTTTGGTTTCCTTATATTTTAAATGACCTGGACTTCAGTATATGGAGTGAAACTTCGATTTTGATGATGATACAAAGTTTAACTCTTGTAAATGGTGAGCAGGATAGTAGCAAACTTTAGAAAGACATTGACTGACTGGTGAAATGGACAGACACATGGCAGACGCTATTTAATGCGGATCAGTGTGAACCGACTTGACTGTTGTATTTTGAGTTCGTGTAATAGCAGAGGGATCTGGGGGCACATATTCAGAAATATTTGAAGGTGCCAGGATAAGTTGATAAGGCTTTTAAGAGCGTGCGTGGAAGATTTATCTTTGTAAATGGGGCATTGAACACAAAAACAAGGAGGTCAATGCTAACCCATTACAATTCACTGGTTGGGCTGGAGTATTCTGTACAATTCTGGGCACCGCACTTTAGGAAGGATGCCAAGCCCATGCAGAGGGTACAGATGTGGTTTACCAGGATGATACCAGGGATGACGACCTTCAGCTATCTGGAGAGATTGGAGAAGCTGGGATTGTTGCCTTTAGAGCAGAGAAGGTTAAGTGAAGAGCTAATAGAGAATTCCAGATTATGAGGGTTTTTGATAGAGCAAATAGGAAGAAATGTTTCCTCTGGCAAATGTGGTGTTAACGAAAGGTCACAGTTTTAAAATAAGTGGCAAAACTACTAGAGGGGAAATGAGGAGAATTTGTTTTACACAGAGGTTTAAGATCTGGAATGCACCACCTGAAAAACTGATGTAAACTAATTCCATGGGAACTTTCCAATGGCAATTGGACCTGTACTTGAAGAGGGCGAATTTCCAGGGTTATGGGGAAAAAGCTGGGTGTAGGACTAGTTTTGACATCTTTTCAAAGAGCCAGCACAAGCACTGTGGGCCGAATGGCCTGTGTTGTAAGATTGGAAGAGGTTTGATCCAAGATCCCAGCAGATATTAACTGTCTCCACGACCCCAGCACCAACTTGGAAAGAACCAACTTTTATGTTCCCCACAATATAAATATTATACTGCGTGTTAAGGTAGTACCAGACACTCAAATATATTTCAGATCCAACTCCCAATGAATAATCTAGGCCATTAAGGGGCAATAGATTCATAGAATCATTGTTACAGCACAGTAGGAGGCCTCTGCAAGAGCACTTCAGCTCAATCCCCCGCCCTGTCTCCGTAGCCCTGCAATTTATTTTCCTTCAGGCACATATCTAGTTCTGTTTGGATGGTGGAAAGAATTTCTTTACACAAAGGGTGCTGGAAATCTGGATCTCTCTTCCCCCAACAAGCTGTTGAGGCTGGGGGTCAATTGAAAATGTCAAAACTGAGATTAATAGATGTTTGTTGGGCATTAAGGGTTACAGAACCAAAGCAGGTTCACGGAGTTAAGACACAGATCAGCCATCATCAAAATGAATGATGGAACAGGCTGGAGGGGCTGAATGGCCTCCTCCTGTTGCTCTGTTCCTGTGTAGTCCTCCTGCGACTGGTGGCGCTGCAGTGATTCAGTCTCGCTCCCTCTCTCGCGCACAGGCGCAGTGCAGCTCCCTTGCCGATCCGGGGATGTGCAGTGGGCGGGGTTAGCTGTGAGCCGAGCCGGGCCGGGCGGCGCGGGACGGTGTATGTTTTCCGATGCTTTGGCAACATAAGATGTAACTTGTCTTGCCAATAAAGCGATTTGAATTGAATTGAATTGAATTGACTGAGGGAACTCGGCTCCATTCAGCACACGGCCTGACAGCGCAGCTGCTCAGCCCGGAGTTTAGATCACAGCGAGTGAGGGGCTTCACAGAGTCACAGCCCCGGTTTGTAACTCTGCAGAGAAACGGAGGGCAGATTCCTGTCAGCATCAGCTCCCGGGGAATGTGCTGAACCGTCTCACAATACCGGGGCTGGTCCGGGGGTGGAGGGCGCGGTGGGTTCAGGCAGTTTGGACACAAAATGGCGCATTTCCGCCCAGAGCAGTGAAACTGGGGGAGTCTCAGGCAGCCGGAATTTACTGTGAGGAAAATCTCCAAAATAAACACATAGCCCCGGAACTGAGGATCTGAGGAAAGGGACAAAATCAAGCAAATACTCAGCCTTGACATTTAAATTTTAGTAAGCAGATAAAAAGCTACGTTACATTATTTCACGCTTTCAATATTGTTCTCATTTTCTGCTCTGCCACAATTAGATCTCGCGGTGAATGATGGAGTGATTGAGGAAGGTCCACAGCTGGAAGTAAACAGGGATTGTAGACTGAGGAACAACAGCAGGAGAACCAGCACTGGATTGTGAGAACACCAACCAGAGAGAACCCTTCCGATTCAAAGAGCTTCCAGAGATCGACTGTGGAGCAAGGTCAGAGAGAGTCCAATTGTCTAAAATACACACTGGTCCTGGAGATTGGGGAGAAAATTCAGAGAGAGTCCCATTGACTCAGATACACACTGGTCCTGGAGATTGTCTGGGGAGAAAGGTCAGAGAGTCCCATTGACTCATATACACACTGGTCTTGGAGATTGCCTGGGGAGAAATGTCAGAGAGAGTCCCATTGACTCAGATACACACTTGTCCTGGAGATGGACTGGGGAGAAAGGTCAGAGAGAGTCCCATTGACTCAGATACGCACTGGTCATGGAGATGGACTAGGGAGAAAGGTCAGAGAGAGTCCCATTGACTCAGATACACATTGGTCCTGGAGATGGACTGGGGAGAATAGTCAGTGAGAGACCCATTGACTCAGATGCACACTGGTCCTGTAGACCGTATACAATGACTGCAAGGTAAGGCAGGAAATGGTGAGAATGAGACTGGGTGAGTCTGACCACTGAGCACAATTATCCAGCATGAGGCCGTGCAATGGAATGTGAAGTGAGGTCAGTTTCTGTCTCTAAACACACAGTCACAGCGAATCTTGTATGTATTTTAGAGGAAAGGAATTTGATCTGAGGTGACACCAGTCTGGGACAGAGCCCAGCAGATGGACATGTGTCTGTTTATTAGGCGGGGCTGAACTGACACCGACACCATCAGATCTCAGTATTAAAATAGCTCAGATCTGGTGAGTAATCAAGGAGAAAGGTTGAACAGAGAAACTAATCATACTCAATTCAGAGACTAACCTCAAAGATCAGCGCGGCCTGTGACCAGCAGGTATGGAGTATTCTCAGATCGTGAATGCTGAGCACAGTTTCATTAACTTTGGACAGCTCCAGTGTTCAGTACTGGGGACGGTGAAAGACATTAAATGCCGGGTGAGTGCTTGCCTCCTGCCTCATTGGTCACAGACACACACAGTACAGAAGTAGAACAACGCCGATCAAAGCAAGCAGGGAATGTGCTTCCAAAATCAACGTCAGATACACAGCTAGCCTCAGATTCCCAGTGTATTCTGAAATGGTGAGATCCCAAACCAAGTAAAACACAGAATATAGTCTGAAAAAGGGGATGAGTAATAATATTATAAATAAAAGCAGAAAATGCTGGAAACACTCAGCGGGTCAGGCAGCGTTTGTGGGGAGAGGAAGGTGGGGTTAATGTTTCAGATCCTGAACCTGTTCTCAGGAAAGGGCATTGACCTGAACCGTTAACCCCACCGTCCCCTCCCCACAGACACTGCCTGACCCACTGAGCATTTCCAGCATTTTCAGCTTTTATGTTATAATTCCAGCATCTCCAGTATTTTGCTGTTAGTAATATTAGAAGTTGGTTTTGATATTAGAAGAGATGTAAGTTTCCTCCCTTGTACAATGTCCGTTATATTCAGGGTAAGACTGTCCAGAGTGCAATAAATTCCTGTCCCCACTCTGCCCCCTGCCTCCCCCTCTCTTTTCTCTACCTCTGCCTACGCCACACTGACCCAACCCCTGTGCCCACTACACGCCCAACCCATCGGCCTGTGAGAGTGACTCGTCTTTCCATTGTAAGTGTTTCCCAGACCGTGCACCCTGCTGATGTGTGGAGATGCTTGAAAAGTTGTGTCAGCGGGAGGGATTCTCAGGGGTGAGCAGCACCTGTGGGACAGGGAGAAAGGTAACATTAGACATTGCCTTCGGTCCTCGCCACGAGCTGTGTTCCCGAGGCATCGACTCCATCCCTCTCCCTGCCCACTGTCTGAGGCTGAATCAGAGCATTCGCCACCTTGCTGTCGTATTTGGCCGTAGGATGAGAGTCTGACCACATATCCACTCCATAGCCAACACCGTCTACTTCCAGCTCCATAACAGCGCCAGTCTCTGACCCTGCCTCAGCTCATCTGTTGCTGATACCCTCATCCATTCCTTTGTTACCTCTAGACTGGACTGTTCCAAGGCTCTCCTGGCCGGCCTCCTCCTTCCACTCTCCATAAACTTGAACTCATCCAAAACTCTGCTCCATGTATTCTAACTCTCAACAAGTCCCGTTCACCCATCATCCCTGTGCTCGCTGACCTGTATTGGCTCCGGGTTTGGCGTTAGACTGATTTTATAATTGTCATCCTTGATTTAAAAGCTCTCCATGGCCTTGCCCCTTCCCATGTTTGTAATCTCTTCCAACTTTACATCCCTCCGAAATCCCTGCGCTCCTCCAATTCTGACCTGTGGCACATCTCCGATTTTCTTCTCTCCACCATTGGCGGCCGTGCCTTTAGCTGCAGAGGCCCTAAGCTCTGGAATTGCCTCTTTAAACGTCTCTACCTCTCTCTGCTCCTTTAAGACGCTCCTTAAAACCTACTTCTTTGTCCAAATGTAGAATAAGAGCGGTGGCAGCAGGCTCATGTGGACCATAAACACCGGCACAGATCACTTGGGCTGAATAGCCTGTTTCTCTGCTGTTAATTCTAGGTAAAACAGGAAGTGACGATACCACATTTTCTGAGACAGTTTGGTACAAAGCGAGCTTTGGTCTTCTTCTGTAGCCTGCAACAAGCAAACCCCTCCGGTGGAACTGGGAGATTCCAGTTGCCCAGCCAGAGCGCGTGGAATATTCTGTAAAAGTGAAATGAGTTTAACTGTTCCTGTAACATTCAATGAGACTTGCGTATTTCAGGGGAGAGGGTTTGATCAGAGATTCGCTCAGTTTGACATGTGGGTGAAGAGTTCGACATGTGTATCTCCATCTCCAGCCTGCCTTTCCTCAATGTTTTGTCACCTCCCGAATCTCTGCCCATCTTTTTCACAGCTTCATGTCTGAATCTCTCCAATTGTGTTTCCACTCCTGCCACAGCCCTGAAATGGCAATAACCAATGTCCCAATCGACACATTCCAAGACTGTGACCATAGTAAACTATCACTCCTCATTCTTCTCGACCTCTGCAGTCTTTGACACGGTCGAGCACAACATCCTCCAATGCCTCTCGTCCGTTGTCCGGCTCAGTGGGACTGTCCTCGCTTGTTTCCACTTTTACCCATCCAGTCGTACCCAGAGAAACTCCATCAACAGCTTCTCTTCCCTCTCCTGCTCTGTTAGTTCTGGAGTCCCCCGTTGATCTCCCCTCGCCCCCTCCAATTTCTCACCTACATGCTGCCCTTTGGAGACATTATCCGAATACAAGTGTTCAGCTTTCACATGTACCCTGACAACACTCTGCTCGACCTCTCCACGACCTCTCTCGAACCCTCCACTGCCTCTGCTTTCTCACGCTGCTTGAACAAAATCCATCTGAGATGAGCTACACATTCCTCCAATTAAACATTGGGAAGACCAAAGACATGGTCTTCGGCAGCTGCCAGGAATTCTGTTCCCTCTGCAATGATTCCCTCCCCGTCCCAATCAGTGTCTCAGATTTAAGCATACTGTTCGCAACTGCAGCATTCTATCTGACGCCGAGCTGAGCTTCCGACCCAATATTCTCTCCAGCTCAAAGACCGCCAACTTCCACCTCCGTAACATCAGCCATTTTCGTCCCTGCTTCAACCAATCTGCTGCTGAAACCCACATCCATACTTTTATCACCTGGAGACTCGAATTTCCCAGTGCTCTCCGGGTCGGCATTGATCCTTTCACCCTCCGTAAATTTAAATGCATCAGAAACCCTGCTCAGCGATCACCCCTGTGCTTGTGAACCGACATTGTCTCCCGGTCCCCCAGCACCTCCAAATTAAAACTCTCATCCTTGATTAAACCCCTTCATGGTCTTGTCCCTTCCAGTCTCTGTAACGTCCTCCGGTCCTACACTCCCCCACCTCCTAGATCTCTCTGTTCCTCCGATTCTGGTCTCTTGTGCACTTCACCCTCTTCCAATCCCAACGGTGGTGGCCGTGCCTTCAGCTGTCTCAGCTCTGAAATTCTGCACCTAAACCTCTCTGCCTCCCTCTCCTCCTGTAAGAGCAGCCTAAAACTCACTTCTTTAAGTACATAAGAAGAGCAGGAGGAGGCCATTTGACCCTTGGAGCCTGCTCTGCCATTCAATAAGATCGCGGCTGATCTGTTACCTCATCTCCACTTTCCTACACTATCCCCATATCCCTTGATTCCCTTAATATTCAAAAGTTTATCGATCTCTGTCTTGAATATACTCAACGACTGAGCCTCCTCTACCCTCTGTGAAGAAATTTCTCCTCATCTCAGTCCTAAATGGCTGACCCCTTATTCTGAGACTGTGACCCCTGGTTCTTTTCTCCCCAGCCAGGGGTAACATTCTCCCTGCATCTACCCAGTCAAGCCTTGTAAGAATTGTGTATCTTTCAATGAGATCACCTCTCATTCTTCTAAACTCTAGAGAATATAGGCCCAGTCTACTCAATCTCTCCTCATTCGACAATTTCCCTCATCCCATGAACCAGTCTGGTGAACCTTCGTTGTACTCCTTTTAAGGGAGGAAGAAGCAGAAGCTCTGACAATCATTTTCTAATCCTCTGTGGCCACAGGTATGGTGCCAGATGAGTGGAGAACCACTAACGTGGAACCGTTGTTTAAAAAGGGATAGACTGTGTAATTACAGGCCAGTCAGCCTAACCTCGGTAGTGGGAAAATGATTGGAAAATGTTCTGAGCAACAGGATATATCTTCATTTAGAAAGACACGGATTAATCAAGGGCTGTCAGCATGGATTTGTTAAGGGGAAGTCATGTCTGACTAACTTGATTGAATTATTTGAGGAGGTAACAAGGAGGGTCGATGAGGGTAGTGCGTTTCATGTAATGTATATGGATTTTAGCAAGGCTTTTGATAAGGTCCCACATGGCAGACTGGTCACGAAAGTAAAAGCTCAGAAGTATGAAGCAAAAATGCTATGGCCAATGGTTGTTTTTGTGACTGGAAGGCTGCTTCCACTGGGGTTCTGCAGGGCTCAGTACTAGGTCCCTTGCTTTTTGTGATATATATCAATGATTTGGACTTGAATATAGTGGGTATGATTAAGAAGTTTGCAGATGATACAAAAATTGGCAGTGCGGTGGATAATGTAGAAGAAAGCTTTAGACTGCAGGAAGATATCAATGGGCTGGTCAGGTGGGCAGAACAGTGGCAACTGGAATTCTGGAGAAGTGCGAGGTAAAGCATTTGGGGAGGGCTAACAAGGCAAGAGAATGCACAATAAATGGTAGGACACGTAAGTGCATGTCCACAGATCCCTAAAGGTAGCAGGACAGGTAGATAAGGTGGTAAGAAAGCATATGCCTTTATTAGCCAAGGCATAGAATATAAGAGCAGGGAGGTGATGCTTGATCTGTATAAAACATTAGTTAGGCATCAGCTAGAGTACTGCGTGCAGTTCTGGTCAGCACATTGCAGGAAAGATGTGATTGCGCTAGTGAGGGTACAGAGGAGATTTACGAGGATGTTTCCTGGACTGGAGAATTTTAGCTATGTGGAAAGATTGGCGAGGCATGGGTTGTTTTCTTTGAGGGGCCTAGATAGAGTGATAGAAAGGAACAATTTCCCTTAGCAGAAGGGTCATTAACCAGGGGGTGTAGATTTAAAGTAATTGGTCGGAAGTTTAGAGGGGATTTGAGGAGAATTCTTTTCACGCAGAGGACAGTGGGGGTCTGGAACTCACTGCCTGAAATGGTGGTAGAGGCAGAGACCCTCAGCACATTTTTAAAAGTACTTGGATTATGCACTTGAAGTGCAGTAACCTACAAGACTACGGAGCAAGTGCGGGAAAGTGGGATTAGGATGGATAGCTCTTTGTCGGCCGGCACGGACAAGATGGGCCGAATGGCCTCCTTCTGTGCTCTAAATTTCTATGATTCTATGGCAAGTATATCCTTCCTTGGGTAAGGAGACCCAAATGGTACACAATACTCCTGCTGTAGTCTCACCAGGGCCCTATATATTTGCAGTAGGATGTCTTTACTCTTATAATCAAATCCTCTTGTGATAAAGGCCAACATACTAATTGCTTGCTGTACCTGCATGTTAACTTTCAGTGATTTGTGTACAAGAACACACAGGTCCCTCTGAACACCAACATTTCCCAATCTCTCAACATTTAAAAATACTTTGCTTTTCTATTATTCCTACCAAAGTGGATAAGTTTTCATTTCTCCAAGTTATATTCCATTTGCCATGTTCTTGCCCACTCACTTAGTCTGTCTATGTCACCTTCAAGCCTCCTTGCATCCTCCTCACAACTTAGTAAGTTGAACTTACAATCCCACCCAGCTTTGTATCATCAGCAAACTTGGATATATTACTTTTGGTCGACTCATCCAAATCATTGATGTAGATTCTGAATAGCTGAGGCCCTAGCACTGATCCTTGTGGTACCCCACTAGTTACAGCCTGCCATTCAGAAAATGACCCGTTTGTTCCTACTCTCTGTTTTCTGTCAGTTAACCAATCCTCAATCCATGCTGGTATATCACGCCCAATCCCAAGAGCCCTAATTTTGTTTAATAACCTCTTATGTGGTACCTTATTGAATGCCTTCTGAAAATCCAAATACCCCACATCCACTGGTTCCCCCTTATCTATTGTTAGTTACAACCTCAAAGCACTCTAAGATTTGTAAAACACAAATTCCGTTTCAGAAATCCGTGTTGACTCTGCCAAATCCTATTATTATTTTCTAAGTGCTCTGTTGCCACGTCCTAAATAATAAATTCTAGCATTTTCCCTGCTACTGATGTCAGGTTAACTGGTCTGTAATTCCCCGTTTTCTCTCTCCCTCCTTAAATCATGGGGTTACATTGGCTACCTTCCAATCCGCGGGAACAGTTCTAGAATCTGGAATTTTGGAAAATGACAACCAATGCACCTACTATCTCTATAGACACCTCTTTCAAAACCCTAGGATATAGACCATCAGGTCCAGGGGATTTATCGGCTTTCAGTCCCATTAATTTCTCCAGTACTATTTTTTTACTATTACTAACTTTTTTCAGTTCCTCATTCTCGCTAGACCCTTGGTTCTCCACTATTTCCAGGAATTTTTGTATCTCTTGCCTCAAAACTTGAATCTGTGTCCCCTTGTCCTTGTACCATCCATTAGTGGGAACAGCCTTTCCCCGCCTAGCCTATCCAAACCCATTATAATCTTGTACACCTTTATCACATCACTCCTCAACCTCCTTTGCTCTAATGAAAACAAATCCAGCTTCTCCAACCTGACCTTGTAGCTAATATATTACCCTCAACCCCATGAGCCCTTATCTTATGAAGCAAACTTATATGTGGCACCTTATCAAATGCCTTTTGCAATCCAAATATATTACACCCATCGGTTCCCCTTTATCTACCCAGCTAGTTGCATTCTCAAAAATCACTAAAGTTGTGTAAGCATGATTTCCCCTTCATAAAACCATGTTGACTCTGCCTGATCATATTATGATGTTCTAAGTGCCCTCTTGCCCCTCCCTTGGATTCCAGCATTTTCCTGACGTCGGGCTCACTGGCCTGTATTTCCCTGCTTTCTCTCTTCCCCCTTTCTTGAATAGCGAGGTTACATTTTTTACCTTCCAATCTGTTGGGACTGTTCCAGAATCTAGGGAATTTTGGAAGATCGCAACCAATGCATCCACTATCTCTGCAGACACCTCTTTTAGAACCCTAGGATGTAGGCCGTCAGGCCAGGGGTTTGTCTGCTTTTAGTCCCATTAGTTTATCAAGTACGTTTTTTCTCGACTGTTATTAATAACTTAATTATTCTCATCAGCCCCTTGGTTCCCGCTATTTTTAGTATGCTATTTGTGTCTTCTACTGTGAAGACAGATACAAAATATTTGTTTGAAATCTCTGCCATTTCCTTATTTCCCATTATAATTTCTCCTGTCTCAACCTATAAGCGACCAATGCTTACCTTTGCTAATCTCTTCATGTTTACATACTTTTAGAAGCTCCTGCAATTTTTTTAACGTTTCTTGCTGGTATACTCTCATTCTATTTTCTCCCTTTTTAACAATTTTTGGCCATCCTTTGCTGGTTAACAGAAGTAAACTTCCAAATGCATTCTCACACGCTAAAGGTCTGCTTCTGTAAATAGCATTCAAGTACATTTATCGTTTATTGCATGCTTAGGAACTATGGGGGAGAAATTCGTTTGGTTGCGCAACCGATTAATGCCTAAAGAGGCCGAGAAGTGGGGCGTTAGCCAACTTCCGGGCAGGCGCAATGCGCCTAGCGCCTCGCCCCATATTGAGCATTCATTTAGCACTGGTGCTAAATCTTAGCACCCGCTCCTGGGCGCAGGCTGATTATGATGTCATTTGAGTGTGCAACGCCTTATGGGCGCCCCGGGCTGGAAATTCAGTGGCGCCTCCCTCCGTGGCGCCTGGCGCTAATAGTGACAGCTTACCTGGGTCTTACCAAGTCAATCTCTGGCAGGAGGAGCGTTATTTAAAGGGGACTGGTGTGGTTTAAAAGCGGCAGCCATTTTTGGATCACAACTTCGAGAGCTACAAAGAGTTGCTGAGCTGCACACTGAGAGCCATTTGACCACTGAGCCAGTGCAGGCAGACGATCTTCAGCCTTCCGACCATCACCGTGCTGTTGGTGAGCCTTGACAACGGGGAACCTTCCTGTGGGCACTTATTATGGGGCCTGCATTGGAGGGGAACGTCCTGCTGCTGAATCATCTGGAAAGGGCACTGAGACGCGGGGCTGGGCGTGGCCAGATGGAGTAGGGCTAACAGACGTCGCCACAGCATACCTTACACTGGCAGGGTTATCCAACAGCAGTTTTCCTACATGAACATGGCGGAGGAGCAGTGTGTCAGAAGGCTGCGATTTAGAAAGGAGCTGGTGACTGAGCTGTGCCAGCTGCTTCAGCCAGATCTGCAGCCTCAGATAAGGTGCAGGACATCTCTGTCGGCAGCTGAGAAGATGGCTGCTGGCCTGAACTTCTACGCGAGCGGCTCCTCTCAGGCTGCGTGTCAGAGGCTGATCAGAAGTAGCTTCTAGGCCCCTCTCACGGAATGCTTGCTGCCATTCCAAGAACAGGAATGGAACCGGTCTGATACCCTCAAGCTTGTGAAGGGCAAAATGCATGTAAATAGCAGGCATGGCCATTGTAAATGAAGAAAGTGTTTTATTACACAAAATGTGGTTCCTTCAAATATGAGAAAGCTATGGCAACAGAAAGCAAAACTAATACACTGACACATAACTGGCTCTCACACCCGGGAGACTGTCCAAAACGTAAATAACATTCCGACCATCTTCCTTGGCCTTGATTCCACTGCGCCAACCAAAGCATCCAATGCCCCATCAGTGAGGTGTTCCGCCCTCTGCCTCACCATTTCCATGTCTTGCTAGGCTGGTGCGCCACAGATAGGCTCCCACCGCTTTGAAGGCCTACAAGGCATTGAGTGTGTCTGGTGTTGCCAATTGACCTGCCCCTTTAAGAGCTGGCCGGCGCCAGTGTGTCTCAGGGAAAGTGATTATTGTCAGCACCCTCGCTGCGCCCCGCCGCCGTGAAATTGGGTTGCGCCGCCGGGTTAGCGCCTTAAGAGTAGCGTGCAGTGCCTGATTTAGCGCCGCAATCACCTTTAGGGGCGCTGCAACCCAATATCGCGCTAGGTGGCGCTAAACTTTGCGCATCGCCAGGACTAGCGCCTCAAACGTGGCTATACCGAATTTCTAGGCCTAAGTGTCAGAGGTCGATACCATCAGAAACTTGGAATGATACAGCACAGAATGAGGCCATTCGGCACAACGTGCCTGTACCCGCTCTTTGAAAGAGTAATCCAATGTGTCCCACACCCCTGCTCTCTCCCCAGAGCACTGCGAATGTTCTCCCCTTCGTGTATTTAACTAATTCAGTATTAAAAGTTACTATTGGCTCTGCTCCCACCACTCTTTCAGACAGTGCATTCCAGATCATAATAACTCGATGCCTAAAAACAATCTCCTCATCTCACCTCTGGCTCTTTTATCAATTACATTAAGTCTGTGTCCTCTGTTTACCGACCCTTCTGTCAGTTGCTCCTTATTTACTCTATGGAAACACCTTCATGATTATTGACACCTCTATTAAATCTCCCATTAACATTTTCTGCTCTAAACAGAACAATTCCAGCTCCTCTAGTGTCTCCAAGTAGCTGAAGTCCTTCATCTGTTACCATTCTATTAAATTTCCTCTCCACCTTCTCCGAGGCCTTGAAAGATTTCCTAAAGTGCGGTGCCCAGAATTGGACACAATGCTCTAGCTGAGGCTTAACCAATGGTTGAGTTCAATTTTGTTGCATTTGTACTCTTATGGGTAAAACTATGGCAGCTGGAGTTCAATGTGGGAAAGTGTGAGGTGATTCACTTTGGGCCTAAAAAGAGATCAGAGTATTTTCTAAATAGTGAGCAGCTAGGAGCCGTGGATGAGCAGAGAGAATTAGGGCTCCAAGTATAGAAATTACTAGAAGCTGGTGGATAGATTAAAAGGCTAATGAAATGTTAGGCTTTATCTTAGGAGGGCTGGAATGCAAAAGTAATGCCACAGCTGTACAGAGCTCTGGTCTGAACCGATTCCGAGTATTGTGCTAAGTTCTGGGCACTGCACCTCAGGAAGGATATCTTGGCTTTGCAGCTCAGAGTTAAAAGAGTCAAATTATGAGGACTGATTACATAGACGAAGCATGTATTCCCTTGAATATAAAGTGTTAAGTGGTGATCCAATTGAGGTATTGAAGATGATCAAAGGAATTGCTGGGATAGAGTTAAACTATTTCCCTTGGTGGAGTAATCCGGAAAAAGGGGGCATAACCTTAGCCGCAGAGCTCGGCCGTTCAGGGGTGATGTTAGAAAGCACTTCTTCAGACACAGTGTAGTGGAAATCTGGAGCACTCGCCCTCAAAAAGCTGTTGAGGCTCGGAAAATTGAAAATGACAAAACCGTTATTGATAGATTTTTGTTAGGCAATGGTATTTAGGGTTACGGAACCAAGGCGGGTAGATGGAGTTAAGATACAGCTCAGCCATGATCGAATTGAATGGAGGAACAAGCTCGAGCAAATGAGTGGCCTACTCTTGTTCGTATATTCCTATGCCCCTATAAAACCAATGCTCCCATAAACCTTTCTAAAAGCCTTATCGTCCTGTCCTGGCACCGTCAAATATTTCTAAATGTATACCACAAGTTTTTCTGTTCCTGCAACACCTTTAAATTGTACCAGTAGGCTTAAATTACATCGCCTCATTCTTCCTTCCAAAATGAAGCACTTCACACTTCTCTGCATTAAATTTCACCTGCCATGTGTCTGCCCATTTCACCAGACTGTCTATTTCCTCCTGAAGTCTTCTGTTATCCTCATCACAGTTTATGACTTTTCGGTCTCATCTCATCTACAAACCTTTAAATTATGCCCTGTATACCCAGGTCCAGGTCACTAATATATATCAGAAAGAGCAGTGCTCCTCATACCGACCCCTGGGGAAACCATTGTATACTTCCCTCCAGTGTGAAAAATATCGGTTCACAATGTCTTAATCTAAATCTACACTCTCGGGAGCCGCAAGCCTACATTGCGTTGTACTGCACTTGTGCACTAACAATGACAATAAATGTTGATTTGATTTGATTTGATTTGATTTGTCTGTTTTCTGTCCTGTCGCCAATCTAGTATCCATGCTGCCAGTACTCCTTTAATATCATTGGCTTCAATTTTGTTAACCAGACTATTATGAGGTACTTTATCAAATGCCTTCAGAAAGTCCATATACAGAACATCATTTGTACCACCTCCATCAACCCTCTCCTATTTCATCACTTAACTCATTCAAGTCAGACAGATTTAATTTGCCTTTTAAAAAAAGTCAATTTTGGCTGTCGCTAATTAACCCATGTTCTTCCAAGTGACAATGAATTTTGATTCGGATATTTGTCCCTAGAAGCTTCCGCAACACCGATGTTAAGCTGAGTCGTAGTTATTTGGTTTATCACTCTCTCCTTTGAACAGTGAAGTGGCGTTTGCAACCCTCCAGTCCTCTGGCACCTTTCTCATATCCAAGGATTGGAAGATTGTGGCAAAGTGGGTGACATTTCTACATTAAGCCCTGCCAACCGATTTAGTAGGTTTTCCTAATCTATTTATATCCTCTCCCATTTCTCAACCACCTCCTCATTTACTGTACGATTGGCAGCATCCACTTCTTTAGTGAATACGGAGGCAAAGTGTTAATTTAGTACCTCAGCCATGTCCTCTGCTTCCACAGGATGATTGCCTTTTTGGTCCCAAATCGGCCCCACATTTCCTTGGACTGTTCTTTCTCGCTTTATATGTTTATAAAAGGCGTTAGTGTTCCCTATTATGTTACCAATAATCATTTCTCATACAATCTCCTTGCCCCTCTGTTTATGCTGTTGTGTGTTTATTTCCTTGTTGCAGCGTTAGTGAAACAGCAAAGTACTGAATTTTACAAATTCTCAAACGGGTTATAAATTAACTGAATCACTTTTACATTTCCACAGTGGGGAAAGGAAAGGACGCTGATTGATAGTTTCAATGGATGCACGTGTGCGGGCACACACACAAATGGAGAATTTTGATTGTAAAACAGCAATCAAATCTACCACTTGTATATTCATGGTGTTTTGTGAGATCCCAGAGCTAACAGCTGTTGTACTGATTGGGGAGCAGGGAGTTGATATTGGGCCATAAATTCCGTTCCCTACGGGTGAGTACGCGTTGTGTACTCACCTGTAGGGCCAACGGAAATGCCAGTTTTACACATGCGCTGGAAACCGGAACTTCCGTTTTTCAATGAAAGTGTTTCACAGGTCAAAAGCCTGCGCCGATAGGCAGCGCGTATGGCTGCAACTTCCGTTTTTTTCAGCAGTTGCTTCATTCCAGGTAAGTCTGAAACAGCTGCGCCTGGAAAAGCAGGAGCAAGGCCGTCTGCTTTTAACAAGGTAAGAGGTGAAGAAAGTAAAAGATTTTTTTCCCCACTGATTTATCATTTTAAAATACTTTAAAGAAAGGTAAGTTTAATTTTAGCCCCGCTAAAAATTTTAATTATTGTTTTCAAAAATTTAAATTTTTGTTTAAAATAGTTATTTTATGTAATTTATAGTTATTTAAAAAATGTGATTAAAAAAAAAATTATTTGACGTTTTAGTTAGGTTTTGGGGCCGATCTCTATTCATAGATTTGACAGGTCTTCCTGTCAAATCTATGAATAGAGATTCCCTGCTCCGATTGGCTCTCCATGGCCCACATGAACCCAGGGGACGCTTTGAACTAACTGCGCCCCTGGGATACGCGAGCACTGCACACCGGCAGCTGCAGGAGGCCCAGGATCGGAATCCCACACGGGCCCACAGCACAACGGCAGGCGCGCTAGGTAAGTGCAGGTCGGGGGCTTGAAGTTTTACTTATGTTTTGGGGCTGATCTCTATTCACAGATTTGACAGGTCTTCCTGTCAAATCTATGAATGGAGATTCCCTGCTCTGATTGGCTCCCCATGGCCCACATGATCCCAGGGATGCTGCGAACTAGCTCCGCCCCTGGGATACGTGGGCCCTGCACACTGGCAGTTTGAGGAGGCACATTAACGGAATTCTGCGCCTCCCTGGAGCCCTCCGGTCCAGGCGCAGATTTTTCAGGATCGCAGCCCTACGCCCGCTGCGAACGCAATTTATCGGCCATCATGTTTAAAAAGGTAATGTTCTCCTTCTCATTTCAATTTTTCCGTCTAACCCTCCTATTAATATTATATTTGTTACAGAGCATCAGAACCTGGAAACGCCTGTCACCACCATGGCTGAATGCCCAAACAGGGGAGATGATCCAACATCTTCAAAAAGAATGAGAATGGACACAGGTAGGTTCACAAAATACTTTAAAATACAATTTCTGTCTGAACGAAAGGTCCGGATCTTGTGCATGAATCTGCAGCTCACACAGGAAGAGGGAACAGGGCAGGGACTGAGTACAAAGAGGGAAGTGAGTCACCATCGAGAGGGACACCGCAGTCACAGGTGGAGGGAGCCCCTGAGCACTGGAAATGTCCAATAGATACCTGCTTTTGGGGACTGTAACGTGGATAGAGACATTGACTCAGAGGAGGGTCTTCCTGAGCAACAGTGTGGTACCAGGGGGCAGGAGGCCACACCGAGTGGGGTGGAGCTGAGAGGCAGGTGGGGCACAGGAATAGGAGAGCGATACTGGTGGGAGATTCTAGCGTCAGGGGAATAAACAAGCTCTTCCTCATCCCTGAGCAGGTGCCGAATGGCTAGATGCATCCAAGGTAGCAGAGGGAATAACATCCTGGAACAGGTGGGACCAACTCTGGGAAGGAAAGGAGAGCAGAGAATAGCCATGGTCGGAACCAGTAACATGGTCATAAATACGTTTATAGAGGGATTATTAACACTTAGGCACTAAACTAAGAAACGAGGCCTCAAGCTGTTGAGCTCCGGATTGTGTTGCACTGGGCTGCTTCAGGAGGGAAATATGAGGCAGGTCAATGTGCGGCTGCAGGGCTGGGCAGGAGGGAAGGGTTCACTTTCTTGGGGCACGAGGGTGAGTTCAGGGAGGAGGGAAGGGACGGCCGCCATCTGTACTGACAAGCAATAATGGTTTTACTGATAAGGTGAATGGAGCAGTGGGAGGGGATCAGGCAATGTGACTGGAGAGTGTGAAATCTCCGGTTCTGAGACTAGGGAGTGGAATTAATAAAAACGTTGCAGCTGAAACAGAAGATTTAACAAACAGTGAAAAGTTATTGGCAAGGAATGGGAAGGAGGATTTGAAATAGTGAGAGATAAAGTCACTTGATTTAACAAAATATAATACACCGGGACGAGTCAACATTCCAAACGTTGGAGCTAATATTCAGTGTTGTGTATGTGAGTGTACAGATCATTCCAAACATTCAGAAGCATGAGAGATGTGATCTAGTATTTAAAAGAGAGGGCCTGGGTTTTCACAGAATTCAGAGGGAAATGCTCTTGGTGATAACATATTGAGGGATGTGCAAACAATTTGTGGACGCCAGTATTAATAAAGCATTCTATGACAGCGCAAGAACAACAACAACAAACTTGCGTTTGTACAGCACCTTTAATGTTGTAAAAGGTAAAACGTCTCAATGTGCTTCATAGGAGTGCTGTCAATCAAAATTTGACACCGAGTCACAAGGAGATATTAGGACAGGTGAGCAAAAGCTTGCTCAAAGAGTTAAGGTTTAAGGAACGTCTGAAAGGAGGAGAGAGAGGCGGAGAGGTTTAGAACATAAGGGTGTTCCAGGGAGCAATGCTAAGATGGAATCCATATGTATGCAGTTCAGCAATAGGAAGGGAGACAGTACAATTCTCAGTGGGTTTTTTCAGGCCAGCAAGCAGTGGAGGGCAGATAGAGGGGGAACTGGGGAAACTAGTTGTGGAGGATGCAATTTTGGGGAGATAAAAAATATTTCCTTTACTTTCTAAAATGATGGTTGAAGTGAAAATGTTGATGTACTAGAGGAGGATGTGGGTCCACAGTTAGAGATCACTGTAGAGGAGGATTTAGATCTGAGAAAAATAGCTGAGGTGGAGAAGTCACTGGGCTCAGAAATAATGCACCCCAGGCTGTTAAAGGAAGTCAGAGAGGAGATAGGATGGACTGAGCACAGCATTTCAACCCACGTTTAATATCAAAGATATACAGGTGGACTGAAGGAGCCGAAGTGATGATTCTGTTATAATGTGGAGAGAGGATCAATCTGGTAACCAGAGACTATTGTGTCAAAACTCCTCAAATCCGTTAATCCAGTTCGAATTCGTGAGCAGTTAGTGATAAAGAGGATGATGAGGGGAGGCTGGAATGAATTAGCTGTAGAAAAGTCGTATATGACAATTTTACGAACAATGACAGACAGGTGAAGACCCTTTGGACCAGCCAGACTTTCCCAGGCAATTGCAAAACTTTATCGATACTTTGTCGCCCTATCCCAAACAAAACCATGTGATGATCTGGTGGAAAAAAACACAGGTGAAAACACAGGCCAATTTGGGGGATTATAATATGGGAAATTCCTCTCCGACCCATCTAGGCGATTGAAAGTAGTCCAGCGGATCAATCTTACACTGTATTCCCGGAAGTTCCTTCCTGTTGTAAGACGTGATGTCCGCACCAAACAGGAACAGGTTCAGCTCTCGCCTGAAGGAAATCAGCCAGTCAGCGTCCACTGCCAGAGAAGGTATTCTGTTCCAGAGGTCGACTGTTCTCTGGGGAAAGAACCTTCTCCTGACATCAAACTTTAATCTGGCCTTGCACAACTTAAAATTGTGACCCCTGACCCTCCCTAACCTAACCCTAACACTGTCAACTGGAACACAATCTATTCCCTTCATCATCTTATAAATCTCAATCAGATCACCACTAAGTCTTTGCTTCTCTAAAGTGTAGAGTCCAAACTCTTAGCCTATCTTGATAACTAAGTTGCTTTATACTGGGAATTAGTCTAATGTCCCTCCTCTGCAACAGTTTCAAAGCCTCAATATCACCCACCATGTGAGGAGACCAAAACTGGACACAATATTCCAAGTGAAGCCTTTACCAAGGTCTTGTACTAGGACAAAAGAGGTCCTCTTATACCCAATTACCCTATGAATGCACCCCAACACCCTCTTTGCTCTAGCTATCACTTCACAGCATTGCTCCTGTACCTTTAGAGATGTATGCACTAGAATGCCCAGATCTTCCTTTCTCCCCCTTCTTCAATGCTTCTCTATGAAGGGTGTATGAATGTTGAGCATTCGCCCTGCCCACAGGCGCAACGCTGCACTTATCCAAGATAAACATCATTTGCCAATCATGAGGCCAATCTGCCAACACAATAAGATGCAGTTGTGTTGAGATGTGACTATACAGGGCAAAGGAATGTTGTACATGACGTGCGTATGGATTTTCGGAAGGTGTTTGTTAATGTGACTCACAGGAAGCTTTAGCCGTTTGGTGTAAGATGAAATGTCGCAGCTGGGCAGAAAGTGGATAATGTGTTTAGTTTTCTTCATTTGTGTTCACAGATCCGAACTCTACAATCACGGAGTTCTTGACAAAGTGCAACGATTACCAGCTGTTCCAGTTCACAAAATTCTACCGGGACAGACTGCAACAGGCGATTGATGGAGGGGTGGATGGAGTCAGCTCGTTGTTAACATACGAGAGGCATTTCAGTGGACAGGAACATCGGGTGAGTGGGAGGGACACAGAATGAGTTTGGATTACTTAAAAATCGGGGAACTAACAGGAAATCAGATCTTAGTATCATAGAATGTTACCAAAGAGAAACAGGTCAAATAGGAAAGAAATAGATAAAACTGAAAATATTGTGAATCTGAAACAATGATATGAAGAGGTGAAAATACCCAGCGGATCCGACAGTATCTCTACGAAGAACAGGGGAACGCTTCGGGTACAACTCTTGTGTGGACTGAAAACAAAGGGAGACAGTTTTAGTGGAACTGGGAAAAGGAGCGACCAGAGGCAACTAACAGAGATTAAATGGAAGGTACATAGATACATAGATACATAGAGATAGGAACAGGAGTAGGCCATTCGGCCCTTCGAGCCTGCTCCGCCATTCAATGAGATCATGGCTGATCTTACCAGTTCAGTACCCCGTCCCCGCCTTTTCTCCGTAACCCTTAATCCCCTTAGCCTTCAAAAATATATCCAATTCTCTCTTGAAAATATTTATTGAATTAGCCTTCACAGCCCTCTGTGGCAGGGAATTCCACAGGCTCACCACTCTTTGAGTGAAGAAATTCTTCCTCATCTCTGTTTTAAATGATTTGCCCGCTATTTTTAGACTGTGGCCCCTGGTTCTGTGCTCACCGGCCATTGGAAACATTCTCTCTGAATTCAGCCTGTCCAGGCCTGCCATAATTTTATATGTTTCGATGAGTTCCCCTCTCAATCTTCTAAACTCCAGTGAGTACAAGCCCAAACTATGTAATCTCTCTTCGTAGGTCATTCCCGCCATTCCAGGTATCAGCCTGGTGAATCGCCGTTGCACTCTTTCCATGGCAAGAACATCCTTCCGCAGATGGGGCGACCAAAACTGTACACAATACTCCAGATGCGGTCTCACCAGCACCTTGTACAGCTGTAGTAAGGTATCCCTATTCCTATACTCGAACCCCCTTGATATGAAGGCCAACATACCATTTGCCTTCTTAATCGCCTGTTGCACCTGCATGCTCTCCTTCAGTGACTGGTGCACAAGAACACCCAGGTCCCTCTGCACTTCCCCATCTCCCAATCTATTGCCATTTAGATAATAATCTACCCTCCTGTTTTTCCCCCCAAAGTGGATAACCTCGCATTTATCCACATTATAGTGCATCTGCCACGTATCCGCCCATTCCCCCAACCTGTCCAAATCGCACTGTAGCCTCCTGACATCCTCATCAGAGCCCACCCCTCCTCCTAGTTTAGTGTCGTCAGCGAATTTGGAAATATTGCATCCAATTCCCTGATCCAGATCATTTATATATATTGTGAACAGCTGGGGTCCCAGGACAGATCCTTGCGGCACCCCGCTGGTCACTGCCTGCCACTCCGAAAACGAGCCGTTTATTCCAACTCTCTGTTTTCTATCCGCCAGCCAGTTCTCTATCCACGTTAATACTTTGCCCCCAATTCCATGAGCCTTAATTTTGCATGATAATCTTTTGTGTGGAACCTTATCGAAGGCTTTCTGGAAGTCAAGGTACACCACATCCACTGGCTCTCCCCCATCTATTTTACCAGTTACTTCCTCAAAAAATTCCAGCAGATTAGTCAAACACGATTTACCCTTTGTAAATCCATGTTGACTCTGTCCGATCCTTTCCCCATTTGTCAAGTGCTCCGCTATTTTATCCTTAATAATGGACTCTAGCATTTTGCCCACAACCGATGTAAGGCTTACTGGTCTATAATTCCCTGCTTTCTCTCTACCCCCCTTTTTAAATATTGGGGTAACATTAGCTACCCTCCAATCCACGGGTACTGTTCCCGAGTCAATGGAGTTCCGGAAGATGATCCTTAGAGCATCTGCTATCTCCACGGCCACCTCCTTAAGTACCCTAGGATGTAGTTTATCAGGCCCCGGGGATTTGTCGGCCTTCAGTCCCCTCAACTTACCCAACACCATATCCCTAGAGATACTAATTTCTGTCAGCTCCTCCCTCTCATTAGTCCCCATGTTTGCCGATATTCCTGGGCGGTTATTTGTGTCCTCCTTTGTGAATACAGAACCAAAGTATGAGTTTATTGACCAAGAAGATACTTAATGGAAATTAACGAACTGAGAAACGAGAAGAATCATCTGCACAGTAAATGAGAGGCATTTCAAGAGCAAAAACAAATGGTAAAATGATTAAAATGTATGAGACCCAAAAAGGGAAACTAACCCCCAAAAAATGAGGATTGAAAACCTGATGTTGTGCAGGTTTTTCATCCCCCTGCATCACTGGGGGTCAATTCCAACTTCGGCGGAGACGCAATGCTGGAGGTAGAACCTGTCGTGGAGCGTCACTCCCTGGGAGAGCACTTCAGAAAATTACAGCAAGCAGCCTGTACTGTTCTGTCAGTTACCTTTAATGGAATAGAACTAAATGGAAATGATAATCGGGCAGAGCGAATAATGGACGGTCGACCTGCTGCCAACTTTCCAAGTTGATATTCTCGGCTGTAATGTATATACCTTTAAGGGGGGAGCTACTTTTTACAGCTCATGTATACTGTAGTATCGGCAGTGACCACACCTGTATATAGCACTGAGTAGTAATCTGTACAGGCAGTTGCAGTGTGAGCCACGTTGAGTAAACACCTGTTGTACCATTCTCCACAGTCTGTGTCTTATTAGACACGGACGCAACATTGGTGACGAGGCAGGTTCGAACCTACCTGCAACTCTGCATCACCTCCCGGGGATTCGTTCCTGGAGATCAGTGGATTGGAGGTCGAGGCCAGAGACTCGGGCGTCGACCACGGGCAACCGCCCAGTCATCCAGCAGAGACTCGAGAATTGCTGGGGAGGCTGTCGAGAGCCAGGCTTGGCTTTCCAGTCGAGGTGGTCCAGTGAAATGGGCTGGCAACAGGTAGTGCGCAGACCCTTCCCGGACAGCGGCGGGCTAGAGCCCGACCGAGCGGCAGAGCAAAGGGCCGAGCAGCGTCGATGGGGGAGAGAGAGAGAGGGCAGAGCGCACAGGGCGCAGCCGGTGTTCAGGGACCGAGCAGCATTGGAGAGAGGGAGAGAGAGACGAGAAGAAACCCGCGAGGCGCCGCCATTGCCACAAGGACCGCCGAGAGTGGCGTTGGCAGCAGCGCAGGAGAAGCGCGCGAAACCTACAGGGCGCTGCCATTGCCACGAGAACCGCCGGGAGCGGCGTTGGCAGCAGCGGGGGATGACGGAAAGCGCGGGAGACGCCATTTTAAGCCATTGGGAGACGCCATTTTAAACCACACCCAAAATGCTGAAGAGTGGCAGTATCACCGCATTTGACAATGAAGTCGAAGATTGAACTACATATGTCGAACGAATAGAGATGTACTGCAAGGCAAATGAGGTGTCAGATGACAAGAAAGCGTCGGTATTGTTAATTTTAATGGGTGCAAAGACGTATGGTTTATTACGAAATCTAGTAACCCCAACGAAGCCAATGGAAGAGTTTTGAAGACATAGTAACGATACTAAAGGAACATTTAAACCCCACACCGCTGCTGATAGCAGAAAGATTCAAGTTTCACAAACAGAACCAGCATAAGGATGAAAGCAATGCTGATTATTTAACAGAACTGCGCAAACTATCGAAACACTGCCAGTTTGGAGCGGGACTGGCAGTTACCTTATGGGACAGGTTTGTGTGTGGGCTTCAAAGGGAAGGAACCCAGAAACGGCTTTTATCTGAAAAGGACCTTACGCTGGAAAAGGCTTTCAGCATTGCGGTATCATATGAAGCAGCACCACGGGGCGCTGCAGCGATACAACAGAGACCGCAAGAATATGGCACAAACGAAATGTCATATGGAACAGAGAAGTGCTATCGCTGCGGCAGAACAACACACGACCAGAATGATAGCTGGTTCAAAGACAAAGTGTGCAGACAGTGTGGAAAAGTAGGACACATAGCACGAGTCTGCAGGTCGGGAAAGAAAACCAGCAATAAGAAACCTACCAAAGGAAAGTACAAGAAGGTACATAAGATGATGGAGAATAGTTCAGACGAACAAAAGAGTGATAACAACTCCGAAAGCAGGGAACTGAGTTGTCTGAAACTATATAATGTGATCACAATGGAGGATCACCGAACCATTTGGGTCACTCTCAAGTTAGCAGGAGTCAAGGTAAAGACGGAATTGGACACAGGATCAGCCCTAACAGGCATAAACCGACGGGACTACGAGCGGCCATTCTCACACATACCATTGAGAGAAACAAAAATAATTTTGAAGACGCACATGGAGCAAAAAGTCTACCCCAAAGGAAAAATAAGGGTGACCGTTATATATAACGGTAAGGAAACACCAAAACTAAACCTGTATGTATTGCAAGATGGAGGACCACCATTACTGGGACGTGAATGGATCCAGAAAATACAACTGGATTGGCATTCCATACAGGCACTGACTGTGGCTGCCAAATAGGATGACGACGTCACACCTGGGCGACTGTCAAAGATCCTAACTGACGCGAAAGAAGTGTTCCAGCAAGGACTTGGAACACTAAAAGGCATGACAGCGACGATTAAAATTGAAGAAAACGGAAGCCCAAAATGTTTTAAGGCCAGACCGGTACCTTATGCGATCCGCCCAGCCATCGAAGCAGAGCTGGAGAGTCTGGAACATTCAGGTGTACTGTCCAAGGTAGACTGGAGCGAGTGGGCTACACCCATCATCCCTGTGATGAAAAAGTCGTTGAGCAGCACGCCTGGGGAACCAAGGAAGGTTCGCATCTGTGGGGACTTTAATGTAACAGTGACCCGGCCTTCACACTGTACAATATCCACTTCCGTGGATTGAAGATATTTTCACCTCACTATCTGGAGGGAAACGTTTCACTAAGATTGATCTGGCCCAGGCGTATCTTCAAATGGAGGTAGAAGAAGCCTCAAAAAAATACCTCACAATCAACACCCATAAAGGTCTCTACCAATACAACCGGCTGGTATTCGGGGTTGCATCAGCTCCGGCTATTTGGCAGAGGGCAATGGAACAAGTCCTGCAAGGGACACCAGGGACCCAGTGTTATTTGGACGACATCCTGGTCACGGGCGAAAATGACAGTGATCACCTTGCCAACCTGGAGCAGGAGCTCACTAGATTGCAGGAATATGGGCTCCGAGCTAACCGCCACAAATGCGAGTTTTTTAGAAAGCAGATCTCGTATTGTGGCCACGTTACCGATCAAGAGGGGTTACATAAGTCCCCAGAGAAGTTTGAGGCAGTAGTCAAGTCTCCAGCACCGGAAAATGTGTCACAACTGAGGTCGTTCCTCGGCCTGGTAAACTACTACCATAAGTTCTTGCCAAATCTTTCTACAATACTACACCCACTGAACACCCTACTGCAAACTGGGGTGCCATGGAAGTGGAGTGACGAATGTAGACGAGCTTTCCAGAAGAGCAAAACACTAATCACATCGAAAGAGGTATTGGCCCATTACAACCCGGCATTATCAATTCGGTTGGCATGTGATGCGTCAACCTACGGCATTGGAGCGGTGCTGTCGCACAAATTCTCGGACGGCTCAGAGAGGCCAATAGCGTTTGCGTCACGATCACTAACCTCAGCCGAGCGTAACTACACCCAGATTGACAGGGAGGCCCTCAGCCTAGAGTGGGGAGTGAAAAAGTTCAATCACTATCTGCACGGGCAGAAATTCACCTTGCTGACTGATCACCAGCCTCTTGTCTCCATTTTTAATCCGAAGAAGGGCGTTCTGGTGATGACTGCCCAACGATTACAAAGATGGTCACTTTTTCTAGGGGCACACCACTATGAGATTGAATATAAGGGCAGGAAACAGCATGGAAATGCTGATGGGCAATCACGCCTGCCACTGCCTGCTGCGGAGGAAGCACCAGCAGTGGATACTGTCGAAATATTCCATTCGACTATAGTTGAAAACCTACCGGTAACTAACGCTTGTATCGAAAAGGAAACCCAAAAGGACCCGACACTGTCTCGGGTATATGATTTGACGGTGAAGGGTTGGCCAGCACATGCCGACTCACTGTTGCCAGCATTCTCGACAAGGAGAAAACAGCTGTCAGTGTGCCGGGAGACCTTGATGTGTGGATCCCAAGTGGTAATTCCACCCAAGTTAAGGGATAGACTGACCAATGAGCTTCATGAGGGTCATCTGGGAGGGGTGAAAATGAAAAGCCTAGCCAGGGCTTATGTGTGGTGGCCGGGAATCGATAAACAAATCGAGGAACTGACCAAGAGCTGCTCAGGATGCCAGAAAGTCCAAAATGCACCACCACAGGACCCTCTACACCCATGGGAGTGGCCCTCATCTCCATGGCAACGGGCGCATATTGATTCTGCTGGTCCATTCATGGACTCAATGTTTTTAATAGCCGTGGATGCACACTCGAAATGGCCTGAGGTCATCAAAATGTCCTCCACCACCACGGAGAAAACTATTGCAGTCCTACGGACCATTTTTGCCAGGAATGGCTTGCCAGAACAGATTTGCTCCAACAACGGACCACAGTTGGTGTCCGAAGAGTTCCGGAGGTTCTTGAAAAAGAATGGGGTAAGGCATTACACATCCGCCCCGTATCATCCAGCCACAAATGGATTGGCTGAGAGGTTCGTACAAACCTTTAAGAAGGCAATAAAGGCTATGTACAATGACAACATTCCGCTGCAGCACAAGGTGGACAATTTCCTGCTCGCCTCCCGGAATGCGACACATGCAGGCACCAACCAGGCCCCAGCCATGATGTTCTTTAACCGAAGGTTAAGATCTCGCCTGGATTTGCTCAGACCAAACGTATGAAGAGATGTTGAGAGTAAGCAATTCCAGCACATCCATGAGAAGCCAAAAAGGAGCTTAAATGTAGGGCAACCAGTCTTGGCCCGCGACTACCGAACAGAAAAATGGCAGCCAGGAATGATATGAACACGGCAGGGCCCACTAATGTACACAGTGGACGTTGGGGAGAGCATCGTGAGACGCCATGCTGACCAGATCCTACAACCACAGGAACAATTCAACCCCATGCCTCGCCCATACGTACCTGGTGATGAACCCGACGTACAGGTCGCATCTACCCCAGAAACAGTAGCATCGGGAGCTGATGAACCAACTGACGACAGGGGGCCAGAATCGCCTCCACACCAAGAGCAAGACACTTGGGAAAGGCGCTATCCAGAAAGGATAAGGAAGACTCCCCAAAGACTGAATATATAAATAGACTATTTTCAGCTAATGTTGCATGTTTAAAGTGTTAATTGTAATTAGTTTGATATTTAATTGTTAAATGAGTGTTATGGTCTGGTTAATCTAAAAGGGGAGGAATTGTAATGTATATACCTTTAAGGGGGGAACTACTTTTTACAGCTCATATATATACTGTACTACCGGCAGTGACCACACCTGTATATAGCACTGAGTAGTAATCTGTACAGGCAGTTGCAGTGTGAGCCACGTTGAGTAAACACCTGTTGTACCGTTCTCCGCAGTCTGTGTCTTATTATACACGGACGCAACATCGGCAATTTACTCTCATCCCAATCTCCTGCTCACTACCCATTCCCGTTAATATCCCACCTAGTCTAATCCCAATCACCTGCTCACTACCCATTACCGTTAATATCCCACCTAGTCTAATCCCAATCTCCTGCTCACTACCCATTACCATTAATATTCCGCCTAGTCCAATCCCAACTTCCTGCTCACTACCCATTACCGTTAATATCCCACCTAGTCTAATCCCAAGCTCCTGCTCACCACCCATTACAGATAATATTCCACCTAGTCTAATCCCAATCTCCTGCTCACTACCCATTACCGTTAATATCCCACCTAGTCTAATCCCAACCTCCTCCTCACCACCCATTACAGATAACATCCCACCTAGTCTAATCCCAATCTCCTGCTCACTACCCATTACAGATAATATCCCATCTAGTCTAATCCCAATCTCCTGCTTACTACCTGTTGTGTATGTACCTTTAAGGGAAGAACTGGTTTTAGATTGCAGTACCAGCAGTGACCACCCCTGTATAAAAGGCCCTAGCAGGCTTCTGTATATCAGTCTGACGTTGCCCTCCTGTTAAGTAAAGTACCTGTTAAACTGTTCTCCCGAAGTCCGTGTATTATTGAGGCGCGGACATTACAGTGGCGATGAGTAAGTTCGAACTCACCTGCAGTGTGGCATCATCTCAGGGGGATCTCGCCCTGAGAGGAGATTTCTTGGAGGTCGTAGTCTGAGTAACGGGCGTCCACCGCGGGCAACCGCCCAAAGAATTCATCGGTGTTCGGATGATTGCGGGAGAGACTGTGGAGAGCTGTGCTTAGCTCCCCAGTTGAAGTGTTCCAGCAAATCGTGCTGGTGGCAGGTAGTGCGCTGACCCTTCCAGACTGCAGCGGGCTCAAGCTCGATTGAGCGGCTCTACAAACAAGCCACGCAGCATCGCTGGGAAAAGAAAACAAGAGAGAGAGAGGGTGGAGTGCACAGGGCACGGTTGGTGCTCAAGAACCGGGCAGCGGAGTGGAAATAAACGGGGGGGAAGGAAAGCGAGACGCGCCGAAGCCGCGAGTCGCTGCCATTACCCTGTAGAATGCTAGGAGCAGCGCGGCAGCAAGGGGAAGAAGGAAAAGCGCGGGAGGCGCCATTTTATCCTGTTGGGGAAGAAGGAAAAGCGCGGGAGGCGCCATTTTATTCCATTGGGGAAGAAGAAAAAGAGCGGGAGGCACCATTTTAAATCACCCAAGATGCCGAACAGTGGCAGTATCACTGCTTTCGACAACGAGGTAGAAGACTGGACCACGTATGTGGAAAGAATTGAAGCATACTGCAAGGCAAATGAGGTGGCCGATGGGAAGAGGGCATCGGTATTATTGAATTTGATGGGCGCGAGTACATATGGCTTGTTACGAAATTTAATTACCCCAGCTAAACCAATGGAGAAAAGTTCTGAGGAAATTGTTAATATATTACAGGAACACCTAAACCCTACACCGCTGCTGATAGCAGAAAGATTCAAGTTGCATAAAAGAAACCAGCACAAAGATGAGAACAATGCTGACTACCTTATGGAACTATGCAAGTTATCGAAGCACTGCCAGTTCGGAGCAGGACTGGCAGACACCTTACGGGATAAGTTTGACTGCGGGCTCCAGAGTGAAGGAACCCAGAAACGACTACTTTCAAAAAAGGACCTGACGCTAGAACAGGCTTTTAGCATGGCAGTATCCTACGAAGCAGCAGCACGGGGAGCTGCGGAAAAAACAACAGAAACCACAAGAATACAGCACTAACGAAATGGCGTATGGAGCAGAAAACTGCTATCGCTGCGGCAAAACAGCCCATGAGCAGAAGGACTGCTTGTTTAAGGACAAAGTATGCAGGCAATGCGGAAAAATGGGACATATAGCAAGAGTCTGCAGGTCGGGAAAGAAAACCAACACGACAAGAACTACTAAGGAACAGTTCAGGAAAGTAAAGAAACCAACAGACAGTAGTTCGGAAGATCAGGAGAGTGATAAGGACTCCGGGAGCAGGGGACGAAGTTGTCTAAAGTTACACAACGTGATCGCAAAGGAAGATCACCGAACCATTTGGGCCACCCTCATGATAACAGGGTCCCCAGTAAAGATGGAATTGGACACAGGATCAGCCGTAACTGTCATGAATCGACAAGACTATGAGCAGCTATTCTCACACATACCCTTAAAGGACACGTCCATTGTATTGAAGACATACACGGGGCAAAAGGTCTACCCCAGAGGAAAAATAAGGGTGCCACTTAAATATAACGGCAAGGAAACACAGAAACTATATATGTATATACTACGAGATGGAAGACCACCATTATTGGGACGTGAATGGATCCGAAAGATACAATTGGATTGGCATTCCATTCTGTCGCTAACTGTGACTGACAAAAAGGATGATGACATCGCACCTGGATGTCTGTCACAAATTCTATCTGACGCAGAAGAGGTGATGCAGCAAGGACTTGGGACTCTAAAAGGAGTAAAGGCAACCATAAAGATTGAGGATAATGTAAACCCAAAATTTTTCAAGGCCAGACCGGTGCCATACGTGATCCGTCCAGCCGTTGAAGCTGAACTGGAGAGTCTGGAGCATTCGGGTGTGCTGTCCAAGGTGGACTGGAGCGAGTGGGCCACACCCATCGTTCCTGTAATGAAGAAAGTATTGAGCAGCACGCCTGGGGAGCCAAAGAAGGTTCGCATCTGTGGGGACTTCAAGGTGACTGTGAACCCAGTCCTGCACACAGTACAGTATCCACTTCCGCGGATAGAAGATATTTTTGCCTCACTATCTGGAGGGAAACGTTTTACAATGATTGATCTGGCTCAAGCGTATCTACAAATGGAGGTGGAAGAAGCATCTAGAAAATACTTCACAATAAACACTCACAAAGGCCTTTACCAGTACAATCGACTGGTATTCGGGGTAGCATCGGCCCCCGCTATTTGGCAGAGGGCAATGGAACAAGTCCTGCAAGGGATCCCGGGGGCCCAGTGTTATTTGGACGACATCCTGGTTATGGGCGAAAATGACAATGAACACCTTTGCAACCTGGAGCAGGTGCTCACGAGATTACAGGAATATGGGCTACGAGCCAACCACCCCAAATGCGAGTTATTCAGGAGACAAATCTCGTATTGTGGCCACATGATTGTTGAGGAAGGGTTACATAAGTCGCCGGACAAGATTGAGGCTGTCGTCAAGGCTCCAGCACCGGAAAATGTGTCGCAACTGAGGTCGTTCCTCGGGTTGGTGAACTACTACCATAAGTTCTTGCCGAATTTATCTACAATTCTGCACCGACTGAATGCCCTGCTGCAAACTGGAGTGACATGGAAATGGAGTGATGAGTGTAAGCTTGCCTTTCAGGAATGTAAATGCCTAATCACTTCAAAAGAAGTATTGGCCCACTACAACCCAACACTACCGATTCGGTTGGCATGTGATGCGTCACCCTATGGCATTGAAGCGGTACTGTCATACTAATTCCGTGACGGTTCAGAGAGGCCAATAGCCTTTGCGTCGCGCTCGCTAACCTCAGCCGAGCATAACTACGCCCAGATTGACAGGGAGGCCCTCAGCCTGGTGTGGGGGGTGAAGAAGTTCAATCACTATCTGCACGGGCAGAAATTCACCCTGCTGACTGATCATTAGCCCCATGTCTCGATTTTTAACCCAAAGCAGGGCGTTCCGGTGATGACGGCGCAACGGCTGCAAAGATGGTCACTTTTTCTAGGGGCACCTCAGTACGACATATAGTACAAGGGTACGAAACAGCATGGAAATGCTGATGGGCTGTCGTGCCTACCGTTGCCTACGGTAGAAGAAACACGTGCAGTGGACCCTGTTGAGATATTCCATGCGACCATAGTCGAATGTTTGCCTGTTACAAACTCGAGTATAGAGAAGGAAACCCAAAATGACCCGACACTCTCTCGGGTCTACGATTTGACAGTGAAGGGCTGGCCAGCATATGGCGACTCACTGTTGCCAGCATTCTCGCCAAGGTGAGAACAGCTGTCAGTGTGCCGGGGAACATTGATGCGTGGATCCCGAGTGGTAATTCCACCCAAGTTGAGAGATAGAGTGCTCAATGAGCTTCATGAGCATCATCTGGGAGGGGTAAAAATGAAGAGCCTAGCCAGGGCGTTTGTGTGGTAGCCGGGAATCGATAAAGAACTCGAGGATATGACCAAGAGATGCACAGGATGCCAGAAGGTCCAATACGCTCCACCACAGGCCCCGCTACATCCATGGGAGTGGCCCTCATCTCCATGGCAATGGGTACACATTGATTTTGCTGGTCCATTTATGGACTCAATGTTTCTAATCGCTGTGGACGCCCATTCGAAATGGCCAGAGGTCATTAAAATGTCCTCCACCACCACGGAGAAAAGTATTGCAGTCCTAAGAACCATCTTCGCCAGGAATGGGTTGCCAGAGCAGATTTGCTCCGACAATGGGCCACAGTTTGTGTCTGAGGATTTCCGGAGGTTCCTGAAGAATAATGGGGTGAAACATTACACATCTGTCCCATATCATCCAGCCACAAATGGATTGGCTGAGAGTTTTGTTCAGACCTTTAAAAAGGCCATAAAGCAATGTATAATGACGACATACCACCACAACACAAGGTGGATAGTTTCTTGTTTGCTTACTGGAATGGGACACATGCAGGAACCAACCAAGCTCCAGCCATACTGTTCTTCTACCGAAGGCTAGGATGTCACCTGGATTTGCTCAAAACAAACATAAGACGAGATGTTGAGGATAAGCAATTCCAGCACATAAATGAGAAGCCAACCCGGAGCTTAAAGGTAGGGCAACCAGTCTTGGCCCGCGACTACCGAACAGAAAAATGGCAGCCAGGAACGATATGCACACAGCAGGGACCACTAATGTACACAGTGGACGTTGGAGAGAGCATTGTGAGGCGCCATGCTGACCAGATTCTAGAGTCATAGGAACAAGCCAAACCCGTGCCACGAGAAGGTGCACCTGGTAATCAACCTGAAGTACAGGTTGCGTCTACCTCAGAAGCAGTGGTATTGGAAGCTGACGAACCAACCAGTGACCATGAACCAGAATCAGCTTCGCCGCAAGAACAGGATACTCGAGAAAGGCGCTATCCAGTCAGGATCAGAAAGCCTCCTCAAAGACTGAACTTATAAATGCTTATTTCAGTTGATGTGTATAATATCCAGAAAGTTGTAATTAGTTATTATTTAGTTGTTAAATGAAAGTAATGTACTGTTTATCTAAAAGGGGAGGAATTGTTGTGTATGTACCTTTAAGGGAAGAACTGGTTTTAGACTGCAGTACTGGCAGTGACCACCCCTGTATAAAAGGCCCTAGCAGGCTTCTGTATTTCAGTCTGACGTTGCCCTCCTGTTAAGTAAAGTACCTGTTAAACTGTTCTCCCGAAGTCCGTGTATTATTGAGGCGCGGACTTTACACTACCCATTACCATTAATATTCCACCCAGTTTAATCCGAACATCCTGCTCACGACTCATTACCGTTTATATTCCACCTGGTGTTATCCCAATCTCCTGCTTCCTACCATTACTGTTAATATCCCACTGGATCTAATCACAATTTCCTGTCCATTTGGTATCCTTAAAAACCCCATCTAATCCCAACCTCCTGCTAACCGTATTATGGTTAGTATCCCAATTAGTCCAGGTGTAATCTTGTGTTCACTCCCCATACTCCAACATTCCTTTCGATCCACGCAGCAATAGAAATAGATTTTTTCAAAAAATTGTCAACTTGCTTCCTCAATAGTTTGTGTGATTGAATTATGCTTTCTAACCACCTCGAGTTTAAATAAATGTATCAACCTTCACCGCAAATTCTTTGAATTAGCCTAAATATGTGCCCTATGACCAATCAGTGGAAACTATCTAACACTTTTTTTAATCGTAACTCTTCAGAATCTGAAGATTTGCAGCACGTGCACACTTATTCTGCTCACCTCTAGTGGAATGAGTCCAACGTTCTCAAATCGGACTCTCTAACAGTAACTCCACATCTCTGCCGGTGGGACAGGAAATACCGATGATTGATGATGGAGGAGCCTGAGATGTTGGCTAATAAATATGATTTTATCAGTATCATTACGTCACACTGTTGTTTGACTAATGTGTGGTCCACTTCTCCCCACTTTGGTACCAGTCGCCAGGTGTTAGTGAGGAGTGCTTTGCAGGGTTGGCTGGGCTTGGAGTTCTTTCATCGTGTCCGAATCCAGTGCCGAGGCCGAGCGGTCCGTCCGATTTTATGCTTCTATATCTTCCTTTCTAGAGGCTTTCTCCGCCATTTCAGAGGCCACCACATTGGTGAAGGAGCGGAATCAGGTATAGACCAGACGTAAAGGACATTAGGTGTTACGACAATCTTTACTAATATCGGCTATTTTTTTTGAAATATTTCAAACTCGAATATAAATTTAAATTCAGGAAACATCCACGATGTGATTTGAACCATTGTCTCTGGATTACTCATCCAGTAATATAACCAACACGCTCTCGTTCTCCACACCTCGCCGTCTCTGTGTCCATTGTCTGATTGCACCTCTGTGAAGTGCCTTTCGGCTATTTCTTTTCTGCTTTAAAGGTGTTATATAAATGTAAGCTTTGATGATGAAAGCCCTGACTACACCCACCCCATTGCTGGATATCTGTTCCCGGTTACCGAGGTTTCATACCGGCAGCGGGTGTGTCAAATAATGGGTGCCAGACATTTCAATTACCGAGGGAACAAATGATTCGATTTTTCATCTTTATTTTCATTGGTCGATTCTCCGGCTCTATACATCAACAGTGATTGTTTCAATTAGTCAGCGATAATTTCTCGGGCAGTTTTCTAGCTGCTTCTCTCACTTCAGATTCGTTCCTTCCCTGTAACTGAAGTTCAGTCTCGCTGCTGCTTTATTTCTAATGAAATCACAAAGTGGGGCAGCAGGAAAACATGTGAGAAACGAGTGTATCATATCGTCAATCAGTAAGCTGATGTCATGTTTGACATGATGGGAGAGAGAAAACTAATCACATTAAAACTGCTGCAGATTCTCAGTGATTCCTCAGTCTCCGAGAACTAAAATTCATCACATTTATTTCCCGTTAATGGTGGATCAAGATGTTTGCAGAATATTCAGCCCATGTTCAGAATGGGTCAGTACCCGGCCCAGTGATTGGTTTCTCAGCTCAAAAGAACTGGGAGATCCCATCACTGTGCAGATCATTTCCTTCTCATTCTCAGTGTTTATCTCTCACTCCGCTCCTCAATATATTCATTATTATTCTTCACAGAAAGTCATGGATCTCGTGGAGAAGGGAAACCGGGCGGACAGTTCCAAACCTCTAACTCTGGTGATGGAAAAAGGCTCTGGGGCCCGAAGGGTGATGTGGGAATCCTTTGTGAAAATGCGCCATGGGGTACCAAAGCTGGACAAAATACTGAAAGAAATACAGGAACTTGGTACGGTAAAATCACACACATGAATTGAAATATTAATTTAAACACTGAGGATTTTACTATAATATTACACAGATCTGATTTCATGAAAGTTCCTTGATCTAAACAGGTTCTGATCTATTTGATTACATGGACATCGCACGAGGTTTATCCGAAATACCCAGGCACCTGAAAGGTAAGTGATGACATGGAGATTTAAAATCATTTATCTCCCTTCCGAGAATCAGAATGTTTGACTGTCACCCTTTCTTTAGAGGTTGTCAGAATCTGGGAATCAGAAGTTCAAAGACTGGACAAATAGGCTTGGACGTCATTTAGCTTTGTCATCAATCCAAAACTAATCTGTGTAGGCTCAAGATACAATTCAGGCCATTTCTGACGTTTCCTGTAAATATGCGGACGTTGTTTTCATTTCACAAAATCCAGCTGCTGATTTCTATCACTTGTGAAGTCTTATACACACCTGGCAGGATCCTGATAGACTGTGAAACACCATACACACCTGACAGGATCCCGATACACTGTGAAAACCCATACACGCCTGACAGGATCCCGATACACTGTGAAACCACATACACACCTGGCAGGATCCTGAAACATTGTGAAACCCCATACACATCTGGCAGGATCCTGATACACTGTGAAACCCCATACACACCTGGCAGGATCCTGATACACTGTGAAACCCCATAAACACCTGGCAGGATCCTGATACACTGTGAAACCCCATACACACCTGGCAGGATCCTGATGCACTGTGAAAACCCATACACACCTGGCAGGATCCCGATACACTGTGAAAACCCATACACACCTGGCAGGATCCTGATACACTGTGAAAACCCATACACACCTGGCAGGATCCCGATACACTGTGAAAACCCATACACACCTGGTAGGATCTCGATACACTGTGAAACCCCATACACACCTGGCAGGATCCCGATACACTGTGAAAACCCATATACACCTGGCAGGATCCTGATACACTCTGAATCCCCATACACATCTGGCAGGATCCTAATACACTCGGAATCCCCATACACACCTGGCAGGATCCTGATACACTGTGAAACCCCATACACACCTGGCAGGATCCCGATACACTCTGAAAACCCATACACACCTGGCAGGATCCTGATACACTCTGAATCCCCATACACACCTGGCAGGATCCTGATACACTCTGAATCCCCATACACACCTGTACGGAACCTATCACATTGTGAATCACCGGACACAGCTTGCAGGATCCTAAAACATGAACCCCTGGCAGCATCCTGATACACTGTGAAACCACATACTCACCTGGCAGGATCATTATACCCTGTGACACATCGGTCCTTGAGCCTGATGTTAAGTTACTCTGCCCCTGGGATTCTATCCAGCACAAACTGTCGGAGTAGTGGTGGAGAAATGTGAAAGATTTAAGCATTACCGTTGTGCCTCACGTCATGAACCGTCCGATAGTGTTCAATCCAATCTGAGAAGCTGTACAGATGTTCACTCAATCAAATATTAACTGAGGAGGTACATGAGATAAAGGCAATGTTATGTGTGATTAGAAACTGATTGGACCGATTCCCACTGGCAGTGAAACAGACAAACTAGGCACAGAGAAACTTGTTGTACTGAAGGAAGCGTCCATTCATTCAGGAGGCTTTTGATTCCCATTTTACTGATTATCAGAAACATATTTGTAATTTTCAAAAACTACATTGTAGGAAATGCATATCTAAATGAAACGATGGAATGTAATAATTGTAACAGTTGAAATGAACTCTCAGTCTTTTCTTCCCTGATGTAATACTGAGTGAAGTGGGCAGTACTTCTATTTTTGATTCTGATCGGTTTTCTGACCAGAGTTATATAAAAAGAATATCGGTGTAAAATTACTGCAAAACTGTTCACATTTTCGGAAACACAGCAGAAGGATATTTAGGGGAAAAAAAGGCCACTTTGGTCCAAACAAATCGGTCCTATTAGAGATGAACCCACCTGCCCCTCCTCTTGGTGTATCCACAGAAACACAACTAATTGTCTCTTGTCCCCAATTACACTGCCCCTTAGTGTCTTCCCTGGTAACTGGTCTCCCACTCTATTACCCTTTGGTGAAAATGATTACCCTGACTTTCCTTCTTACTCCTGGCGTCTTAGTGTCAGTTTTCTCTTAATTAATTGCGTTCGTTATTTTTTTCATTCCGGTATTAATTTTGTGAATTCTGTTAGAAATTCTGATCAATAATTCAATATCCAAAGTCTCTAATTCCAAACGAACCAAATCTAACACCGCGCCCTTTCCTCTGCATTAATTGTGCCATAATCATCTTATTTCACTCGGCACCTTCAGCATTGCAATAACATTCTTCCTCTGATTAGGTGATTAGAAGCATACACAGGACCTGCCCAGGATCTGACACACTAACAGTGGATGTTCTCTCCTTTCACAGTCTGTCCCTCTCCCAGTGCCCTCAATAACCTATATAAAATGCCCAAGGTCTGACACACTAACAGTTGGACTTCTGTCCATTCACAGTCTGTCCGTCTCCCAGTGCGCACACTACCCCAGATAACCTGCCCAGGGCCAGACACACTAACGATGGAACTTCTGTTCATTCACAGTCTGTCCCTCTCCCAGTGCCCACACTACCCCAGATAACCTCCCCAAGACTTGAAACACGAACGGTGGAACTTCTGTACATTCACAGTCTGTCCCTCTCCCAGTGCCCACACTACCCCAGATAACCTCCCCAAGACTTGAAACACTAACGGTGGAACTTCTGTACATTCACAGTCTGTCCCTCTCCCAGTGCCTTCATTAACACAGATAACCTGCCCAAGACCTGAAACACTAACGGTGGAATTTCTGTCCATTCACAGTCTGTCTCTCTCCTAGTACCCACACTACCCCAGATAACCTGCCCAGGACCTGATAGAGTAACAGTGGATCTTTTGCCCATTGCCCCTCTCAATGAGCAACCAATCCATTGCGGCAGAAGAGAAGCTCCACAGACCGTTTCACATATTGATCCATTAGATCCTCTGCTGTCATATAACCAGGACCATGTGTGGATGTATAATGAGATTTCTATAGCACAGGGCAGGTCGGAAAGTATTTACCATCAGAGGGAAAAAATCACCTTCATAGTAATCTCCATGTTCAGTGAATGTTAGAATCAAGTGAGGAGTTGAAATTTTTCTCAGCCATTGCTCACTTTAAAGCGAGGTTTCCATTAACTGAGTTTAATTTCTACACAAACCTATATTAAAGCTGTAAATTCATGCTTGCAACATTTCAATGAATAATAAAGGGGTGTTGAGAAGTTGTTTTTTTGTCAATACAACTAACATTGAGACCACTTTCTGTCTGTTCTAATTGAAGACGTTCAACAGAAACACAAGAAAACACTCCGGGTACAAACTGAAACACTGAGAGTGAACACTATCCTAATAAAGGAGAAGGTTAAGATTTTCCAGCTGGTTGATCGATACGCTGAGCTAACGGTCATTTCCACTGTTCGAGATCGCACACTTGTAGAACATGAACTGCTGGCAAGAGGCCGAGACCATGAAGAGTGGAGAGAGAAACATCTCCGGAGAGAGCTGGAAAAAATCCGAACTGATCAATTGTTCCAGAGCTATTTTTCCCAGAGAGGGGGATTGTTCCAGAAAATTCAGAGTTTCTCCCTGCGATCTAATTCTGGGAGTTCAGCAGCAGTGAGCGGCGTCCCGGGGATTGGAAAAACAACAATGGTACAGAAGATTGTTTATGACTGGGCCACTGGGAAAATATACCCACACTTTGAATTTGTTTTCAGCTTTAAATTCCTGGATTTGAACGCTATTAACTGTAGAATAAACTTGAGGAATCTGATACTGGACCTGTATCCTTATTTTGGGAATATTCTGGGAGAGCTCTGGAAGAACCCAGAGGGGTTGCTGTTTATATTCAACGGTTTGGATGAATTCAAAGACTGCATCGATTTTTCTGACAATCGGAGAAATACAGAACCTCAGCACATGTGCACAGATCCCGAAGACTGTTGTGAAGTGTTGGACATTGTATACAGTTTAATACAGCACAAGCTGCTCTCAGGATATTCAGTGCTAGTGACCAGCCGCCCCACTGCATTACATTTATTGGAAAAGGCTGAGATCAGTGTCTGGGCTGAAATCCTGGGATTTGTTGGTGAAGAACGGAAGGAATATTTCAAGAAGTTTTTTGAAGATCAGATGGTGGCAACAGCCGTTTTCAAACATGTGGAGGAGAACGAGATCCTGTACAGCATGTGCTACAACCCTTCCTACTGCAAGATCCTCGTTCTGTCACTGGGTCCATTCTTTACACACAGAGACAGGGAACAGCAGCGAGTTCCCAAGACCATCACCCAACTATATTCCTACTATATTTACAACATTCTGAAAAACCATGGCCGAGAAATTGAAAGCCCCCGTGATGTGTTACTGAAGCTTGGTGAGATGGCCTTCACAGGAGTCTCTGAGAAGAAGGTTGTGTTTAGAAATGGAGATTTGATCAAGTACAATCTGCAACCTTCCCAGTTCCTGTCTGGGTTCATGATGGAACTTTTGGAGAGAGATGATTCTGCCCAGAGCATGGTGTACACATTCCCGCACCTCACTATCCAAGAGTTTGTAGCTGCACTCGCAACATTCCTGACTCCAGATCCCAGGGACATCCGGAAAATCCTCGGTGAAGCCCACAGCAAGGAAGGTGGGCGATTTGAGATATTTCTCCGTTTTGTTGCTGGTCTCTCCTTCCCACAGGCAGCTCGAACCCTGGAGGAGTTTCTGGGTCCATTTCTTCATCAAACCACCTGCCGAGTGATTTACTGGATGAAGGAGAAGATTGGAGGACAGATTGGAAACACAGAGAGTGAAACTGGTCAAAGGAACCTCCTGAACACATTCCGCTACCTGTTTGATTCTCAGAATAAAGCACTGGCTCGGAAAACAGTGGGATCTGTGGAAACACTTACATTTAGTGGCATGACACTGACCCCGATTGACTGCGTGGCCGTCTCGCATGTACTTGGAATCTGTGATACAATAAAACACCTCGATTTACGGGAGTGCTCCATTCAGTGTGAAGGACTCCGGCGGCTGAGACCCGTACTGCTCAAATGCCGGGTGTTGAGGTAACTGTTTATTTGTCTCTAACTGTTGGGCAAATTGTAGAACAGTCACGGATTGTGTTGTTATTCCATAATGAAGGGAAACAAACAGCTCAGTTAAACCAGAGTGAAGCAGATTCAACACAAATATGACCAGTAATAAGAGGATCGGTCAGTAATTCCCTGAGTACTGGGGAATCTAAAATTGATGCTTGTGAACAAGTACGGATGTTATACTCTTGATCAGACCAGCAAATGCTGGTCACTGAAACAGAAGATTCTTCGCGCAGCACTTGTGTCTTTGCGTCAGAAGGTCGTCGATACAGGCTCCACGGTGCTAATCCAGACCGACACTTCAGTGAAAAGGTTCCAATCTAACGTATTGTGGGGTATTAGCCCCGGAGTACAGACACACACCGGCCAGTGGTGGGGCCTCGCACACAGCGGGCGGCTCCTGAGTAAACCGGGGGCAGTGAATCCGCGAATTCCCCATAATCCGCCCCCTGTGTGTGAGGCCCCGCTCCGGGAGGGATCTTCTGAAAATTCCCCAAAACTGTTGGGCCAGTTACACCTGGAATAAATGCAGAGCCAGTTTAATGGAGAATAAACTGAGACTCCACTCCCCTATATACTGGGAGTACAGGGACATTTAAAACTTGTAACGGGAGAGAACAAACTCTGCTTGTTATATAAAATCCTGGGGGTGGATTTTACAGCAGCAGTTAGCGCCGTTCCACGATATAACTCACCCCGAGATACTATATAGATTAATATAATGTACAAAGTACAGGGAATCACAGCTTTACCATTTCAATCCGGGAAAATCGCCCTTTTTCCGTAAAATCCGGGATTTAAGGAGCAGCAGAAAGGAAACAAGTTTCCCTGAACATGAGGGGGCCACTGAGCTCCCGGAGGGTAATTCTGATCATCAGGGAAGGAGACCGGACTGAGGGACATTTAAAGGCTTCACACAGACAGCGCTTTCCTTAACAAGTACAGTTTCTGACAGTCTGTGAATATATGGGGAGTTGGACAGATTGGGATTCATTCCCAGTGACAGGAAAATCTGCTCATTAATTTCTTGAAGTTGCTTCAATTTGTTCGGTAATATCCGAGAGGGAAAGTTTTTGTCTAGGATTTGAGTCAGTTTGTATCTCTCGCTCTCTCTCTTTCTTTGTGTTTAGACTGGGGAGCAATAAACTAGGAGATTCAGGAGTGAAACTACTGTCTGTGGCTCTGAGGAAACCGGACTGTAAAATAGAGGAATTGGGGAAAGTACCGGACTGTGTGAGATTGTGTTCATAATAACCGGATGTCTAACACTGAACATTATCATTAGCATCAGTGATAGATTAATTAATAAACATTGCTCATTATTAGTAGTATCAGTAACTACAGTATCAGTAGTATAAGCAATAGTCTTAATAATTATTGGGTGTTTACCTTCTTTGATGTTGTTATTTCTTCTGTCCCATGCACCCACCCTCTCTCTCTCTCTCTCTCTCTCTCTCTATCGGAACATTGGAACAGGAGGAGACCATTTTGCCTGTTCAATGACATCATGGCTGAGCTGCGATCTAACTCCATATACCCGCCTTACGCCCATATCCCTTAATATCTTTGGTTAACAAAGATCTATCAATCTCAGATTTAAAATTAACAATTGATCCAGCATTAATTGCCGTTTGCAGAAGAGAGTTCCAAACTTCTACCACCCTTTGTTTGTAGAAGTGTTTCCTAATTTCACCCCTGAAAGGCCTGATTCCATTTTTTATATTTTGCCCCCGAATCCTCCATTCCCGACCTAACGGACATAATTTATCTCTATCTAACCTATCTGTTCCCTTTAATATCTTGAAGTCTCTATTAAATCACCCATTAACCTTCTGAATTATAGGGAATGCAACCCTATTTTGTGTAACCTCTCCTCATTATTTCACCCTTGGATTCCGGGTATGATTCTCATAAATCTACGCTGCACTCCCTCCAAGGCCAACATATCCATCGCAAGATAAAAACAGAAAATGCTGGCGATACTCAGCCGGTCAGGCAGCATCTGTGGACAGAGTAACAGAGTTAACGCTTCAGGTCGATGACACTTCTGTTTCTCTCTCCACAGATCCTGCCTGACCTGCTGAGTATTTCCAGTATTTTCTGTTTTTATTTCAGATTTCCAGCATCTGCAGTATTTTGCTTTTGTATATCCTTCCTAAGGTGTGGTGCCCAGAACTACTCAAAGTACTCCAGGTGTGGTCTAACCAGGGTTTTATATAGCAGCAGCGTGACGTCTACCCCCTTGTACTCTAGTCCTCTAGATATAAAGGCCAGCATTCCATTAGTCTTTTTGATTATTTTATGCATGTGTTCATGACATTTCTTGATCTATGTACATGTACCTCAAGCCTCTTTGGACTGCCACTGTTTTTAGCTTTTCACTGTTTAGAAAGTAACCCACTCTATCCTTTTTAGGTCTAAAGTGGATGAACTCACATTTGCCTACATTGAAATCCATTTGCCACAGTTTTGCCCATTTACTTATTCTATCAATATTGCTTTTTATTTGTATGCTTTCATCTACACTGCCACAATGCCGCCTATCTTTGTGTCATCGGCAAATTTGGGTATATGGCTTTCTATGCCATCATCTAAGTCGTTAATAAATACTGTGAATAGTTGAGGCCCTAATGCAGATCCCTGTAGGACACCACTAATCAAATCCTGCCAAGTAGAGCACCTGCCCATTATCCCTTCCCTCTGTTTACTGTGGTTCAGGAAATTTCCTAACAAAGTCAGTAATCGGCCTTCAATTCCATTAAATGCCTCTTGGAAGTCCATATAAATAACAACCATTGACATTCCCCTGTCCACTACTTTAGTCACCTCTTCAAAAAATTCAGTCAGACTTGTCAGACATGACCTACCGTTCACAAATCCATGCTGGCTCTGTCTGATCAGCTGTTAATTTAAGGTGTTCAGTCACCCTGTCTTTAATTATAGTCTCTACTAACTTCCTGACAACAGAGGTTAGATTAACTGGTCTATAATTCCCTGGACATTCTTAAGTAGCGGAGTGACATGCTCAATTTTCCAAACTAAAGGGACGGTTTCTGAATCGAGAGAACTTTGGAAGATTATAGTTAAGGCATCTGCAATGTGTCATAGAGTCATAGAGTCATAGAGTTTTACAGCACAGAAAGAGGCCCTTCGGCCCATCGTGTCTGCGCCGCCCATCCATCCCTGTCCAGTCTAATCCCATTTTCCAGCATTTGGTCCATAGCCTTGTATGCAATGGCATTTCAAGTGCTCATCCAAATGCTTCTTGAATGTTGTGAGGGTTCCTGCCTCTACCACCCTTTCAGGCATTGAGTTCCACATTCCAACCACCCTCTGGGTGAAAAAGTTCCTCCACAAATCCCCTCTAAATCTCCTGCCCCTTACCCTGAATCTATGCCCCCTTGTTATTGACCCCCCTACTAAGGGGAAAAGTTCCTCTTTGTCTACCCTATCTATGCCCCTCATCATTTTGTACACCTCAATCAGGTCCCCCCTCAGCCTTCTTTGCTCCAAGGAAAACAACCCCAGCCTGTCCAGCCTCTCTTCATAGCTGAGGCGCTCCATCCCAGGTAACATCCTGGTGAATCTTCTCTGCACCATCTCCAAAGCAATCACATCCTTCCTATAGTGAGGCGACCAGAACTGCACACAGTACTCCAGCTGTGGCCTCACCAGCGTTTTGTACAGTTCCATCATAACCTCCCTGCTCTTATATTCTATGCCTCGGCTAATGAAGGCAAGTATCCCATATGCCTTTTTAACCACCTTATCTACCTGTTCCGCTGCCTTCAGGGATCTATGTACATGTACACCAAGGTCCCTCTGACACTCTGTACTTCCTAGGGTCCTACCACTCATTGTGTATTCCCTTGCCTTATTTGTCCGTCCAAAATGCATCACCTCGCACTTTTCAGGGTTAAATTCCATTTGCCACTTTTCCGCCCATCTGAACAACCCGTTTATATCGTCCTGTAGCCTGAGGCTTTCCTCCTCACAATTTACCACCCCACCAATTTTCGTGTCATCTGCGAACTTACTGATCATACCTTTTACATTCTCATCCAAATCATTTATGTAGATCACAAACAACAAGGGACCCAGCACCGATCCCTGAGGTACCCCACTGGACACAGGCTTCCAGTCACAAAAGCAACCTTCGACCATCACCCTCTGCCTCCTGCCACTCAGCCAATTTATGATCCAACGCGCCAAGGCACCCTGGATCCCATGGGCTCTTACCTTCTTGACCAGTCTCCTATGCGGGACTTTGTCAAAAGCTTTACTGAAGTCCATGTAAACCACATCCACAGCATTTCCCTCATCCACCCCCCTAGTCACCCCCTCGAAAAATTCAATCAGATTTGTCAGACATGATTTACCCTTGACAAAGCCATGCTGACTATCCCCGATTAATCCTTGCCTCTCCAAGTGGAGACTAATTTTGTCCCTCAGAATTTTTTCCAATAATTTCCCTACCACAGATCTAAGGCCCACTGGCCTGTAATTCCCTGGTTTATCCCTGCTACCCTTCTTGAATAATGGTACTACGTTAGCTGTTCTCCAGTCCTCTGGTACATCCCCTGTGGCCAGAGAGGTTCTGAAAATTTGTGTCAGAGCCCCTGCAATCTCCTCCTTTGCCTCCCACAGCAGCCTGGGATACATCTCGTCTGGGCCTGGGGATTTATCCACTTTTTGGCCTGCTAAAACCGCTAGCACCTCCTCCCTCTCGATGCTAATATGTTCAAGTATGTCACAGCCCCCTTGCCCGATTTCTATGTCTGCATCGTCTTTCTCCATAGTGAACACAGATGCAAAAAATTCATTTAAAACCCCGCCTACATCATCTGGCTCTACACACAGATTGCCACTTTGGTCCCTAATGGGCCCTACCCTTTCCCTGGTTATCCTCTTGCCCTTAATATACTTATAAAACATCTTAGGATTTTCCTTTATTTTGCTCGCCAGTGTTATTTCATGGCCCCTCCTCGCCCTCCTAATTTCTTTTTTAGTATGCCCCTGCATTTTTTATACTCCTCTAGGGCTTCTTCCGTCTTTAGTCTTTTGTAACTGCCAAAAGCCCCCCTTTTATTTCTAATGCATTTTTGTATATCCCTTGTCATCCAAGGTTCCCTTTGCTTGTTGGTCCCACCCTTGACCTTTACAGGAACATGTTGGCGTTGTACTCTCTCTATTTCATGCTCATGTGTTTCTTTAAATCCCTGCTGTGGAAAGCATCTGGTCCTGGGGATTTGTCACTCTTTATTGCCATTATTTCCTTCATTACTGCTACTTTGCTTTTGTTAATGTTATTGAGTCCCTGTCCCTGATTAAATACTGGTTTCCTTGTGATTTCCGACATGCTATCCTCTTCCTCTATTGTAAATACTGACGCAAAGTAATTATTCAACATGCCCGTCATTTCCTTATTGTCATTGACAAGATCACATATATCAGTTTTCAAGGGGTCAACATTGCGCCTGACTACCCTATTTTTCTTAATTTAACTGTAAAAAATGTTCGTATTGATTTTGACAACCCTTGCCAGTTTATTTCCATACTTCCTTTTTGTAGCTCTTATTATCTGTCTTTTCACCCTTTGCTGTTCTTTGTATCAGAATCTGTGGACCTTTCACCAGGATCTGTGCTATTTTTTCCATTTTTGTATGTTTTTTTTTAGTGTTTTGCTGTCTGTTCCCTCTTTAGTCATCCATGGCTGTTTCCTTTGGGCAAATAGTGCTCTTGCCCCTCGGGTATAATCTAGTTCTGTATCACATTAATTATTTTTTAACATCTCCACTGATCTTCTGGCGTTTTACCCATTAACACATTGGCCCAGTTTACTTGGACAGTCTCTGTCTCATCCCGCTGACGTCGGCCGTACCTAAACCTAGAATTTTAGTAGCTATTTCGCGTTTCTCCCTTCAAACACTACGTTGAACTCGATCATGTGATGCTCGCAATTGGATAAATGATCACACACCGTTAGGCTGTTAACTAATCTAGCTCATTAATCATTACTAAACCTAATATGGCCTGTCCCCTTGTTGGTTCTAGAACATATTGTTGGAGAAAACTATCCCAGACACACTCAAGAAAGTCACTACCTTTCTGAAAGATATGCATCTGTCATCACTAACTATATGGAAGTTAAAATCCCTCATTAAAACCACTCTGCCTTTGCTACACGCGTGTCTTATCTCTGCATGTATACAATGTTGCACTTCACAGCTACCAGGGGGCACATACACAACTCCCATTACAGTTTAAATTCTTTCCTATTTCTTAATTCTTCCCATAAAGTCTCCATTGCCTGTTGACCTCTCTTATCATTGATGTATTTTCAGCCTTAATCCCTAAGGCTACTTCTCCCCCTCTGCCATTTCCCTGTCTTTCCTGCAGACCTTATAACCTGGTATATTTGGTTTCCAGTCCGGACCATCTTGCAGCCATGTCATACACTCCAAGTTGAATTTGCACCTGCAGTTCATTCAATCATTGCATATTCTCCATGCATTTGTATAAAGAATGCTTATTGCGCCACACTCCCTAACCTGCCCTTCACCTCGAATGTTTTACTCGCATGTTTCTTATTTCTGTCTCCTGGTTTAATCATTTTATATATTTAAGTTTTCCCTTTACCTAAAGCACAATTTATGACTTTTGTCTACTCTCTTCCCTTTGGTTTGCTTTTGACCTATTATTTGTACTACAATTTCCACTTGAGCCCTCCCCCATTTACTAGTTAAAATCCTTGTGACGGGCCGATTTATCCTTCTACCGTTATCATCTTTAGACTGGATGAAAATGATCTCACCACTTCTTGTATCGAGCATCTGGTCTCTGATCTCATTACAAACCGATCACTGACGATTCTGAACCTGAGTAGTAATAAACTGGGAGATTCAGGAGTGAAACTACTGTCTGCGGCTCTGCGGAACTCGGACTGTAAAATACAGAAACTGCGGTAAGTACCCGACTCTGAGATTGTGTTTATAATAACTGGATGTCTGACACTGTACATTATTATTAGTATCAGTAATAGTATTATTAATAAACACTGGAATTTATCCTAAATCATATTGTCTCTCTGTCTCTGATCTCCAGGCTGCGTGATGTCTGTCTCACAAATTCATGTGCCGAGGACCTCGTCTCCGCTCTTAGTATAACATGTTCACTGACAGAGCTGAACCTGTGTAATAATAAACTGGGAGATTCAGGAGTGAAATAACTGAATTAGTATCAATAATACTGTTAATAATAAACACTGTAAATTATTATTAGTATAAGTAATAATGTTATTAATAAACACTGTACATTATTATTAGTATCAGTAACAGTGTTATTAATAAACACTGAACATTATTATTATCAATAATACTGTTACTAATAATAATGTAGTGTTTATTAATATCAGTAATCGTGCTATTAATAAACATTGTACATTATTATTGGTATCAGTAAAATTGTTATTAATAAAACACTGCCGATTAACCCTGGTTCCTCTCTCCTTCCTCTTTTTTTTCTCTCGTTCTCATTCTCTGATCCCTAGACTGACTGGTGTCTGTCTCACTGATTCTTGTGCTGGGGATCTCGTCTCGACTCTCAGTACAAACTGGACCTGGGTAATAATAACCTGCGAGATTCAGGAATGAAACTACTGTCTGCGGCTCTGAGGAACCCGGACTGTAAAATACAGAAACTGCGGTGAGTACCAGTCTGTGTGAGATTGTGTTTATAGTAACTGGATATCTGACACTGAACATTATTATTAGTATCAGTAATAGTGTTATTAATAAATACTGCACATTACTCCTTTCATATATAGTGTTCATTTATAAGAATATTACCGATACTAGTAATAATGTAGAGTGTTAATGAACATCATGGACTGTATTTTCCGACCCCTACGGGTGTGTACGAGCTGTGTACACACCTGTAGGGTCCTCACAAGTGCCGGTTTCGGGCATACGAAGTGCTTGTGCTGAAAACCGACATTTCCGATCTGTCAAGCATGCTCTTGGCAGATCGCACGCCTGCCCTGGAGAAGGGCCTCTGTGGGTGGAGAGTTCCGCTTTCTGGAGACCCTCCGCCCGCTGAAAACCTTTAAGAATCTGACACCTGGTAAAAGTAAGGCATAAGGCCTGCTTTTACCAGCATAAGAGTTTAAAGAAGTAAAAAATAATGTTTTCACTTAATTTTAATTTAAAAATACTTTTAAAAAAGGTAAGTTTATTTTTAGCCGTGTTAAAAAAAAAAAATTTTCCCCAGTTTTTTTTTAATGTTTAACTTAATGTAATTTTAAAAACATGATGTTTTTAAAATTTATTTAATATTTTACTGTGTTATTTGAGTGACCTCCATTCATACATTTGAAAGATGAACTGCCTGCACCCCTGGGATACCTGGGCCTCTGCGTGCACTCCAGGAGAGGCCCAGGAGCGGAAGAGCCCAGACCTCCGGACCTCTCAGGTATGGGCGTAGATCTTTTCCAAGTCGGAGGCATCCGCACGTAGGAAGCCTCCGATCGGAAATTACGGGCCATTATGTTTATTAATAAACACTTGAATGTACACTGTATAACAGTAATAGTTGTTAATAAACACTGTATATAATTTGTATTATCTCTCGGTATCGATCTCTCTCTTTATTTCTCTCTGATCCCCAGGTTGTATGAAAACGGTCTCACAGTTTCTTGTGCCGAGGATCTCGCCTCCGCTCTCAGTACAAATTAGTCACTGATGGAGCTGGACCTGGGCACTAATAAACAGCGAGATTCAGGAGCGAAACTACTGTCTGCGGCTCTGAAGAACCAGGACTGTAAAATACAGAGACTGCAGTAAGTACTAGACTGTGTGAGATTGTGGTTATAATGACTGGATTTCTAACACTGTATATAACTAATACTATCAGTAATAGTGTGATAAGAACTAATTGTCAGCTGTGGCTCAGTGGGAGCATTCTCGCTTCTGAGATAGATGGTTCTGGGTTCAAGTCCTTCCGCAAAGACTAGCACAAAAATCTCGGCTGACTCTCCAGTACAGTCTTTGGGATGAGACATTAAAATGAGGCTCAGTCTGTTCTAGAATGACCCGATTATGGAGAAATGTTTAAGGGCTCCAATAAATTACAAGGGGTTTGTTTTATAAGAACATAAGGAGTGGGCTGTACAGCCCCTCGAGCCTGCTCCGCCATTCAATAAGATCATGGCTAATCATCGACCTCAACTCCACTTTCCTGTCCAATGTCCATATCCCTTGATTCCCCATGAGTCCAAAAATCTATCTATCTCAGCCTTGAATATACTCAAATTCTCAGCATTCACAGCCCTCTGGAGCAGAGAATTCCAAAGATTCACAACCCTCTGAGTGAAGAAATTCTTCCTCATCTCAGTCTTAAATGGCCGATCCCTTATCCTGAGACTCTGCCCCCCAGCTCGAGACACTCCAGCCAGGGAAACAACGTCTCAGCATTTACCCTGTCAACCCCCTTCAGAATCTTGTATGTATCAATGAGATCAGCTCTCATTCTTCTAAACTCCAGAGAGTATAGGCCCATTCTACACAATCTCTCATCATAGGACAGCCCTCTCATCCCAGGAATCAATCTAGTTGCACTGCCTCCAAGGAGACCAAAACTGTGCACAATACTCCAGGTATGGTCTTACCAAGGCCCTGTACATTAGTCTCCTTATAAGATGCATTAGCCTCCACACCAATATCCAGAAGGGGAATCAAGAGAAGATCAAGTTAAAATAGTGGACAAAGTCATTTCACCTCCGCTGAAATAAAACGGGTTTAATAATATTAAAGGGTTTGCAGGGGCAGAGGGACATGGGGGTGTACGCACTTTGAAATTGGCAGGACAAGCCGATAAAGCTGCAACCAACATCACTAAAAACAGGTAATCTGGTCATTATTAGATTGCTCTTTGTGGGAGTTTGCTGTTCACAATTTGTCTGCCGTTTTTCCTATATTACAACATGAATGCAGTTCAGAAGTACTTCATTAGCTGTCAAGCACTTCGGGGTATCCTGAGGTCAAAAATGTGTTATATGAATGCAAGTCAGTCTGTCTGTTCCTCCTTCTTTCCTTCCTTCCTTTCTTTTCCTTTTCTTTCCTTTCCTACCTTCCTTCCTTTCTTTCTTTCCTTCCCTTTTTTTCTTCCTTCTGTTTTTGGTAATAGTGTTATTTATAAACACTGCACATTGACATTAATCAACAGTACGGTTACGAATAAACACTGGGGCCGAGAAATTCAGTTGGCGCCGCACCAGGGCTTTAGCGCCGGAAAGTTAGCGCCGGCGCTAAGTCACCCTGCGCGCGCCAAAAATTCAGTAGCGCCGCGCCCAAACGGCTGCCGGCGCTACTGAAAGGTGTTTGCGCCTGAAAATGGGCGCTACCTGCCGCATTGCGGCGCTATTCCGGCGCTGCGGCGCCCGATGCGGTGCGGCAGGCTCGGGAAGTGCAGGCCTCCTCCTTCAGTTAAGGAGGAGCTGCCTGCACCCGCCCGCTGGCCGGTAAAATCTTCACAAAAATGAGCCCGGCACCTCGGGGAAGTGCCGGGCTCGCAACCCAGAAGCATCTGTTCCGTGGGGGGGGGGTGTGGAGGAGTCCGGGGAGGGAGCTGCGGGCAGGCGGCCGGCGGGAAAGCGGCCGGCCGCCGCGCGACCTTAATGCGCCGGCGCAAACTCCTGTAAGACTCGGTTGCCAGGCCTAGAAATTGGGTTTTGGCTTAGCCAGGGCTTTAGCGCCGGAAATTAGTGCCGGCGCTAAGTCCCCTGCGCGCGCCAAAAATTCAGTGGCGCCGCGCCCAAACGGCTGCCGGCGCTACTGAAGGGTCTTAGCGCCTGGAAAAGGGCGCTAACTGCCGTTTCGCGCCGCAATTCCGGCGCTGCGGCACCCGATGCGGTGCGGCAGGCTGGGGAAGTGCAGGCCTCCTCCTTCCGTTAAGGAGGAGCTGCCTGCACCCGGCCGCGGCCCGCGCAAATCTCCTCAAAAATGAGCCCGGCACCTCGGACAAGTGCCGGGCTTGCATCTGTTCCGGGGGGGGGGGTGGGGAGAAGTCCGGGGAGGGAGCTACGGGCAGGCGGCCGGCGGGAAAGCGGCCGGCCGCCGCGCCTCCTTAAAGCGCCGGCGCAGACTCCGGCAGCACTCGTTTGCCGGAGTCTTAGTTGCGGCTGCCACTGGCGAGGCGGCCGCAACTGAATTTCGGCTTGGGGCCGGGTTACCACGGCAACCGGGACGCTGCGCACACCGATGACGTCATCGGTGCCGGCGCAGCGCTACCGGTCTACCGCGGCGGAAGGGCCCCAGGCAATTTCGGCGCCGGCGCCAATTGCAGCGCTAGGCCCTCTAGCGCCGCAAAATCGGCGCTAAGGGCACTCAATTTCTAGGCCCCAGAGTCTTAGTTGCGGCTGCCACGGGCGAGGCGGCCGCAACTCAATTTCGGCGCTGGGGCCCGTCACCACGGCAACCGGGACGCTGCGCACACCGAAGACGTCATCGGTGCCGGCGCAGCGCATCCGGTCTACCGCCGATGGTAGGGCCCCAGGGAATTTCTGAGCCGGCTGTATGTCCAGCGCAATGACCTCTAGCGCCGCAAAATGGGCGCAAAGCCCACTCAATTTCTAGGCCTGGTGGTTTACTCTGATTCCTGCTATTTCTCTCTCTGATCCCCAGGCTGGATGATACCCGTCTCACAGATTCTTGTACAGAGGATCTCGCCTCCGCTCTCAGTAGAAACCAGTCACTGACGGTTCTGAACCTGGAGTTAAACTCCTTCACAGACCAAGCTGTCCCCGCTCTCCGCCGTCTCATACTGACCTGCGGGAGTCTGGAGCGGATCATGTGAGTGTTTCTGTTAATGTTTAATGTCACAAATAAAATATAAATGTGATCCAGTCACTTTCATGGGTAATATTGGTCTGTAATTATTACAGAAATATTAACCGCAATCTCCCTGTTTATTTCCGCTTTAATCTTTAATTTCAGGCTGTGGAAGAATTGGTTCAGTTCAATTGGAGAGAATCAGCTAAAGTTGTTGCAGGGAACAAGACATGGACTGAGAGTGGAGGTGTGAACATTTCAATTGATGACCATCACTGGTCTCATTATATGACCATTTTTGGCCGATTTTCTGCCCCTCCCGTTTAACAGGCCGCGCTCTGGGTTTAAATCCTATCGGCCCCTTTAAGGGTTTCCAGCTCAAGCTGAGCTCACGTCATCTCCCATTGTGAGGTCAGAGGCCCAGCCACAGGGTCACGAGACTCAGCCACCTGGCCCCACAGCGCTGCTTCTGCAGGATATCCAGGGCTGAATGTCCCCCAATGGGACACTGGGGAAATGCACAGACAGGAAGGGCCCATGGTGGGGCTCAGTCTGGGCTGCAGTGGGACACTGGCAATTGCACTCAGTGTTACTGGGTTTGGGGGTAACATTACCCAGGCTTCGTTCTCAGTATCGGTGCCCAATGACCCTGCTGGGAAGTGAAGCTGTGTGGGTTCCGGATGGGGACAAGGTCTGTTCAGCAGGGCTGGATCCCATTATCCAATAGGGACCAACACCCAGTGCCTGTGGTGAGCCAGGGAGAGTTTCCTGTTAGGGAGGTTCCTGACGTTGCTTCACACGTGGAATCAGATTGAAATTATCAATCATCTTCTGCCTTTCCAAAATAAGGAATCAACAGTTGCTGAATGAATGTATCTAGTGCAGGATCTGTTCCATTGCTATTCCTGGTATTTGCACACTGGAGGGTGAATTTCTAAACAGCTGGAATTACACATAGGTACCGGAGAGTGTCAAATAAAGAAGTTGAAGTGGCATATTCACTCGCCCGTAAAAAGAGTAACAAGATGTGAAAGTTCAGTGAGCCAGTGGAAACTACACTGCAGTAAATGGACAGGGCCCACGTAGGGCTCCACAATCAGAACCACTCTGGGCCTAAAAACACAGACAGTGGTCTTAATACAGAGCAGGATCGTCAGAATTTATCGGCAAGAAGATAGGTTGATCTTCCGGCTCATGTTGCTGGTGATGTAACTCCTTTGAAGTGAAACAATTTTGCAGACACTGATGGACCTGCTGTAGATTATTCTCTTATTTAATTTACATTCCCACCAGATACAGATTTACTTCTCACTCTGGTTTAATAAGTTGTAAAGTATCACTGTATTCATCAGATGTCAAAAATCAAGGGATGGGAACCACTAATTCATTGTAAGCGGTAATGACTAGATTAGAAGAACAAGCACACACAAGATTAATGAGCCGGTGTTAGATATTACCTGGGGCACAGACTGACAGGTCAAGGGGCGCGACTGTATGGTTTAATATAAATATCACTAGTCAGAAATGTCAAATAAATCACCATACAGTAATTAGGAAAGTATACATAAATAGTGGAAGGAACAGTTAATCGGAGGAGGAAAAAACTTGCATGTTATAATTCACGTACTTCTGAGGTACAGTAACTTTTATAATGTATGCAAATCCAGCAACAAATTAGCGCTCATAGCCTCACATTGCAATGAGATAAATAGCCTTTTAATGGAGTAGAATTCAACTATCGGTATAGGTTGGTGTAGTGCTTATGTTACTGCACTAGTAATCCAGAGGCCATGCACATAACCCAAACAACATGAGTTCAGATGGCAGTTTGAGAATTTAAAATCATTAAAAAATAAACTGGAATTAAAAACATATATATATATCATGTCATTTAATTTGGCCGAGTTTCATTTAAATCGCAGTTCACCAATGCTTTTTGGGAAGGAAACCTGCCGAGCCAACCTGCTCTAGCCTGAATACGACTCCAGTTCCTCACCAATGTGGTTGATTGTTGTTAGCTTTCTCTGAAGTGCACGATTGAGCCACTCAGTACCAAACAGCTACATCAATGAAAGAAAAAGGAAGAATTACTTTAATTTATTTAGCGTTTTCACGACCACCTGATGTCCCAAAGCGCTTTCCAACCAATGAAGTAATTTTTGAAGTGTAATCACTCTTATAATGGTGGAATCGTTCAAGAAGATGGCCCACCAGCACCTTCTCAGGACAATTTGATGGGTGATCAATGGAGCCTCACCAGGGACACCCACAGCTCGGGAATGGATGTAAGACTGGTATTTCGGATCATTGAAATGGAAATCGAACGGTTTCTGTGAGGCCGCCGGTTTGTGACGCAAGTTTGACACTCGAGCAGCAAAGGGATAAATGTTCATGTGGACACCGGGGAACTCCCCAGTGCTATTGGATCTGCTATGTCGACTTGAACAGTTAGAGGACCCCCTGGATTAACACCTCATCAGTGAAAGCCACAGTCAATGGAAAAGAGAATCGGGCCGAGCGCGCAATGTGCCGCCAATTCGCTATGGCACATTTTGTTCTAACGCCCGAGGTGAATTTCTCCTCCAATCTATTGCACAGTCTGGTGATCTAATGCTGTTAATTCATCAGATCCCCAAATAGTCAATCCAAAATTATTCTCACCAATCTGCAGTCATCTCACACACTGATCTCAATGAGAATTTGATAATCAGCGATCCATCTAATGCTAAATTACGGTGATACACTGAGCTGATTATATGACATTTCTTATTCATTGTGTTAATTATCTGCCTATTAAATGTATGTTTTTAAAATTGCTAGGCGACCCTGTCTACAACTATTTTATTTACTAATTATTGGTATACTGAATGTTATGATGGTTGATTTTGAAGTGAATAAACCATTGTCAGTGGATGATTTGCCGTATGAATCTTTGCAAACTTGGCAAGGAAGCGTTAATCTTGTGAGGGTCCTAATTGAGGGTCGGTGAGATGAATTCATACTCAATCGGAAGTGGGAGATATAAGAGTTCAGCGAGCTAAGTTAGGCATCATTCACTTCTAGGCAGAGGCTGGGAGGTAAACCCCAGATGATTCCTCAGTGAGGAGGTAAGATGAAAGAGCTAAAGGTTAATCTCCCTTGATATATATCTGTTGGGACAATGAATACTAGCTTCTAACGGGCTTATAACACACAACCCTCTGGTTCAGAAGCGATTGTGATATCACTAATGCACAGCTGATACTGATATGGAATAAATATAAATCCACCTGTATGAATGAGACATGCTACAGATGTTAAGATACGAATGAATTTTTCGGTACAGTGTCCATAAAGTTCTCAGGCTGAATGCATGTGGTCTCAGTGAAGACCCCAGTTTCAGTACTGAGAATTAAACCAGTGCAGGTGACAGTAAGTGACAGCATACAAAAAGCCGAACCGCAGGTATACAGGTACAAACCCAGGGGTCAATCTGCCCAGTTAGGAGAAGAGACATCTGCTCATTTCCTTAAGTGAGCCAATCCTCCATTGGCATCAACAGCCCAATCCTCAATATTTCTGGATCAATTTGAAAAATGTTTCCTTGTTGAGTATCTGATAAACCAGAGACCAATTGCCAAACCTGGTTATGAATTATTCTGTGTCTGGTTGTATGGTAACATGCAGTCGAACCCCATTATAGAAAGTCTCTGTGAGATCTAACCGAACACTTTGAGCCGCAGTTATGCTACAATAGAAACAGTCCGCACTTTCTAGAGAAATATGGTGAGGGAAAGGCGAAGAGTAATCTGTTTCTTTTTCTTTCCGCCCCAATCGCCCTCTATAGTAAGTGATTCAGAAATTCAGCCCCTCGAGCCTGTTCTGCAAATCAATGAGATCATGACTGATCAGTTACTTAACTCCATTTACCTGCCTTGGTTCCGTAACCCATCAATAGCCTTGCCCAAAAAAATCTACCTGAATTTTGAAATTTCCGATGGACCCCCAGCTTCAGCAGGTTTTTGGGAGAGAGCTCTAGATTTCCAATAGCCTTTGCCACAAGCAGCAATGAGATAAATGGCCAAATACTGAGTGCAGGAGCGAGTTTTTGTTTTAGGGGTAGTAATACCATCTCTGAGTCAGAAGGCGAGGTGTTCGACTTGCGTTCTACACAGATCCCGACGAGTGGAGTCTGTAATATAGTCTGCACATTAGAGCTTTGGAGAAAGTCCTCAAATTGAGATACACAGGTTACAATAAGATCAGGTATCTCCGTGTTGTTTTCTGACATCACTCCTGAACTGCCTTGCTCTAATTTTACAGTCATGTCCCCTTGTTCTGGATTCTCCTAACAGAGGAAAGATCGTCAAAAGTTGCCTTAACAAAGTCACAGCGCCTCCAAAAGGCAAGGTTGTGGTGTTGAGAGAATGTTGCTGAATAGGCCCAAAACAAATCATCTCTCCATGTCTGCCACTCGCTGTTCATCTGGCTGTCATTCGCCCTTAGGGATTAGCAACCTAAACATTTATGCTTCCCTTTACAACACGGATACACCTTATCTCATCGTAAACTGGATATCTCAATTTGAGGACTTTCTGGAAAGCTTTAATATACAGACTATATTTCAGTCACTACTGATCAGAAGCTGTTTGGGAGACGTGCTCGAATCCTTCACCTTCTGACTCAGAGATGGTATTACTACCTCTACAACAAGAACTCGCTCCTGCACTCAGTATTCGGCCATTGATCTCATTGCTGCTTGTGGGACCTTTCTCTTTACCAATTGGCTGCCGCATTCCCTGCATTTCAGCTGTGACTACAGTTCACGTTAACTCATTATCCACTAAGCACTTTGCGGCTCCCTGCCAGGTGCTATATAACGGCAAGATTGTATCTTATCTCTGCCCCTGTATCATGATGTTACAGGTTCTTCTTCCACCCATGTTACCCTTCAAGTATTCCTTACAACACTTTGTACAAAAATAATCCCGAACATTTTCTTGCCATATTTTGCTGATGATTTTACATTTCTGCTGTGCAAGACATTTAGTTTGATCGCGTCCCTGTGAACCACCTTGTGACGTTTTACTACGTTAAAATCACTATGTCATTATATCGCCCTCTGCTGGTGATGCTCTGTATCACTCATTGTACTCAGTCACACCTTTATCTATATCCCTCTGTTTTGTATCTTTCTGATTCGCTCATTGAACTCAGTTACACCTTAATCATGGAATCAGAGAATGGTACAGCACGGAAAGATGCCATACGGCCCATCGTGTCTTTGTCCATTCACCTACCCTTTGGCCTTGCAAGTTTTTCCACCTTAGTTATATATCAAATTCCGTTTTAAAAGTTACTATTGAATTTGCTTCCAAACTTTGTCAAGATGCCCCTAATAAAGTGGCTCATTAAGCGTGTTAGTTGTGCCTCAGTTGGTAACAACCTCGACTCAGAACCTCGCGTTAAAGTCCTGCTCCAGAGACTTGAGCACATAATTCTAGGCTGACACTTCAGTGCAGTGCTGAGGGAGCGGCGCACTGTCTGAGGTGCCGACATTTAGAGGGAACTTAGAATTAAATGCTAAAGCGAGGCCCCATCTGCTCGCTCAGGTGGAAGTAAATATGCCACTATTTCAAGGACTATTAGGGGCATTCTCACGGTGACTTTGCTAATATTTGTCCCTTGACATCCTAAAAATGGATGATCTGGTTATTCATCTCATTGCTGTTTGTAGGACCTCGCTGTACACAAAGTGGCTGTAACATTTCCTACATTGTAACATTGAATACACTTCAAAAAGTAATTAATTGGCTGTAAATCGCTGAGGTTGTGAAATGCGCTCTATGTAGGAAATATCTCAGTGCCGTTGCTGAGTGGGGCATTCTCTGCTTCCATTGTTGGTGATTTTTAAATTATATTCTGTTGACAAGTTCCTATTAATTGCTGGAGATGAATTGGCTCCACTTGACGGGAAGTTCTCAGCCGTGGTTTATGTTTTACTGGAGATTGACGCTGAGCCATTGTTGAGGTGCCGCTCCCCTGCATTGGGTAAGTAGGTTGCCGTGTCCCTTTGGCAACTGTCAGGCAAGATCCGTGTCTGGTAACTTCAGAAGCAAGTGGCCGGGATAAGGTTGCCAATTATAGGGAATCTGCTGCGAAGGGGAAGCAATGGGTAACTTTTAACATCTCACTATTCCACCATTTTCACTGAACACTGAGAATTTCTATTGACGGCAGAGTTTGGGAAACAGACCAGCAGTACGTCTCTTTACACAGAGGGGAGATTGACAGCTTGACAGTAACTTACCAAAGTCAAAGGCCTAGAAATTCATTAAGGCGCTGCCAGCATTGCGCCCAGTTAACACCTAAAGGGTGATTTTGTGCCAAAAATGAGTTTGCGCAGATATTCAGCGCAGCGGTATTGGCGGCGGTAGCCGTTAGCGCTGCGCCGGCACCGATGATGTCATCGGTGTGCGCAGTGCCCCGGTTCTGCCCCGAAACCGCGCCGATCCCCATATTTAGTTGCGGCCGCCTCCTCCGAAGCGGCCGCAAACAGCGACTAGAAAACTGGGCCGTCCTGCTGCCTTAGTGGGGCGCTTTAAAGCGGAAGGTCCGGCCGGCCGCTTTTGCGGCGGCCGCCTGCCCGCACCTCCTTCCCCGGCCTCCTCCACCGCCCCCCCCGTGGCATTGCCGGCTGCTTTCCGCGAGCCCAGCACTTCTCCGTGGTGCCGGGCTCATTTGCCAGCACTATCCAGCGGCAATCTCCCCGTTGCAGGCAGCTCCCCCTTAAGAGAAGGAGGAGGCCTGCAGTAGCGCAGCCTGCCGCTGTGCAGCACCTGGCGCAGCGGCGCCAAGAGCGCTGATATTCAGTGTCAGCACCCCAAGTGGAGGCAGGCACACCCTGGTATAGCGCCCGCTTCCGAATTGGGGTGCTAACAATGAATATCTGACGATCGCTATAGGCTTCCCACCCAGCGCTAACTTTTGGGCGCTAGCCAGCTGGCGGGGCCATAGTGAATTTCTAGGCCAAACTGTGTAAGAGGTAAAATATGATTTAACCGCTGCAGCTGTGAGGTAGAGGTCCAGAGTGAAACTGTACCGTGTTCTGGTCATCCCACACCCTGAGGCTAAGATTATCCTTCGCCAGCAGGGCAAATAGGGTGGAATCGAATCGGCCGCCCCAAACACCCCACCTGATATTCAGTTCCATTATCACCCCTACACTCCCCGCCTGGGCCTAGAAATTCAGTTTGGGGCGGCCAGCTCGCCTGCGCCCAGAAATTACCGCTGCGCACGGAGCCACTTGCGCCCGGCGGAAATTCAGTTTCAGCGCCCCAAGTCGAAGCCGGCCGCAAATCAAGTGTTCAGCGCCCCCGCTTGGGGCGCTGAAACTGAATATCGGCGCGCTAAGTGCCGCAGCGCAACCCGCTGCGGAGCGGCAGGCCTTCCTCCCTCTCTTAAGGGGGAGGTGCCTGCAAAAGCGCGATCGCCGCTCGCTAATGCCGGCAAATGAGCCCGGCACCACGGAGAAGTGCCGGGCTCCCGGAAAACAGCCGGCAATGCTGCGGGGGGGTGGGGGGTGGCTGGAGGAGGCTGGGGAAGAAGGTGCGGGCAGGCGGCCGCCGAAAAAGCGGCCGGCCGCACCTCCGCCTTAACTCACCCCACTACTGCATAAGGTAGGCCCCGTTTTCTGATCATTGTCCGCGGCGGCCGCAACTCAATATGGCGGTCGGGCCGGTAGCGGGGCACTGCGCACACCGATGATGTCATCGGTGGCGGCGCAGCGCTACTGGTTAATGCCGCCATTACCGCACCGCTGAATATCAGGGAAAGTTTAGCAAGTGACGCAAAAGCCCTCTTTTTGCGAAAACTGGGCGCAAAGCCAACTGAATTTCTAGGCCCTGATATTCAGTCCCATTATCACCCCTACATCCGTGCCTGATACTCTGTCCCACTATAGGCCGCCCTACACTCCCCGCCTGATATTCAGTCCCATTATCACCCCTACACTCCCCGCCTGATATTCAGTCCCATTATCACCCCTACATCCGCGCCTGATATTCTGTCCCACAATAGGCTGCCCTACACTCCCCGCCTGATATTCAGTCCCATTATCACCCCTACACTCCCCCCCTGATATTCAGTCCCATTGTCAACCCTACACACCCCGCCTGATAGTCAGTCCCATTATCACCCCTACACTCCCCGCCTGGCATTCTGTCCCATTATCACCGCTACACACCCCGCCTGATATTCTGTCCCAGTATCGGCCCCACACTCCTCGCCTGATAGTCAGTCCCATTATTGGTTGCCATACACTCCCTGCATGATATTCAGTCCCATTATCGGCCCCTACACTCCCTGCATGATATTCAGTCCCATTATCGGCCCCGACACTCCCCGCCTGATATTCAGTCCCATTATCGGCCCCTACATTCCCCGCCTGATATTCAGTAGCATTATTGGCCCCTACATTCCCCACCTGATATTCAGTCCTATTATCGGCCCCTACATCCCCGCCTGATATTCAGTCCCATTATCGGCCCCTACATTTAGGAAGGACAGACAGGAAGGAAAGGGAGGTGGGGTTGCTATGTTAATCGAGGATGGAATCACTGCAATAGTCAGAAATGATATTGGGTCAAAGGATCAGGATAGTGAAACAGTTTGGGTGGAGATAAGGAATAATAAAGGGAAAAAGTCACTAGTGCACGTAGTCTATAGGCCTCCTAACAGTTGCAACTCTGTTGGTCGGTGTATAAATCAGGAAATAGTTGGGGCTTGTAATAAGGGAACAGCTATAATCATGGGGGATTTTAACTTTCATATTGACTGGACTAATCAAATTGGGCATGGCAGCCTTTAGGAAGATTTCATAGAGTGTATTAGGGATGGATTCCTTGAGCAGTATGTAACTGAACCAACCAGGGGGCAGGCAATCTTAGATCTGGTCCTGTGTAATGAGACAGGATTAATAAGAAAATGTCCTAGCAAAGGATCCCCTTGGAATGAGTGACCATAATATGGTTGAATTGCAAATTCAGTTTGAGGGTGAGAGAGTTGGATCTCAAACCAGCGTACTGACCTTAAATAAAGGAGACTATGAAGGTATGAGAGTAGAATTGACTAAAGTGGACTGGGAAAACAGATTAAAGTGTAAGACGGTACAAGAGCAGTGGTCTACATTCAAGGAGATATTTCATATCTTTCAAGATAAATATATTCCACTGAGGAAAAAGGGGAGTAAAAAAAAGACAGCCATCCGTGGCTTAGTAATGTAATAAAGGATAGTATCCGACTGAAAACAAGGGCATATAAAGTAGCCAAATCTAGTGGGAGGATAGAAGATTGGGAAGCATTTAAAAGCAAGCAAACAATAACTAAAAGATTAATTAACAAAGGGAAGATAGATTATGAAAGTAAACGAGCAAAAAATATAAAAACAGATAGCAAGAGTTTCTACAGCTATATAAAAAGAAAAAGGGTGCTAAAGTGAACGTTGGTGCCTTAGAGGATGGGACCGGGAAACTAGTGCTGGGGAATATGGAGATGGCAAAGACACTGACCAAATATTTTGTATCAGTCTTTACAGTAGAGGACACTAAAAAAATCCCAACAATGGACAAACGGGGGGCAATGGGGGGACGGAGGAGCTAAACACGATTAAAATCACTAAGGAGATGGTACTCGGTAAAATAATGGGACTGAAGGTGGACAAATCCCCCGGGCCTGATGGCCGACATCCTAGGGACTAGAGAGAAGTGGCGGCAGGGATTGTGGATGCATTGGTGATTATTTTCCAAAACTCTCTGGACTCAGGAAAGGTCCCTGCAGATTGGAAAACTGCTAATGTAACAGCCTTATTTAAGAAGGGAAGTAGACAAAAAGCCGGATACTATAGACCAGTTAGCCTAACATCTGTGGTGGGCAAAATGTTGGAGTCCATTATTAAGGAGACAGTAACAGAGCATTTGGAAACACATAATTTAATAGGACAGAGTCGGCATGGTTTTATGAAGGGCAAGTCATGTTTGACAAATTTGCTCGAATTCTTTGAGGGTGTAACATACAGGGTGGATAAAGGGGAACCAGTGGATGTAGTGTATTTGGACTTCCAAAAGGCATTTGAAAAGGTTCCACACAAAAGATTACTGATCAAGATAAAAAATCACGGGATTGGGGGTAATATACTGGCATGGGTGGAAGATTGGCTATCTAAAAGAAAACAAAGAGTTGGGATAAATGGTTCGTTCTCGGGCTGGCAATCAGTAACCAGTGGTGTTCCGCAGGGGTCAGTGCTGGGACCCCAACTCTTTAGAATCTATATTAACGATTTGGAGGAAGGGCCCGAGTGCAACATATCCAAGTTTGCCGACGATACAAAGATGGGAGGGAAAGCAGTGAGTGAGGAGGACATAAAAAACCTGCAAAAGGACATAGACAGGCTAAGTGAGTGGGCAGAGATTTGGCAGATGCAATATAATGTTGGAAAGTGTGAGGTTATGCACTTTGGCAGAAAAAATCAAAGAGCAAGTTATTATCTAAATGGAGTGAAACTGCAAAGTGCTACAGTACAAAGGGATCTGGGGGTACCTGGTGCATGAAACACAAAAAGTTAGTATGCAGGTGCAGCAGGTGATCAGGAAGGCCAATGGAATCTTGGCTTTTATTGCAAGGGGGATGGAGTATAAAAACAGGGAAGTCTTACTACAGTTATACAGGGTATTAGTGAGGCCACACCTGGAATACTGCGTGAGGTTTTGGGTTCCATATTTAAGAAAATATATACGTGCTCTCGAGGCGGTTCAGAGAAGGTTCACTCGATTGATTCCGGCGATGAGGGGGTTGACATATGAGGAAAGTTTGAGTAGGTTGGGACTCTACTCATTGGAGTTCAGAAGAATGAGAGGCGATCTTATTGAAACATATATGATTGTGAGGGGGCTTGATCGGGTGGATGCGGTGAGGATGTTTCCACTGATGGGTGGGACTAGAACTAGGGGGCATTATCTTAGAATAAGGGGCTGCCCTCTCAAAACTGAGATGAGGAGTAACTTCTTCACTCAGAGGGTAGTAAATCTATGGAATTTGCTACCCCAGAGAGCTGTGGAAGCTGCAACATTAAATACATTTAAAATGGAGATAGGCAGTTTCCAGCAGATAAGGGAATTAGGGGTTACGGGGAGAGGGCAGGGAAGTGGACGTGAGTCTAGATTCGGATCAGCCACGATCCTATTGAGTGGTGGAGCAGGCCCGAGGGGCCGTATGGCCTACTCCTGCTCCTACTTCTTATGTTCTTATGTTCTTATGTTCATTCCCCAACTGATATTCAGTCCCATTATCGGTCCCTACACTCCTTGCCTGATATTATATCCCATTATCGGCCGCTATGCTCCATGCTTGATATAGGGGGAAAATTCAGTTGGTAGCAGCACCTGTTAGCACCTTAAGAGGGTGCTAAGTGGGGCACAAACCAACTAGCGCCCGGGTGCGGCGATATCTTTGCCTCTCGCGAAATAGAGCAGGCATTTTGCGGCGGCACTAAACAATACCGCCCGATCTCCTGCGCACACAGATCTTGACGTCATTCGAGAGTGAAACGCCCTTGGGGCACCCCAGACCAGAAATTCAGTGGCGCCCCCTCCTTCCCGCCTGGCGCTACCAATGACAGGTTGACTGGAACGCATCCCAGTTGCTGTGGGGCTGGGGGGAGGCGCTATTTAAAGAGGGCCTCTTCCTGGCTTTGTGTGGTAGCCATTTTTGCACCACTCATTCTGAGAGAGAGAGAGAGATTTGAAGAGAGACATAGAGAGAAAGAGAGACTTCTGCATTGAGTCAACGCTGTCCGAGGTAGTTTTGGCTTCTGACCATAACTTTGAAGGTACTTTGCTTTTTGACCTTCATAATTTTGATTGCCCAGATTCTATGGGGGCTGCAATGGATGGGAACGTCGTCCTTCTCCATCACATTAGAAGGGCACAGAGATGCAGAGAGGGAGCGGCAATCATAGCCAGACAGAGGAGGGCCAACAGGCCTCGGTACAGGAGACCTTACACTCCCAGGGTTTTTCGCCAACAGTTCTCCTACATTAATATGTCTGAGGAGCACTGGTTGCAAAGGCTGTTATTCAGCAAGGAGGTGGTCACTCAGCTCTGCCACCTGCTTCAGCCAGATCTGCAGCCTCAACTGAGGAGCAGGACGTCTCAGTCAGTGGCAGTGAATATAACAGTGGCGCCCAACTTTTATGCCACCGGCTCATTTCAATCAGCTACTGGGGACATTGGCAATATCTCCCAGTTCACGGTGCATTGCTGCATCCGTCAGGTAACAAATGCCCTCTTTAAAAGGAGACAAGAGTACATCTCTTTCCCCATGACCCTGGACAAGCAGCAAGAATGCGCAACAGGCTTTGCAATGATAGCGGGCTTCCCCATGGTCCAGGGCGCCATTGAATGCATGCATGTGGCTTTGCAGGTGCCGCAAGAGAATGACGAGGATTTCTGCAACCGAAAGGACTTCCATTCCTTAATCGTCCAGTTGGTCTGTGACCACAGACAGCTGATACTCGCTGTCAATGCCCACTTTCCAGGCAGCAGCCACGATGCCTTCATCCTGCACCAGACTTCTGTGGCAGACCTTTTCCAGGCACCGCATCACCCAGGAGGTTGGCTTCTCGGGGACAAGGAATATCCTCTGTGCACCTGGCTGATGACAGCGCTCCATTCGCCCAGCACCCCTGCTGAGCTACGACACAACGAGAGCCATCAAGCTACCAGGAACATCGTTGAGCACACACTCAGCATGCTCAAGCAATGGTTCCGCTGTCTGGACCATTCTGGAGGAGCCCTGCAGTACTCGCCTGAGTGAGTCTCCCACTTCATTGTCATGTGCTGCATGCAGCATAACCTTGCAATCCTCAGGACCCAGCCAATGCCACCATACATTGGAGCACGAGCACAGGAGGAGGAGGAGGAGGAGGAGGAAGATGAGCAGGATGATCATCAGCAGCACCAAGGCGGGAGGGAGGCACAAAGTGGTAGGGCCGTCCGTCAAAGGCTCATAGCAAGTTGCTTCTAGGCCCCCTCTGAGGGAATGGCTTCTGCCATTCAAACAACCTGAATGAAACCATCCCGCAACACCTATGCCGGATAAGGCAACAATGAGTGCAAAGACCAAACATGTACATTTTGAATACAGACACATGCACAAACTCTGTGTGTCTCATTTCCACTTGACAAAACCATAGAAAGGAACACAAAAAGCAGTCATTCACATAACTGGCTCTCACAACCTGGAGACAATGTCCAAAACAGTAACAAAAATTTGACCAGGAAACTCTGTCTTCAATAAAACAATGAAAAACATTTTGCCACACCTCCAACTTTTTGCCCTTCGAGGGTGATCTGCTTCCCTTGCGAAATTGCCCCTTCCCACCCTGCAGCTCCTCCGTAACGGGACCCCAGTGGCTGGAGCAAGGCTGGGGGTAGGCTGCTGAGTGTCAGAAACTGAGACTGCAGATGCCCTTGAGGAATGGCCTGGACCAGCTCTGGGCCTGGAGGGCCCGGCTGCTGACTGCACCAACTCTGCATGGGTGGCAGCAGTCTGTCCTACAGGTGGTGGCAACTGCAGTGGAGAACTGCCAGTGGTGGCAGCAGGAATGCTTTCATCTTGAGAGAGGACAGCAACTCCCTGCTCGACCGACACACTGGCACTCCCACGGGGCAGCACTTCAGCATCCAGAGCAATCTGATGGAGCACAGATTGCTGGCCTTCTGTGGCACGGTGAGAGCTCCGGGGAAATCTGCCTGATCCAGCGAGGGTGGCAGCAGTCAGTGCGCGTGTGCCTGCCTGATATTCAGTCCCATTATCGGTCACCCTACACTCCCCACCTGATATTCAGTCCCATTATCGACCCCTACACTCACCGCCTGATATTCAGTCCCAGTATTGGCCACCCTACACTCCCTGCCTGATATTCAGTCCCATTCTCGGCCGCCCTACACTCCCTGCCTGATATCCAGCCCCATTATCGTCTGCCCTACACTCCCTGCCTGATATTCAGTCCTATTATCGGCCGCCCTACACTCCCCGCCTGATATTCATCCGCATTATCGCCTGCCATACGCTCCCCGCCTGATCTTCAGTCTCATTATCGGCCGCCCTACACTCCCCGCCTGATATTCAGTCCCATTATCGGCCGCCCTACACTGCCCCCCCTGATATTCAGTCCCACTTTCGGCCGCCCTACAGTCCCCGCTTGATATTGAGTCCCATTATTGACCGCCCTTGCACTCCCCGCCTGATATTCAGTCCCACTTTCGGCCGCCCTACAGACCCGCTTGATATTCTGTCTGATTATCGGCCGCCCTACACTCCCCCCCTGATATTCAGTCCCACTTTCGGCCGCCCTACAGTCCCCGCTTCATATTCAGTCCCATTATCGACCGCCACTGCACTCCCCGCCTGATATTCAGTCCCATTGGCTTCACTAGAATTGAATATGGAGCGGCCAGTACAACAGACAGCCGATGCGACAGTGCCCCTGTAGAGCTGGCCTCCAAGAGGAATTTGTAAACATGAATTTGAATTTCGGGAGATGGTCTAAACGAATGATATGGAATTAGCTGCCTGATTTTCGTTAAAATTGAATGGAATGGGATGGAAAATCGGGTGCAGAATTTAACAGGCGGCTGATTCGATTGAGCCGCTGCTCCTCTTCCAATATTGCGGTGGGATCTTTAGTGTCCACCAGGGAGGGCAGACGAGACAAAGATTTAACGTCTCATCAGACTTTTAATCTGAGGGTCAGGTTTCAATTCCCTATTCGGGCGCTGTTTTTAAATCAAGATTCTCAATCCCCACTTTCTTGCAGCTCCAAGAAAATGAACAATTCACCCTGATATTTGCTGCAGTTTTGTTTTAACTCAGAACTACAATGGGTTAAATTAATTGGATATGTCGCATCAACTTGCATTGAATTCGCTTGTATTTAGATGATTGAGGGTGACCTCGTCGAGATGTTTAAGATTATAAAATGTTTCGATGAGGCAGATAAAGAGATACAAGTTCCTTTACTGGGGGGATCTAGAACAAGGGAACACAAACTTAAAATTAGAGCCAGGCTGTTCAGGAGTGAAATCAGGAAGTGTTTTTTCACAGACTGGGTAGTGGAAAACTGTAACTCGCACCCCCAAAAGGCTGTGGATGCTGGGAGTCAATGGTAGATTTCAGGACTGAGACCAACATGTTTCTGCTGGGTCAGGACATCGACCGAAATGGAGCAAAGGCGGGTGAATGAAGTTGAGGTTCAGATCAGCCATGATCTGACTGAAGAGCGGATCAGGTTCAATGGCTGAACAACCTGCTCCTGTTTTTAATGTTCCTAAACACATTTCCTACACCGCTGCTCCTGAAAGTCTGTTCAAAAAGAACAAGTTAAATACTCGGTGGCATTGAGTGAGAGCCCGTGAGGCTGCCTCAGTTTACAGGTATTGTTTCTTTTGCCTGGCAGTGAGCGCGGAGTGGATGTAACCTGCTGTTTAGATGAAATAAATTGAATTCCAGTGACGGAGCCCTCCCGAAATGACCCGATTTCTGGTATCACCACAGGCTGCTTCACTCCATCACACTTAAAGCCCGCCTCCGACCGTCGCGTTAAAAGGTGAACCAGCCCACTGAGACAAACCGTCCAGTTTCCAGGTTACAGTCCAAGTCACACTGCCCTGTCTACCTCCCTACTGCACTCAGGAGAGTCTAACACAGGGCCCGCGGCTCACGATCAACAATGCCCCCGGTGATGACCCTCACACTCCTGCTCTACAGTGCCTCATACCCGGCAACATCCCAACAATGCAGTAAGTGCGATTTGTTGTTTCGTTCTCAGTGTTCAACCTAAACCTGGTGTTTATACTTTAGCTGAATTCTTTCGTAATTTAGAATCAAAGAATTATAGAATCATGGAACCTTCAGTACAGAAGGAGCCCATTCGGCTCATCGTACCTCTGTCTGCTCTCTGAAAGAGCAATTACTCCCACTTACGCTGTTCTTCCCCCAAATCCCTGCCCCTTTTCCTCTTCATGTACTCATCCAATTCCGCCTTTGAAAGTTAGTATTGAATATGCTTCAATCACCATTTCAGGCAGTGCATTTTAGATCGTAGCAACATTGCTGATTTTTTTGTAAAAAGCTCCTAATTCCAACCCTCCCTCCCCGTTGGTTCTTTTGCCAGTTACTTTAAATCTGTGTCCTCTGATTACTGAACCTCCTGCCAGTGGAAGTAGTTTCTTCTTATTTACTCTATCAAAACTCTTCATGATTTTGATCACCTCTATTAAACCTCCCTTTAACCTTTTCTACACTAAGGAGAACAGTCCCAACTTCATCAGCCTCTCCACATAACTGAAGTCCCTCATCTCTGCTACCATTGCAATAAATCTCCTCTGCACCCTGTCCAAGGCCTTGACTATAGCGTGTTGCTCAGAATTGGACACAATGCACTAACTGAAACATAAATAATGATTTATAAACCTGTGCGACAAATTCTTTGCTTTTCTACTCTGTGCCTCTATTTAGAAAGCCAAGGATCCAGTCATTTTTTTAAAGATTTGTCAATACGTCCTGCCACCGTCAAAGATTTGTGTACGTGAATCCGAGGTCTCTCTCTTCCTGCGCCCCTAATACAATTGTACTATTTAGTTTATATTTCCTCTCCTCATTCTTCATTCAAAATGCACCATTTCAGATTTCTCTGCATTGAATGGCATCTACAATGTGACTGCCCATTGCACTAGTCTGCCTGTGTCCTCCTGAAGTCTGCTACTATTCTTCTGTCTGTTTACTACAATGCATGTTCTTACTGTATGTTCATATGTTGTGTTCACCGGCCACGTGCACCTTCTGATTATCCTCAAGCTCTTTAAGTGTTATTGTTACCTTAATGTTCATTGCACACGAGTGGATTAATAATTAGGTTGTGGATTCCAGCGGCTCCAGATAATCAGCAGAAATCACTTCTCCGGAGTATAGAGAGGAAACTGAGTGATCTGTCCGTGGAGCCAGACGCCGGGGCTTTCATTGCCCTGCGCCTGGGGAGTGAGCATGACCTGCAGAGTGAACAAGCCATTCTCCGGAGGCTGAGTGAGGCGGTTGTTAGAAAGGTGGGGGCAGGTAAGCTTTAATCTATTAGTTAATGTGGACGTATCGGGATTAAATCTTCATTACTGTTGACAGGATGAGTGGTTGGCAAACTATTGTTAATTAAGGCAATTAGAATCTAAGATTAGCCCCATGATACTAATGAAGCAACTTATAGCCCATTCATGTCGTATTGCTCTGTTTGGTATCAGAACATAACATTTGGGATAGAATATATATATAATTTGAGAAGTTACTCATGGAAAGTGTAGCGTGTTTGGGAGGATCAGGTGATTTTGGTTCACTAAACTCTCCAGCACTGGGTATTCCTCGCCTCATGTCTGGTACTGTTGCAGACTAACTTAAAGAGACTGATTAATATGATTAGACAACAATCCCATTGTCATTGTATCATGCGACTACAAGGAAGGTAGAAGAAGAACTAGATGCATGTTGTTCTTTAGTCGCCCCAGCAATTACAATGTTCCGAATAGAGGCCTTTGTCCATTTAAAATATACAGGTTAATTTAAAAATAGCAGCTAATATGATTGTCGGTGGCGCCTATTTTGTGAGATTAGCCAATGTTGAAAGTTGACACACGTCATGCGATTCTCCTTCTTTTTCCCAGTGCAGTTCACTTTATTATAGTCTACAGTCTTTCAACCATTTGAATCAAGATCCCAGGTATTAACTTGCAGCAATGTGCCATTGAAGTTTTTGTATATGTCTCTGTGTGTTTGTGTGTATATGTATATGTGTGTGTGTGTGTTTCCACGTTACTTTGTGTATATCTTTCTGTGGGTTTCTTTGCGAGTGTGTGTGTGCATGTCTAAATTTAAAATTATCCCCTGAATCATTTCATATGGAATTTGAAGATGACACGGCTTTATTGGAACAAGAAGGGAGAGGGCTGCTGGGGTCTCAGCCAACATTTATTCCCCAGCTAACACGCAAAATAGTTTAAAGAGAGAGGAGAGTGAAGGGGGAGAAACTTACATTTCGATCGTGCCTTTGCTTCACAGCCAATGAAATGCAGCCACTATTCTTTTATAGACAACCTCGACAAACAATTGGACACAAGATGCCACAAGTAGCAATGATGTAAATTACCAGTTAACCATGTCCTTGGTTAAGAATTTAGAACTGGTTATCTGGCTATTCACTTCACTGCTGTTTGTGGGATATTGCTGTCCACAAAATAGCTCCGAATTGATCGTTATAACAAGGGTAATTGCACTTCAAATCATTTATTACACGCGAAGATCTTTGAGTCGTTTTTGAGAGTGAGAATAAGGCGGAATATTAATACAAGTCTTCAGATTGTAGAAGAGGGATTTAGAAACACTAACCAGTTTGCTATTGATGGACCCAGTCAGAACAACTGAATCTATTCTGTTCCTCTGCCGCCAGGTGAACACTTCCCCATAGACCAGTTGGTTTTCTACATCTTAGCCTTCAGATCCTCTTGTCGGAACTCAGCCAAGATATCGGCAGGGAACAAAGAGGTGAATTTGGTGGCGGTGCTACGTGAGAGGCTGTACAGTGAACTGCATCAAGTACCTAGAATAACAACTTCTAAAGGTAACGTTGTGCACTCATGCTTTAGGCATGTTATTTGCATAGAGATTGAGATGCAATTTTCAGCAAACACAAGCTGAAAACCTCCAATCACAGTCACATCTCAGTCTGTACCTCTCTCCATAACCAGGAATTACACTCCCATCTCGGTCTGTACCTCTCTCAATAACCAGCAATCACACACTAAAATCTCAGTCTGTCGCTCTCTACATAACCAGGAAACACACTATCATCTCAGACTGTACCTTTCTCCATAACCAGGAAACACACCCATACCTCAGTCTGTACCTCTCTCCATAACAAGGAAACACACTCATATCTCAGTCTGTACCTCTCTCCATAACAAGGAAACACACTCATATCTCAGTCTGTACCTCTCTCCATTACTAGAAATTACACTCATATCTGAGCCTGTACCTGTCCCCATAACCTCCAATCACACTCCCAATCACACTCCTATCTCAGTCAGTATTCTCTCCATAACCTCCAATCACACTCATATCTCAGGCTATACCTCTCCCCATAACCTCCAATCACACTCATATCTCAGTCTGTACCTGTCCCCATAACCTCCAACCCCAGTCACATCTCAGTCTATACCTCTCCCCATAACCTCCAATCACACTCATATCTCAGTCTGTATCTGTCCTCATAACCTCCAACAAGAGTCACATCTCAGTCTGTACTTGTCCCCAGGAAATACAATCAAACTCACATCTCAGGCTGTACCGGTCTCTGAAACCTGCAAAGATACTCACATCTCACTGTACCGGTCCCTATAACCTGCAATCACTCTCACATCTCAGGCTGTACCGGTCCTTATAACCTGCAATGAAACTCACATCTCAGGCTGTACCAGTCCCTATAACCTGCAATCAAACTCACATCTCAGGCTCTATCCTATAACGTGCAATCAAACTCATATCTCAGGATTTACCGGTGCCTATATCCTGCAATCAAACTCACATCTCAGACTGTACTGGTCCCTATAACCTGCAATCAAACTCACATCTCACTCGTTACGTGTCCCTATAACCTAAATCACATTCACTTCTCACTCCTTAATGGTCCCTATAACCTCCAGACTCATTCTCACCTCAGTCTGCTTTAATCGCAACAATTTCCAGTTCTATTCCCATAACAGTCCACAGCTATCCCTATAACCTACAATCCCACTGCATTCTCAGCTGATACCTGTCCGTGTAAACACCAATTGAATTACATTCACAGTTTTTACCTCTTCCTGTTTCCTCCAACCCCATTAAAGGGCAAATATTTATCCAGCACTTTTTTAAAAGAACCAATTGACTTCAGGCCTAAAGGGAATTGGAACCCTGACTCCTGGTTTATAAAAGCAATGATTTATGATTATATTCACGAATAAAACCCTTGTGGTTTTTATTTATTTATCTATTTATTATTATATGTGTTATTTATCAAGAAAGTCTGAAGCGGCTGGGGCTCCTTCATCTGGGAAAGAGATGAATGAGAGGTGAGCTAATAGAGTTCTTTAAAATTATGAAGTGGTTCTACAGGGTAGAAGTAGAGCAGATGTTCCCACTTGTAGAGGAGATTATAATTAGGGACCATAAATATAAGATAGTCAGTACTTCTTCTTTCGTGTGGTAGTAGCAAAGCAAATCAAATGTCAATATCTAAATCAGATATAAATGCCAAAGATTCCAGTATAACAGCGTGAATTTCTTGCAACGAAGGTTCACCAGACTGGTTCCTGGGTTAGGGGGTTTGTCCTATGAGTTCAGATTGACTAGACTCAGCCTATATTCTCCAGAGTATGGAAGAATCAGAGATGATCTCGTTGAAACATACAACGTTTTTACAGGACTTGACTGGGTAGATGTAGGGAGAATGTTTCCCCTGGCTGGGGAGTCTAGAACCAGGGGTCACATTCTCAAAACAAGTGGTACTGAGATGACTCAGATGGTGACGACCTTTTGGAATTCTCTACCCCAGAGGGCTGTGGATGCTGAGTCGTTGAGTACATTCAAGACAGAGATCGATATATTTTTGAATGTTAAGGGAATCAAGGGATTTGGGGAATGTGCATGAAAGTTGAGATGAGGTAGAAGATCAGCATTAATCTTATGGAATTGTGGAGCAGGCTCGATGGGCCAAATGGTCTAATTCAGCTCCTATTTCTTATGTTCTTATGTATGCTGCCTACGAATTTCTTCTGAGGGCTGTTCTCAATGCTGTGCTCTAGGGTCTGATTAGGAGCTCCACAGTCGCATGACAGGGATGCTTTAATCTTCCATCTATGGAGAAGATGGCAGCATTTACTTGACCGGTTCTGAAGCGGTTTATGGTTGTCCACTGTTTGCGAGGAAGGCTTGACCCTTCAGGTTGTACTGTGGGATCCTCTATAAGTAATTAATTCTGTACGTCACAGTGCTTCCAAGCATTTCGCCATCGGTCATCAAGACCGAGGGGAGATCGCTGAAGGGCTTTGTCGACGGTCCAAGATGGCCTTCTGGATTGGAGATGGGTTGGTAGTAGGTTGTTGATGTCGACCTGGATCGGCATGTCTTTACTGGTGTAGCGGTTGTATTCTATGGAGACTGCGTATTTGCAGCCTAGGTGTGGAACTGTGATGTTTGCAAGCACGGGCAGCCAAGGTGTTGATGTCGATAAATGCATACCGGTGATAATTCTCATAGTAGAATTCAGCTGGACATCATCAGATTTGTCATGTGTACTTGATAGCCATGCCGGAGAGCAGTAGTCCACTGTAGAATCACTACTGAAAACAATGGGGGATTCAGGAGAAACTTATTTTCCCGAAGAGTGGCGAGAATGTGGAATCTGCTACCACAGGAGAAGTTGAGGCGATATTGTATAGGTGTATTTAAGGCGAAGGTCGACACGTTCATGAGGGAGAAAGGAATAGCTCCCGTGGGTAAGCTGCTCGGGTGTGATGAAGTAAGGTAGGAGGAGGCTCATGTGGAGCATAATTAGACCTGTTGTAACGAATAGCCTTCTTCTGTGCTGTAAATTCTGCACCACTTCTATTTAATTCATTTAAATCCTTGGCCTGATTTCTGGCTCACAGAGAGGACTGCAAAATAACTAGGGAGGAATTCTCACGTCTGTAGTTCCCGTTATTCAGATGTGGAGCAAATTATTAACAATGGAGTCTGTTTCTGTATTTTCAGAAAAGCCTGGATATTCTCTAAAGGCTTTTACTGAAGCCAGCCTGGCAATCCTGGTGCTGTGTCAGGAGGAGGAACCTATCCTGGGCTTTATCATTCATAATTTCGCCTGGGCTCATCTCAGGAAGATCGCTCAACACGGGAAAGAATTAGCTGTAGGTATGTATGAGCAGACAAGACGTTTCATTTTATAGTTTCATAAATATCCATTTGATGGAGTTTTGAAAGAGGTTACCTGGGTTCACAGGTTACGGTGGGTGAAGATATCCATTTGATGGTGTTTCCAAAGAGGTTTCCTGGGTTCACAGGTTACGGTCAGTGAATATATCCATTTGATGGAGTTTGGAAAGCAGTTACCGGGGTTCACAGGTTACGGTGGGTGACGATATCCATTTGATGGAGTGGTAGTAAGAGCTTTACAGGGGTTCACAGGTTACGGTCGGTAAAGATATCCAGTTGATGGAGTTGTAGAATAAGTTTACCTGGTTTCACATCTTATGGTCAGTGAAGATATCCATCTGATGTATTGTTGAAAGAGGTTACCGGGATTCACGGGTTATGGTCGGTGACGATATCCATTTGATGGAGTTTCGAACGAGGTTTCCAGGGGTCACAGGTTATGTTCGGTGAAGATATCCATTTGATGGAGTTTTGAAAGAGGTTACCGGGGTTCACAGGTTATGGTTGGTGAAGATAGCTATTTGATGGAGATTTCAACGAGGTTACTGGGGTTCACAGGTTACGGTGGGTGAAGATATCCATTTGATGGAGTTGTGAAAGAGGTTACCGGGGTTCACAGGTTATGGTCGGTGAAGATATCCATTTGATGGAGTTTTGAAAGTAATTACCTGGGTTCACAGGTTACCGTCGGTGAAGATATCTATTTGAAAAAGTTTTGAATGAGGTTACCGGGGTTTACAGGTTATGTTCAGTGAAGATATCCATTTGATGGAGATTTGAAAGAGTTTACCGGGGTTCACAGGTTATGGTCGGTGAAGATATCCATTTGATGGAGTTTTGAAAGAGGTTACCTGGGTTCACAGGTTACGGTTGGTGAAGATATCCATTTGATGGAGATTTGAACTAGGTTACTGGGGTTCACAGGTTACGGTGGGTGAAGATATCCATTTGATGGAGTTTTGAACGAGGTTACTGGGGTTCACAGGTTATGGTGGGTGACGATGTCCATTTGATGGAGTTGTAGAATAAGTTTACCTGGGCTCACAGCTTACGGTTGGTGAAGATATCAAGTTGATGGAGTTGTAGAATAAGTTTACCTGGGCTCACAGCTTACGGTCGGTGAAGATATCCAATTGATGGAGTCTTGAAAGAGGTTTCCGGAGATCACACGTTAAGATTGGTGAAAAGTGGGTGCTGAAATTGGGCCTGGGTGAGTGTGCAAAACGGCAAGTACAACTAAAGATTGGGCCCGGTCGCATAACGATCACAAAATGTGTTTTTGCCTGAATTGATTTCCCACCCAAGTGCAATTTCACCCCTTGCTTGTTTTATTACAAGTAGCATTTCATAATCTCAGTCTTGTTTCCATTACCCCAATTCAATTTCTAGCTAAGACCCGTAGAGTTCTGTTGTCGGGACAAGGCCGTGTCACTTCAATCAGTGATTGGTAAACTTGTGCTGGGATGGAGTCCATCGGACACCGGCTGTGAGTAAAACTTTTGGAAATTTGTGAAGCTTCTCTTCATCAATGGGTTCTCGGATCGCTCGTGCCTTGGTGGCTTCGGATATCATAGCATCATCCAAACTTACAGAAGGAGGCCTATCGGCCCATCGTACCTCTGCTGGCTATATGAAATAGCTCCCCAATTAATCCCACTCTCCCTTCTCATTCCCCATAGGCCATAGCCCTGTATGTGTATCCTTGTCAAGTATATATCAAATTTCCTTTACAAAGTCACCATGGAATCTGCTTCCACCAGCCGTTCAGGCAGTGCATTCCAGATAATACTCGCTGCACAAAAAACAAAAATGACTCCCCATCTCCCATCAGGTTCCTTAGTCAATATCTTACATCTGTGTCCTCTCGTTACCGAAACTCCTGTCAAATTTACTCCATGAACCGATGGTAATTGTTTCCTGTGTTGTAGATACAATGGCCACCACGGCACTTAGTCTGAGGTGTTTGATACACTCGCAACAACCAAGAGGCAGATCTCGGCTTAACATCGCGAAGGCTTTAATGTGGATAATGAGGCGGATTCTGAGTGAAGTGAGAGAGGACGGGACCATTGGGAGCTTGAGCAGTACAGGGCTGGCCATGCAGGTATGGTGATGTGAAATTAGAAAATAGGATTCTGATTTAATTAGAGCTAAGGACAGTTAGTGTATAACAGCTTCTTCACAACATATTATGTGATAGATTGTAAACAATTAGAGCTTAGAAACGGTATTACAATATTGGTGTATCGGTGCTTAATGTGTTCAGATGACGTTCAGTGTGAAGCAACGCAAAATACAGCCTGTTGGAAGATTCGCAGACACGTCGATACCATTCATGGGATAGAACTCGCCAGGAGCGGAGGGCATTCGTTGAAAGAGATTAAAGGGGTGATTTTATCTTTTGGTGAAGGTGTAAAATGGGTAATATCCAATTGCTCTCCAATTTAGAGGCGCCAGATTTTAGCTTCCATTCATTCAATCCAAAGGAAAATCGGGCGTGTTATACAATGGCCAGTTAATACAAAAACGGCCATTGAACATCTTCATTCAAAGTTAAAGTTATCACAAAAGAAAGCGAATGACTCAATGCTCATCAAATCAAAACACTGTGAAGTGGCGATAAACAATATAAACAGGATGGCGGGTTATATTGAGAAACTGGTTGACTTCCCATTCCAAGAGGACAATCTTTACATGGAACTATCAGCACAGAAACAGGCCATTCGTTTTTTTGTGGGCCACACGAGGCTCCTCCCATCCTACCAACCCTATCACCATATCCTTCTATTCATTCTCCTTCATGTAGGTTCCCATTAATTCAATCTTTGCTAACCGCCTCCTATGCTACTCCTTGTGATAACGAGTTACAACTTCTATCCACTCTCTAGTTAAGAGGTTTCTTCTAAATCCCTTGCTGAATTTATGAGCGGCTACCTTATATTCATGGCCCCAAGTTTTGGACTCACCCTGCAAGTGGAGACATCTTCTCTATGTCTATCTTATCAAATCCCTTCATAATTTTTAAGCCACTTTTAGTTCACCTTTCAGTAATAGAATCATAGAGTAATAGAATCATAACGGCACAGAACGAAGCCATTCGGACAATCGAGTCCATGCCGGCTCTCTGTAGAGCAATCCAATCACTCCCATTCCCCCACTCTATCCCCGTAGCCCTGGAAGTTTACTTCCATCAAGTGCCTACCCAGTCTCCCCGTGAAAGCATTGAGTGTCTCCGCTTCCACCACTTTCGTCGGCAGCAAATTCCAGGTTTTCGCCACTCGCTGTGAAAAAAAGTTTCCCCTCACATCCCCCTTGTACCGTTTGCCCAAAACCTTACACTTTTTGTCCCCTAGTCCTTGTACTATCAACTAGTGGGATAAACCTTTCCCTGTCTAGCCTATCCAAACCCGTCATAATCTTGTAAACATCCATCAAATCATTACTCAACCTCCTTTGCTCTAATGAAAACAAATCCAGCTTCTCCAACCTGTCCTTGTAGATAAGATCCCCCATCTCGGAACCATTCTGGTAAATCTCCTCTGCACTCTCTCAAGGTCCTTCACACCCTTCCTAAACTGTGGTGAGCAGAACTGGATGCAATACGCCAGTTGTGACCTAACCAGCGCTTTAAAGAGGCTGAGCATAACCTCTCTACTTGTTTACTCAATACCTTAATTTTTGAAGCCCAAGATCACATATGCATTGCTAACTACCCCCTTAATATGTCCTGCCACCTTCCGGGAACTATGACATTAACTCTCGCGTCCCTCTGTCACTGCACACTCTAAGATTGTGCCATTAAGTGTTTATTGCCTTTCCCTGTTCCTTCTGCCAAAATGCATCACCTCACACTTCTCTGTATTAAATTACATCTGTCACTTCTCTGTCCATTCTGCTAGCCTTTCTATGTCCTGTTGAAGTCGATTGGTATCATCCTCACTGTTTGCCACATCACTCCCCCCTCCCCCGCCAAGTTTAGTGTCACCAGCAAATTTAAAAATTCTACTTTGTATTCCAATATCTAGGTCATTTATATATATCAAGAAAAGCAGTGGCCCCAGCACTGACCCTTGGGGAACACCACTGTCTACCATCCTGCAGTCTGAAAAACAGCCATTTATCACAACTCGCTGTTTTCTGTACTTAAGCCAATTCCTTATCCAAGCTGCTACTGACCCAACTATTCCATGTACCACAATTTTTTAACCACACAACATCCATTGCATTCCCTTTATCAATCCTCCCTATTACTTCATCAAACAATTCAATTCGATCAGTCAAACATGATCTGCCTTTTACAAATCCGTTTTGGCTCTCCTTAATTAGATTAAACCTCTCAGTGGGTTGATTATTGTTTCTAAATATTAACCCAGCACTGATGTTGAACTGAACGACCTACAGTTACTACGATTGTCCTTACACACTTTCTTGAACAATATTGTCACATTTGCCACTTTCCAAATCTCAGGCAACTCCCCCGCATCTAGCAAAGATTGGAAAATTAAGGCAACTCCTTCCGCTATCTCCTCCCCCAATGCCCTTCGCACCCTGGGATGCAAGCCATCTGCAATAGACGACTTATCCATTAGAAGCATACCATGTCTTTATAGTGCATCAGGTCTATCAATTTACACCCCTTCCATTCCTTCTACCGTTTCCACTTCTACTGATATTTGTCAGCATCCACCTGCTTAGTAAACACCGATACAAAATAATTAAGTATTCTAGACTTGGCTACGTCTCTAAGCATATATCACCTTCTTTGTCCCTAATAGGCCCCACCCTGCCACTTACTACCCGCTATGTGTTTACATGCTGGCATGAGATTTTGGGTTCCCTTCTATTTTCTAGAGAAAAAACCCAACCTGATCTAACTTTCCTAACAGTTATAACGACTGAATGCTGATATCATTCTTACCAATGTTTTATAGCACCTTCGAGAAGATGTGCCTTTCCATTCTTTTAGTAATATGGAGAACAGAGCAGTGCACGGTAATCGAAGTGTGGTCTAACCAGACCAGAACTATTCACAATACACTAAGTGATGGGTTAACCAGGCCAGAAATTTTCAGAGTACTCGAAGTGTGGTCTCACCACACTCTGACCTGATCTAAACTGTACCCTGGTCAGAACGCACCTGGGGTCGATTTTGACTTTGTGCGATCGTGTAAAACGGGCGATGGCGATTCTGCAGCCCTTGCAAATCTCTCCCGATTTTTATTTCCAGACGTTCAATTTCTGCTACAGTGCTTTTAAACAGAGTACATATGTGCTCAGATTAAATGATCTCTGGATCACTAACATTAAATATTAAAATTATTGTTACTATCTTTACACTCCAGGCACTGGACAAAAACATAAACGTGTTCACCTCACGTGTCTATAATTGCACCAAATCTGTGCAGAAAATGTTGCACGAAATTTCTCGGGGAAAGCTGGAGAGCCTTACAACAGTGTCACAGGTGGCGATAGCCCTGGGAGGAAAGAGTTACCTGGACGTGAACAAGATAACCTGTCCTGTATATAAAGGTAAGGGTACAGCAACAGTCCAGACTAAGTATGGTGAAGGGTGAAACTAGATATTGGCGAGGTCGCAAAATGTGCGGTGTCACATCAGGTGCCCGACATCCGCTCCGCCCCATATTTGGGCCCATTGACTTCAAAAGAAGTGAATATCGGGCGTGTATATAATGGTAAGTGAGAGCGATTCCTCCTGTGTGCGTCCCCGTCCATATTGAAATTAACCCCGCCTCTCAGCTTTAAGAGCTGCTTAGGCGGGGTTAATAAGGAAGAATGTGCAGGAAGGTTACACGGCCCGAAAAGAAACTGCAATGAAAACAATGGAAGGAAAATCGGGCAGGTTCCGTTCTCAGAACACAAAGCTCATGTCCAGAATTTCCTGGATGTGCTGCTTCCAGGCCGTACAGACGGGAAGCTACTCGCATGTGGTTAGGAATCAAAATGCACAAGAAAGAGCAAATGGAATTGAATCATAGGACACGGTGTAGAATTAAGCTATTTTGCCCATAGTTCCTGTGTCGGCAGAGGAAAGAGCAAGCCAATTAGTTCCAGTGCCCTGCCTTCTCCCCATAGCCCTGCATTTTCCCATTATAATTATTTATCCAAATCCCCTTTGAAAGTTACTATTGAATCTGATTGCCACACACTTTCATGCATTGCATTCCAGATCATAACAACTCATCGTGTAAAAGAAAATCTCACCACAATGTTGCCAATTACCTTAAATCTGAGCGAAATAGAATAAAAAGTAGGATGGCATGAATAGTAGGAAAATCAGAAGGCCCGAAGCGGTAGTTGGCCTTCTGGCACTTCTGATTAGCTATAGAGAATCCTAAATACGAACAAAAGCTCAGATGTTCGTTCTTGCCACCTTCAGTTTTAAGCCAGGTCGGAAGAATGTTGAGTTGATGGGATGGTGGGCCCCTTGCAGAGCACGTCAGATCGTTCTATTTTCTAAAGTGACATTTCAGGACATGGGCATCTGTGGCAAGGATGGCATTTCTCGCCCGTCCCTAGATGCCCTGGGGAAGGTGGTGGTGAGCCTTCTCCTTGAACCGCTGGTATTGGTTTGCTGCAACTGAGTGCCTTCCTGGGCCACTTCAGAGAGCAATTAAGAGGTAACCACATTGGCGGTGGACAGGAGTCAGATATAGGGCAGACCTAGTTGCCCTGGCCTGTAGCTTCCGAGTGCATTTCAGAAAGCAGTTAACCATCAATGACGTTGGTGTGGGAGTGGAGTCACAGATAGGGCCAGCACTAGTTGCCCTGAGTTGTGGCTTGCTCGCCCATCTCACAGACCAGTTCAGAGCCAAGTACTGTGCTCCGCCCAGAGGATGCCGAGCATCCATCGGTAACCACTGAGTTGTAGCCTCATGGTTTGAATCTGTTATTTTAAATCACTGTCCAGTTTCCTGTATTTTCTCGAGGGTATTTGCCAGGAGCACTGAAGTGGGGATTTTACCCTTTCACACCTTGACCTTCCTGAATCCTTTATGTTTGCTCAGTTTTCTAAGTGAAATAATTGGGAGCCCTGAGTCATCTACTTGGCTTCACTCCCAGCGGGAGTTTCACCAATGTAGATATCCTCAGGGATCTTCACATATGACAATAGTCATCACTAACTGGAATGCAGAGCTTGTTTGTGCCTAAGCTCCACTTTTCACAGGCGCTGATATTGAACGTGTCCCCAGAAGTTGTGGGTGAAATTGGACCAGAGCAGGGGCGCAAAACTGACGGTAAGTCATCGGTTGCCCGTTTCTTTCTTTATAAACCCCGATATTTATTCCACTATTTCCAAAAGTACCGTATATCTGGTGTGTGGCAAAACGGTTGGCAAATGCGAGTCTCCCAGTTTACCATCTTCACCCAAGTCCAGTATCACTAATCGTTGCCTCCAATAATCTATTGAGATTGTTTCTCCTACTTTGCAGTGACAACTATGACCAGAGCACATTCCGCGACCAACAGGCTGCCGACACTCACCGAATCCCAGAATCCACTTTCTATCAACTCCAGGATTGTGAACCACCGCATCAAAAGTACAACCACGTCCATGAGAAGTTCAGCTGCACATCGATCGCCCATTCACCCTGCATCAATGGAAACCTCCTCTTCACTTGGTAAACCAGTTCCACACCCCAGTTCAGCAGCCCAGACTCCAACTTCCATAGCATCCTTAGTGGCTTTCAGTTTAGCCACAGTTATGGAGTCTCGGATCAGTGCGATTGTGCCCTTCATGACCATTGTGACCATGCCCATCATGACCAGTACGATGGCGCACATCATGAACAGTGAGACTGTGCCCATCGTGACCAGTGAAACTGTACCCACCATAACAAGTGAAACTGTGCCCAACATGACAAATAAGACTCTGCCCATCGTGACTAGTGAGATGGTGCCCATCATGACCAGTGAGACTGTGCCCAACGTGACCGGTGAGACTGTGCCCAACGTGACCAATGAGCCAGTGGCAATCGTGACCAGTGAAACTCTGCCCAACATGACAAGTGACACTGTATCCATCGTGATCAGTGAAACTGTGCCCAATGTGACCAGTGAGACTGTGCCCATCATGACCAGTGAGACTTTTCCCATCATGACCAGTGAGACTGTGCCCATCATGACCAGTGAGACTGTGCCCATCATGACCAGTAAGACTGTGCCCATCATGACCAATAAGACAGAGCACATCGTGACAAGTGAGAATGTGCCCACCGTTAACAGTGAGACTCTGCCCATCGTGCCCATCGTAGCCAATGAGACATTGCCCATCGTGACCAGTGAGACTGCGCCCATCGTCACCACTGAGACAGCACCCATCATGACCAGTGAGACTGTGCCCATCATAACCAGTGAGACTCTGCCCATCATGACCAGTGAGACTGTGCCCACCGTGAACAATGTGACTTTGCCCATCATGACCACTGAGACAGCGCCCATCGTGCCCAGCGAGACTATGCCCATCATAACCAGTGAGACTCTGTCCATCATGACTAGTGAGACTGTGCCCACCGTGTCCACTGTGACTTTGCCCATCGTGACCAGTGAGACTGTGCCCACCGTGTCCACTGTGACTTTGCCCATCGTAACCAGTGAGACTCTGCCCATCTTGACCAGTGAGACTGTGCCCACCGTGACCACTGCGACTTTGCCCATCATGACCACTGAGACAGCGCCCATCGTGACCAGCGAGATTGTGCCCATCATAACCAGTGAGACTCTGCCCATCGTGACTAGTGAAACTGTGCCCATCATGACCAGTGAGACTTTGCCCACCGTGAACACTGCGATTTTGCCCATCGTGATCACTGAGACAGTGCCCATCATGTCCAGCGAGAATGTGCCCATCGTAACCAGTGAGACTCTGCCCATCGTGACTAGTGAGACTGTGCCCATCGTGACCAGTGAGACTGTGCCCACTTTGAACACTGCGACTTTGCCCATTGTGACCACTGAGATAGCGCCTATCGTGACCAACGATACTGTGCCCATCATAACCAGAGAGACCCTGTCCATCGTGACTAGTGAGACTGTGCCCACAGTGAAAACTGTAACTTTGCCCATCGTGACCACTGAGACAGTGCCCATCATGACCAGCGAGAATGCGTCCATTGTAACCAGTGAGACTCTGCCCATCGTGAACAGTGAGACTGTGCCCATCGTGGCCAGTGAGACCCGGCCCATCGTGAACAGTGAGACTGTGTACATCGAGACCAGTGAGAAACTGCCCATTGTGACCAGTGAGACTGTGCCCACCATGAACACAGCGACTTTGCCCATCGTGACCACTGAGACAGCACATATCATGACCAGCGAGACTGTGCCCATCGTAACCAGTGAGATTTTGTCCATCGTTAACAGTGAGACTGTGCCCACTGTGGCCAGCGAGACTGTGCCCATCGTGGCAAGTGAGACTGTGCCCATCGTGACAAATGTGACTGCGCCCATCGTGACCAGTGAGTCTGTGCCCATCGTGGCCAGTGATACTGTGCCTATCGTGGCCAGTGATACTGTGCCAATCGTGACCAGAGAGTCTTTGCCCATCGTGGCCAGTGATACTGTGCCCATCATGGCCAGTGATACTGTGCCCATCGTGAGCAGTGAGACTTTGCCCATCGTGGCCAGTGAGTCTGTGCCCATCGTGGCCAGTGAGTCTGTGCCCATCATGGCCAGTGATACTGTGCCCTTCGGGACCACTGAGACTATGCCCATCATGACCATTGAGACGGTGCCCATCGTGACCAGTGAGACTGTGCCCATCATGAATAGTGAGACTGTGCCCATCGTGACCAGTGAGACTGTACACATTTTGACCACTGAGACTGTGCCCAACGTGACCAGTGAGTCTGTGCCCATCGTGACCAGTGAGCCTCTGCCCATGGTGACCACTGACACTGTGCTCATCGCGATCAGTGAGACTGTGCCCATCGTGGAAAGTGTGACTGTGACCAAAGTGACTGGTGAGACTGTGCCCAACGTGGCCACTGAGACTGTGCCCATCATGACAACTGAGACTGTGCCCATCTTGTCCAGTGTGACTGTGCCTATCGTGAGCAGTATGAGTGTGCTCAGCTTGTCCAGTGCGAATGTGCCTCCTTCTTCCAACAAGATAAAGGCCCCATTATCGACCAAAAACAACAATTTGCTTCAACCTCCCTGGCAGGTAAAACCATGCAACAGTCACCAGCTGTAACTATGAGAACAATGCTGCTTTCGGCTTTAAATTCAGCTTTGACATTAACTTTTGTGGCGTCTAAAACATCGCAGGACAGTCCTAGAGTCCGTTCATCATCTAGAAATCAGACCACACCATCCCAGGTCAATACAAAAATATCATCATCTATAAATCAGACTACATCATTCCGGGTCAAAACAGAACCATCATCATTTAAAAATCTGGCGAAAACATCCCAGGTCAAGACAGTACTTCTACCGTCACCTAAAAATCAGGCTACAACATCCCAGGTCAATACAGCACCATCATCATCTATAAATCAGTTTACACCTTCCCAGGTCAATACAGCACCATCATCATCTATAAATCAGATTACACCATCCCACGTAAATACAGCACCATCATCAACAATGAATCAAACTGCACCATCCCAGATCAATACAGCACCATCATCATCTATAAATCAGACGACACCATCACAGTTCAATACAGCACCATCATCATCTATTAATCAGACTACACCAGCCCAGGTCAATACAGCACCATCATCATCTATAAATCAGACTACACCAGCCCAGGTCAATACAGCACCGTCATCATCTATAAATCAGACTACACCATCCCAGATCAATAAAGCACCATCATCAACTATAAATCAGACTACACCATCACATGTCAATACAGCACCATCATCATCTATAAATCAGACTACACCATCCCAGATCAATACAGCACAATCATCATCTATAAATCAGACTTTATCATCTCAGGTCAATACAGCACCATCAACATCTATAAATCAGGCTACACCTTCCTAGGTCAATACAGCACCATCATCATCTATAAATCAAGCTACACCATCCCAGGTCAATACAGCACCGTCATCATCTATAAATCAGGCTACACCATTCAAGATCAATACAGCACCATCAGCATCTATAAATCAGGCTACAACTTCCCAGGTCAATACAGCACCACCATCATCTCTAAGTCACACTGCACCATCCCAGGTCAGTACAGCACCATCACCATCTATAGATCAGATTACACCATCCCAGGTTAAAACAGCACCATAATCAACTATAAATCAGACTGCACCACTCCAGGTCAATACAGCACCATCATCAACTATAAATCAGCTTACACCAGCCCAGGTGAATACAGCACCATCATCATCTATACATCAGGCTACACCATTCTAGGTCAGTACAGCACCATCATCATCTATAAATCAGACTAAACCATCCCAGATCAATACAACACCATTATCATCTATTACTCAGGCTACGCTATCCCAGTTCAATGTAGTAACACTCTCAACTACTAAGCAGGCTACAACACTCCAGTGCTACAGCACGTTCATCATCTCTAAATCATACTACATCATCCCCAGGCCAGTAGAGCAAAAGCTTCATCAAATATTAATTCAGAAACATCATCACTGAATTTCAATAGCACCTCACTATCTTTATGCATAGATTCTTCTTCCCTGATGAGAAGATTATCACCGTGATCATCTACGAAAACAGATACATCATCTCTGCTCATTACAATAACACCCTCAACATCTACTAAATCAGATGCACCTTCTCTGGTCAGTACAATAGCACCTCACCATCTTCTAAATCAGAAACATCCCCGCTGGTCAGTGCAATAGCACCTTCAACATCTACTAAATCAGAAACATCTTCACTGGTCAGTACAATAACAATCTCACCATTTACTAAATCAGATACATCTTCTCTGCTCATTACAATAACACCCTCACCATCTACTAAATCAGAAACATCATCACTGGCCAGTACAATAACACTCACACCATCTACTAAATCCGATACACCTTCTCTGATCAGTACAATAACACCTTCACCATCTATTAAATCAGATAGATCTTCACTGGTCAGTACAGTAGCACTCTCAGCATCTACTAAATCAAATACATCTTCTGTGGTCAGTACAATAGGACCATCACCATCTACTTAATCAGATACACCTTCTCTGGTCAGTGCAATAACACTCTCACCATCTACTGAACCAGATACACCTTCTCTGGTGATTACAATAACACCTTCACCCATCTACTAAATCAGAAAATTCTTCTCTGGTCATTACAATAGCACCTTCACCATCTACTAAGTCAGATACATCTTCTATGGTCATTCCAATAAAACCCTTACCATCTACTAAATCAGATACATCTTCTATGGTCAGTATAATAACACTCTCAGCATCTATTACATCAGATACATCTTCTCTGGTCATATCAGCCTCTGTAACGTCATTAGTGATGCGAATAGCTGTTACAGGTGAATCAATTCCCCAAGTATTTACTCTTATTACTCGATTACCTTTTACACATTTACCAAGTGCTTCTTTGCTACCAAATTGACACAATACCCTGAATGGATTGGGCGTTTTCGGATTTTCAGTGTCTGATTTATAGGTCGATAGGTATTTGAAATAAATTATTAGTTTTTCCTGGTATAACCAAAGTTTCAGTTTTGAAATACAACATGATAAACTATATTAAAATAAAATATCAACGATTAAAGATGCCGTGCATTGTCTTCTTGGTAGTACAGGAAAATTCATCCAGTAGATTATTTGCCTTTTATTTATAATGGATTTCTAAACAATTAAAGCTGCAATAGGAAGAAAATAAATCTGTTGCTATAATTGTGAAGTTAAACCAGAAAATGCTACAAATATTCAGCATCTGTGGATAAACAGACACAACAACAATAACACATTGCATTAAGCAGCGACTTTAATGTAATAAAAAGTCCAAGGCTTCCACAGGATTGTCATCAGACAAGAATTTAACACCAAGACACATAAGGAGACAATAGGGCAGATGATCAAATACTTGGTCAAATAGGTAGGTTTTAAGGAGTGTTTTAAAGAAGGAAAGAGAGAGTTAGCGAGGGGAGAGGTTTAGGGAGGGAATTCCAGAGGTTAGGACCTTGGCAGCTGAAGGCACGAATGCCAATGGTTGAGCGATTGGAATCAGTGATGTGCAAGAGGCCTGAATTGGTAGAGTGCAGCGGTCTCAGAGAGATGTAGGACTAAAGGGGGTACCAGAGATAGGGAAGGGCCAGGCCATGGAGGCACTTCCAAAGAAAAGTTGAGAAATTTTAAATCGATATGTTGCCTGACCGGGAGCCAATATAGGTGAGAGAGCACAGGGGTAATGGACAAATGGTGCTTGGTGCGAGATAGGATACGGACAACAGAGTTTTGGATGAGCTCCAGTTTATGGAGATTGCAAGATGCGATGTTGGCCAGGAGACATTGAAAAGGCACGTTAATATTTCAATGCTGAGCCTCAGACAACATTTCAATTTGCTTACAGGGAGAATTGGAAGCTGAGCAGCACGTGGGAGTCCGAGAGACTGAGCAGTTCATCTGGTTTAGGGACATAGGCCTAGAAATTCGGTTGGTAGCGCCAGCGACTAGCCCCTAAAGTGCCTGAGAATTGGGGCTTAACCCAATTTTCGGGCGGACACGGTGAATATAGCGCCACCTCCCATATTGAGTATCCCGTTAGCACCGGCGCTAACTCTTTGCACGCGCCCGCGGGCTCAGGCAGATCATGACATCATTTCAGTGTGCAACACCTTTTTGGCACCCCGGACCGGATATTCGGTGGCGCCCGCAACCTTTCCACCTGGCACTATTAGTGACAGTTGGATGGAGAGTTCCCAGGCCCTTCTCGGACTCGGGTGGCGCTATTTAAAGGGGACAGCACTAGTATAAAAGCTGCAGCCATTTGGGCTAGCCATTCTGATCGTTGCTGGAGAGAGTTGCTGACCTTCTGTTGGACAGTAATTTTCTCATTGTGCCTTCGGAGGCACAGGCACTGGCAGCTTGAGGGCCCGGCTCCCGAGCTGGTGATGCAGCATCTGAAAGCAGGGAAGTGGAAGAGTTGCTTTAGCAAAAGGACAGCTTGGCAGCAAGGGATGCCAGATTGCGGAAATGCTATGACATGGGACCACAGTGAGAAAGCAAGCTGGCGGGGGGAACAAGTGGAACGAGACTGTTGTAAAACATGAGAACCTTACCATCGCTGTCGAGAATGGGGTCGGCAGCTGCAGTGGTTACAGGACCACTCAGACGTCCTCCAAGAATCTGGTGGACTCTCTCCTCGAGATCAGTGAGAGTGACCACTTGTGGAGGTCCTCCACTGGTGCGAAGCTGGTTTTTGCCAATCCTTGCCAGCTTGGACTGTAGGGGAAAGGAGGGGAAGTTATGTTACATGATGCCCTGTGTGATCATCTCATGCCCCCCATGGTGAAAGAGCCCTTACATGATGCCCTGAGTGATCATCTCATGCCCCCATGGTGCAAGAGCCCTTACATGACGCCTTGAGTCAATTGTGCGTGTGTGTGCCCAGAAAGGGCCATGGCTGCTTGCTGGCAGATGGCCAATGGGGCACAGCCCACCCTGTAGCCATAAAGTCAGGTGCAAATGAAGGGATGCAGAAGTTTGCAGCAACAACACTCACCCTCACGACCCGAGTGAGGTCGTTGACTTTCTTTCTGCATTGGACAGGGCTCCTGGTCACCATGCTGCTGGAGATGATGCTCTGGCATACATTCCTCCAAGCTCGTCGGTAGTCCTTATGATTTGGCCTTCTGCCATTGTATGGGTAGAGAACATCTCACCGGTGCTCCACTGCGGCCACCAATTGCTCCAGATCCTCATTGGTGAAGCGCTCTGCTCTCCGTCTCACCTTCTCCATCTGGTCCAAGTTTTTAGCGCCAGAGAAGGGCCTGCACCGATTCTGAGTCCTGCAAGGCACAGAGTGTGGATGCTGAAGCTGACTGACCCACCCCTTTAAGAGCTGGCCGGCGCTTGGAAGTCTCGTGGTCATCGGTAATTGAGAGCACCAGCACTGCACCCGTCTGCTCCAATATTGGGTTGCGCCAGAAGTTTAGCGCCTTAGGAGTCCCGTGTAATGCCTGAATTCGCGCCTCAATCACCTTTAGGGGCGATGCAACCCAATATCGCGCCAGGTGGTGATAAGTTGCTTCTGGCTATAAACTTTGCGCTGCGCCAGTTCTAACGCCCCAAGCGGGGCTATACCCAATTTCTATAGAGTTATATAGGCCTAGAAATTCAGTTCGGACGCTATTGCGGCGCTAAAGTCGGGCGCTCGGCAAATTTAGCGGCCGCCAGAAAGTGCAGGCGAGCTCGCCGAAATTCAGTGGATTTGGCCAACTTTTTGGCCGAGCGCTGCAAAAGTCGTTGGAACCCTGTGTTCAGGCGCTAATCCGGCGATGCAGCCTGATAACGCCGATTCCGGGCGCAGCGCAGGTGCGATCATGTGGTGAGTGTCAGCAGACACCCTGAGGCCGGCCAGCGCTTAAAGGGGGAAGGGTCAACTTTGACTGCAGCCACGCCTTGCATGCTGTAGCCCTGCAACTAGGCCTCAGGACTGGTTGTGTACCAAATCAACGCCTGGAGGTCATGGAGAGAGCCCGTGAAAGAGCCCAGCGGTTCTCTGAGCATGCGCTGGGTGTGCTCCTTCATGGGGTACGCAAGAGAAGACGGGTCATGTGCCCGGCTAGTGGCAGGAAGGCTCCCAGGAGCCAGTTCAGGGAGGCGTGGACCAAAATTGCCCGGAGGGTCTCCTCCAACTCCGATGTTCCCAGGAGTGCGGACCAGTGCCGCAAGAAATACAATGACCTATGTCGGCTGGTCAAGGTGAGTACCCTTTCCAGTGTCCCCCTCATCCTTGCATGTGCACCTCCCATTAGGGCCAAAGGGACATCCAAGGTCTAATGCCCAGCCCTGCTGCCGCTGCAATGGCACTTGCATGTTAATAAATAGCTCTTTCTGCACTTATCACACTGTGCAAGCTATTCCACCATGGGAGGCCTCACACACAGCAACAGGGCACCACACTGTGCAAGCTATTCCACCATGGGAGGCCTCACGCACAACAACGGGGCACCACACTGTACTTAGACGCCCTCCTTTCCCTTGTAGGCCAAGCTGGCGAGGAACGCCAGGAGCCTGCGTGTCACTGGTGGAGGCCCTCGCGATTACCCGGAGCTAACGGTTCTGGAAGAGAGGGTGGCCCAACTGCTGCGTCACCCGGTGATTGGGCCTCTGGCGCTCGGCGACGCCGACCCTATACTGGAACCCACTGGTAAGGACAGGTCCGGGTGCACCTCTCTCCTTGCCCTCGCGCATCAGATCTACATCCTTCCCCACTGGCCGAAAAATGCGCATAATGCACCAGTGCGGCCTCCCTCGCTGTCGGCCTGTCCTCACTCTAAAGCTACACTTGTGCCTTCCTGCTTTCAGCTGGTGAGGAGGAGGTGCTCCCTGAAGCCCAGACAGCCAGGCCCTCGGAGGAGGAGGACGTCGAGGAGCAGCAGGAAGGCGCCACCTCGGGGGAACCCTCCTCCGCTCCACGAGATGGCAATGAAGGGGAGACGTCTGGCGTGCCGGAGAGCCAGGGGGAGGCGGGGGAGGGGAGCCCCGAACCTGGTCCCAGTGGCATGGACGCACGCGGCAAGGCTCCGGCGGCACACCAGCCTTCTGCCCAGAGGGGGGAGGCGGTGGAGGGGAGGGCAGAACCTGGTCCCAGTGGCGTGGCCGCACGCGGCAAGGCTCCGGGGGCACGCCAGCCTTCTGGCCAGAGGGTGGAGGCGCCCTCCAGTCCGGACTCGGACGTCGCCCAGGAGGTGCACCTCCTGGACGAGATGTCGGCGGCGTCGGAGCGGCGGCACGTCGAAATCATGGAGGTGGTGGCACAGATGCCTCACGCCATCGAAAGCCTCGCACAAAGTGTGGTGGCTTTCGGCCAATCCCAGGCCAGGGGCCTAGAGCAATTCGCAGCAGCGCACGCCAGGGGGGTGGAGCTCCTTGTGGCAGCGCATGAGAGGGGGGTGCAACAACTCGAGGCAGCGCAGCACGCCAGTCGCCAGCTGAGAGGTGCTGCGCAGACAATGGCACTGCAGATGCGGGCACATGCCGGCGCAGTTGGGGCACTGACTTCTGCCACCCTCGCACTGGCGCGGAGGCGTCGCCAGGCCAGCCGCCGCCCTGCTGCCGCACACCGGTCTGGCGACCAACAGTTTGGCGCGCTTGCTCCCCGGCCAGGCCGCCCGAGTGCACGTGTGTCTGGCGACCAGCGCGCGCCTGGCATCACCCACCTTGTCCCCATTGGTGCAGGCGAGCCTGCCACTCCCCCAGCCAGGGTGCAAGGAGCTGCTGCAGGCAGTGAAGAGGGCCACCCACAGCTGCAGCAGCCACCAGCCGGCTCCTCCCGGGCCCGCCCTCGTGTAGGCCGACCCCCAAGAGCATCTGGTGAGACGCCTTGTCGCCCTGAAGATCCTTCCCCCAGCCTCGCCACAGCCTCACGGCCCAGCTTAAGGCGCAGCAGTAGGACGGGCCGGGGCAAAAGACGGCTGTCGACAGACTCGCCCTCTCGCCACACCGAATAGAGTGTGTTGAGCGAGGGTTTGGGTGATGCGGGGGCTTCTGTTCTGGGGGGCATTATGTGGTTTGGTTTTATGGGGGTGTTTGTGTTGTGGGGGGGGCTAGTTTTTGTTAGGCCAGTGACGAAGGCCATTTGGATGGTGATGTTTTGTTAGTCCTCCCCAGGTTTTGGGAGTGACAGAAGTTTGTGACTGTTTTTTGGGGGTCTTCTCTGTTTTGCTCTTCCATGTGGGAAGGGCCCTGAGTTTTTGAAATAAAGATGTTTATTTATTCACCATGTGCAGGTGTCATGTTTCAAGTGGTTGTTGGGTTAACCGGCTGAGGGCTTGCGGAGCGGCTGCGTTCAGTGGCCCAGGCCATTCCCTTACAGGGGGCCTAGAAGTGTCGAGCAATAAGCCCCCGGCGGACGGCCCTTGGACCTTGTCGCTCCCTCCTGGCCTGGTGCTCCTCCTCCTCAGGGTCCTCCTGCTCGTCCTCCTGAGGTGGTGGGGCAATGTCAGGTGGCAGTGCCTGAGTCCTGCGGATAGCCAGGTTGTGGAGCGTGCAGCACACCACGACGAACTGGGAGACTCTATCCAGCGAATACTGAAGAGACCCGCCCGAACGATCCAGGCAACGGAACCGTTGCTTGAGGATGCCTATCGTTTGCTCTATTAGGTTCCTTGTGGCTTGATGGCTTTCGTTGTATGCCAGCTCCGCTGGGGTCCTGGGCGCGCGGAGCGGGGTCATGAGCCATCTGCACAAAGGGTAGCCCTTGTCCCCGATAAGCCATCCCCTTGGTGGAGGCTGTGCCTGGAACATGTCAGCCACAGTAGTCTGGCGCAGGATAAAGGCATCGTGGCTGCTTCCTAGGAAGCGGGCATTGACAGCTAGGATGCGCTGCCTGTGGTCACACACCAGCTGCACATTTAGGGAATGGTAGCCCTTCCGGTTGCGGTATTGCTCGGCATTGTGGATAGGTGCCCGCATAGCCACATGCGTGCAGTCAATGGCGCCCTGCACCATGGGGAAGCCCGCAAACCTGGCAAATCCGACTGCACGCTGCTCCTGCTTGTGTTGGGTCATGGGGAAGGAGATGAATTGGTGCCTCCTCGCGAAAAGTGCTTCGGTGACCTGTCGGATGCAGCGATGCGTGGCGAACTGGGAGATGTTCGCAATTTCCCCAGCAGCGGCTTGGAAGGAGCCGCTTGCATAAAAGCTGAGAGCCACCGTGACCTTCACTTCCACCGAGAGAGACGCCCTGGACATGAGCTGTGGCTGCAAATCTGCATGAAGCAGCTGGCAGATCTCTCCAACCACCTCCCTTCTGAAGCGCAGCCTCTTAACACAATGCGCCGCAGTCATGGTGAGATATGAGACCTGCTCCCGGTATTGCCTAACTGGGTAAGGCCTACGTTGGCGACGCCTAATGGCCCCTCTGCGTCTAGGCATGCCTGGCCCTCTCTCAAAGCGTCTGCGAGCCCTTCGCACAAAATGGAGCAACTGAGGGTTGGCCCCCCATGCAGCCCCCATTACAAAGTTCCAAACAGCAAAATCACAAGGATGCAAATGTCAAAGCACTGGCTAGAAGCCAAAAATACCTCTCCTATGGTGTCCGAAATCAGTAATCTCTGTGCCTTGCTCTCTGTGCAGAAATCCAAACCAGTCAAGTCATTGCAGCGAAATGGCTGGCTTTTATGGGTGAGTGGATGTGCCCTTTAATTAGCGCTCCCCGAATCCCACAGGGCCTCTGTTGAGTTCCATTTCACAGTTCTTAGCAGCGCCACGCCCACATCGGCCGGGCGCCACTTAATTTCCGGTTTGGGGCGCACAAACGGCGTTGCACGACGGAATGACGTCATAAGATGCGCGCGCAGCTGAGCGGGCGCTAACACTTTGCGCCGGCGCTAAAGCCCAGCTGAATTTCGGCATAGGCGCAGATCCGGCGGTGCCCGGGCGCTAAGTGGATAGCGCCGGAAATCTGGCGCTAACGGCTGGCGCAAACAGCTGAATTTCTAGGCCATAGAGTTTATAGCACAGAAAGTACCCACTCGGCCTAACTGGCCGGTGATGGCATTTATGCCACAGACGAGCCTCTTCCAACCCCTCTTCATGTAATACTACCTGCACATCCTTTTATTCTTTCTGTCTCTTGTGCTTATACAGCTTCCCCTAAAATGCATGCAACTAATTGCCTCAAATAATCAATATTATAGCAAGTTCCACATTCTAAACAAACTCTGGGTAAATAAGTTGCTCCTGAATTCCCTATTGGATTTATTCCTGACTATCTTATTTTTATGGCTTCTAGTTATGAACTCTCCGACAAGTGAAAACATTTTCTCTCCATCTACTCTATCGAACCCTTCATAATCTTAAAGACTCCTATCATTTCACACCTCGGCCTTCTCTATTCTAGAGACAGACTTGGGCGAGAACAGTCATCAAACTCTGTGAAGATCCAGAAAGTAGTCGGACTGTCCTCTCCTGATGGTGCTGCACTCTACACCATTATAACTTGCTGTCCTAGATGAATGCGATGCTGTAATAGTCGTAACGTTGCATCAAAAGCAATTTAAATATTGTTAGATAGCCATTGCAGCTATTCTCATGCCACATTAATGCTTTAGAATATAATGGAGTATATGAATTTCTGACGGTTGTTAGGGATATTGTAAACACGGCGAGAGCAATTTCTAAATGCACTGATTCAAGCAGTACTTATAAAAGCGTATTGAAAACAGCCTTTCATGATTTTATTAGTAATAGCAATCAGAGCAAACTATCCTACCAGGTGCACGTGATGCTAACAGGTAAGGTAAACGGAATATAATTCCGTAAATTTTTACTTCAGATATTTATTCTGCTATCTTGCTTTAAAAAAGTAATGCGGAAAAACCCATTTCTGTCGATTGATGGATTGTTTCCATTGAGTAATTTTGACCCAATTGTTCTTAACTTGACATTTTGGACTTGTTGGCAAGGTCAATTTAACTGGCGAGGGTGTTGATTCATTAATATTTCACTGCTGAATGGGACAAGGCTGAGGGATGTTCCCATCCACCATTGTTCAAACTCATAAGGGTGTGAATCTAATCAAGGTCGCTCACTGTTTTCTGATAATAATTATATATCGATGTCAAGGAAGTGCTCGGGAGGATACCGTTTAACAGGGTGCTTAATTTTTTTAAACGTCGAATTAAAAGTGAAAAATATGGAAAATTTGAATTGTGAGCACATGAATTATATTCTTTCTGAGTCAACGCCAGTAATCATAGGTGACTAGTCAAGGAGCACATGGATCAGAGAGCAGGTAAAAATGTCTCTGTTCTGCCTGAACTTTGCATATAATACCTCAGCATCAGGTTAGTATCTCGGTTGCAGTGAAGGCGATCAAGGTGGTTACATTACAAACATAGGAATTGTTAGCCGAGTAAACACTAAGAGCCATCTAGCTCGCCTTCTCCCATCCAGCTAGTCACATGATGCAGCGATAAAGGAGTTGTTGACTTATAATTGCAATCGAACTTTCTCATTTACCCTACAACAGACCCAGACATGAGGTGAGGAAAGCCCTCAGTGGTGGAGAGCTTTGGGGATCATAGGCCCAAAATATGACCTGTTTCTCCCAAGCATGCTACACAAACCACATGTCCGGTCTCAAATTACACATATACTCTATACTAAATGTAATTTTCTGAAAGAAATCTATCTAATTTTCATTTCCGTGTATCAATACAAATTACTCCCTCCGTCTCCCCAGGGAGCCTGTTGCATAGATTGACCACTCGCTCACTGAAATGTTGATTACGCAGAGTAGTTTTGAATTTAACCCCTTCAAGTGCAGGTCATATGCTCTGGCTCTACGGTTTTTGCACAAGGTGAACTAGCTTCTCATGATCATACATTATCTAGTCCCATTAGGATCCTAAAAAGAGGGATCATATCACCTCTCAACCTTCTCTTTTCCAGTGACACAATACCCACCCTGATCACCTTCACAGGGTGAGATCTTCGAATTACATGATGAACAATCAATACTTTCTCATGGCCAATATTTTTTCCCTCAGTCATCATCACTAAAACAGATTATCTGGCATTATCACTTTGCTCTTTGTGGGAGCGTTTTGGATTAAAAGGCTGGCGTGTTCCCTACATTACAACAGTGACTGCACTTCAAAAAATACTTCATTGGCTGTAATGTGCTCTGGTTCATCCTGTAGTCACGACAGGCCCTAAAAAAATGCAAGTTTTTATTTCTTTAAACAATTAATATTGGTGATATTATTTAGGATAATGTCGATATTCAAAAATTGAGGGAGGTGTGTAAATTCGCCACTATCCATTAGCATCGCCACCATGTTGTAATGACTTGATTGAAGCTTTGCCTCCGTAACCTCAGATCATAATACGAAAAATTCAATGTGGATTCTCTGGAGGTTTCTCTGGGCATCTGCTGTAAATGGTATTTACCCCCAAGATTTCCGTGTATTATCCGTCAAGCTATCATGGACAATCGATGAAGCCCCGCGGATATTTGCCCTCTTATGTCCCTGAGTTCAGCCCTTTGAAACTTGTTCTGTGACAGAGCTTCTGATGCTGAGCTTTTTGGTTGCAAAGTGGATGACTTCACAATAGCTCACATTGAACTCCAATTGGCCTAGTTTTGCCCAGTCACTTATTCTGTTGGTCAAAACAGAACGCTGTACTCCCGATGGGACTAATCAATGTCCTATACACCGGAAACAAACCTTCCTCCCCAATGGACCCCAGAGCACTTGAGAAAAGTGAATTTGGACCCACAAAACAAGCAATTCACAAGGATATTTCCTGCTGTCTCAACAAAACAGGTAAATATATTTCGAAATTTTGCAAGAAAGTCTGACCTTTTTCAGTCTTGCGAGATCCAATTGTTCCAGCTTTCAATCTCTTTGAGGACTAAGTTCCAGATTTCTAAATGCGCTTTGTGTGAAAATGTGCTTCATAATGGCCTCGATCGAATTTTAAAATCATTTCCACTCTTTTTGATTTCCCCAGCAAGTAGTTTCCCCAAATAGGGTATACTTATCAGGAAAGGATGAGCAGGCTGCCTCTCTTTTATCTTAAAAACAGAAGGCTGAGTGATGACCTATTAGAAGTCTTTAAAATTATGAAATGTAGTTATACAGTGGATAGAGAGACAATGTTTCCACTTGAGGGGAAGGTCATAACTAGAGGCCATCAATATAATGGCCCAGAAATTCGGGTCGGAGGCTTGCCACGGGTGCAAGCCTCTGACCTGCCCTTACCTTGCCACTGTGCTGTGGTCCCACGTGGATATCCGATCCTGGGCCTGCCCCAACTGCCAGGGCGCACAGTGCTTGCGTATCCCAGGGGCGCAGTTAGTTCGATGCATCCCCTGGGATCACGTGGGCCATGGCGAGCCAATGGTAGCAGGGAATGCTTCATTCATAAGTTTGATAGGAAGAGCTGTCAAACCTATAAATACTATAAGCCCCAAAACATCACTAAAACTTCAAATAAATTTTATAAACCCCATTTTTAAAATAACTCTAAATTACATGAACTAACTATTTTAAACAATAATTTAAATTTTGAAAAATGTATTAAATTTTCTAACGGGGCTAAAAATAAACTTACCTTTCTTTAAAGTATTTAAAAATAATAAACCTGTGGAAAAATGTTTGAATTTTAATTAATTCATCACTTACCTTGTTAAAAGTAGGCCTTGTGCCTGCTTTTTAAATGTGTAACTCTTGGAGACTTACCCTCCCGGAGAAACCTGGAAAAAAAAAGTAAGTACGATGCGCATGTGCTGCCTCTCCGGTGCGCGCATTCCACCTCTGAACCCCTTCTTTCAGGGGAACAGAAGTGCCGGTTTCCCGCGCATGCGCAGTGCATGCACAAAACCGGCACTTTCGTTGGGCCTACACGTGAGTAACAGTGCATACTCACGCATTGGGACCCGAATTTCAATATACTCACCAATAAATCCAATAGGGAATTCCGAAGAAACTTCTTTAAACAGAGGGAAGAGAGAATGTCGAACTCGCTACCACAGGGAGGAGTTGAAGCGAACAGTGTAAATGCATTTAAGGGGTGGCTAGACAAGCATTTGAGGTAGAAGGGAATAGAGGGTTATTATGATAGATTTAGATGAGTAAACACGGGGAGGAGACATGAGTGGAGCATAAACGCTGGCATAGACTGGTTGGGCCGAATGGCCTGCTTCTTTGCTGAATATCCGACATAACCCTATTTCATCCTAAGTAAATCGGTTCTCCGTACATCTACCCCATCAAATCAACTTTTTACATTTTAGCACTGTAAACAGATTAACAATCAACCTTCTATACTCTAGGGAATACAAACCAGGTTTATGCAACCTGTCCTCGTAACTTAACTGATACTGTAGAGTCAACACCAGTAATATTATTTTAGGTGTACCACGAATAATGTTAGATTAGGTTCAGCGCAAGTACTGTCCGAGTAGGATCACCACCAGTAATGTTGGGTCAACATCAGCAATTTTAGTGTTGTGTCATCTGCAGTAATTTCCGAGCAGAATCGCCAATAGTAAGGTTAGAATAGAGGCATCACCACTAATGTTAGACTCGGGTCATCACCACTAATGTTAGAGTCGGGTCACCAGCACAAATGATGGAGTCGGGTCACCACAACTAATGTTCGAGTTGGGTCACCAGCACAAATGTTAGAGTCGGGTCACCACCACTAATGTTCGAGTTGGGTCACCAGCACAAATGTTAGAGTCGGGTCACCACCACTAATGTTAGAGAAGGGTCACCACCACTAATGTTAGAGTCGGGTCACCACCACTAATGTTAGAGTCGGGGCACCACCACTAATGTTACAGTCGGGTCACCACCATTAATGTTAGAGTCGGGTCACCTCCACAAATGTTAGAGTCGGGTCACCACGACCAATGTAAGAGTCGGGTCACCACCACAAATGTTAGAGTCGGGTCACCACCACCAATGTTAGAGTCGGGTCAGCAGCACAAATGTTAGAGTCGGGTCACCAGCACAAATGTTAGAATCGTGTCACCACCACTAATGTTAGAGTCGGGTCACCAGCACAAATTTTAGAGAAGGGTCACCACCACTAATGTTAGAGTCGGGTCACCACCACTAATGTTAGAGTCGAGTCACCAGCACAAATTTTAGAGTCGGGTCACCACCATTAATGTTAGAGTCGGGTCACCACCACTAATGTTAGAGTCGGGTCACCACCACTAATGTTAGAGTTGGGTCACCACCACTAATGTTATAGTCGCGTCACCACCACTTATGTCAGAGTTGGGTCACCACCACTAATGTTAGAGTCGAGTCATAGAAACATAGAAACATAGAGATAGGAACAGGAGTAGGCCATTCGGCCCTTCGAGCCTGCTCCGCCATTCAATGAGATCATGGCTGATCTTCGTCTGAGATCATAGCTGATCTTACCGGTTCAGTACCCCGTCCCCGCCTTTTCTCCGTAACCCTTAATCCCCTTAGCCTTCAGAAATATATCCAATTCTCTCTTGAAAATATTTATTGAATTAGCCTTCACAGCCCTCTGTGGCAGGGAATTCCACAGGCTCACCACTCTTTGAGTGAAGAAATTCTTCCTCATCTCTGTTTTAAATGATTTGCCCGCTATTTTTAGACTGTGACCCCTGGTTCTGTGCTCCCCGGCCATTGGAAACATTCTCTCTGAATTCAGCCTGTCCAGGCCTGCCATAATTTTATATGTTTCGATGAGATCCCCTCTCAATCTTCTAAACTCCAGTGAGTACAAGCCCAAACTATGTAATCTCTCTTCGTAGGTCATTCCCGCCATTCCAGGTATCAGCCTGGTGAATCGCCATTGCACTCTTTCCATGGCAAGAACATCCTTCCGCAGATGGGGCGACCAAAACTGTACACAATACTCCAGATGCGGTCTCACCAGCACCTTGTACAGCTGTAGTAAGGTATCCCTATTCCTATACTCGAACCCCCTTGATATGAAGGCCAACATACCATTTGCCTTCTTAATCGCCTGTTGCACCTGCATGCTCTCCTTCAGTGACTGGTGCACAAGAACACCCAGGTCCCTCTGCACTTCCCCATCTCCCAATCTATTGCCATTTAGATAATAATCTACCCTCCTGTTTTTACCCCCAAAGTGGATAACCTCGCATTTATCCACATTATAGTGCATCTGCCACGTATCCGCCCATTCCCCCAACCTGTCCAAATCGCACTGTAGCCTCCTGACATCCTCATCAGATCCCACCCCTCCTCCTAGTTTAGTGTCGTCAGCGAATTTGGAAATATTGCATCCAATTCCCTGATCCAGATCATTTATATATATTGTGAACAGCTGGGGTCCCAGGACAGATCCTTGCGGCACCCCGCTGGTCACTGCCTGCCACTCCGAAAACGAGCCTTTTATTCCAACTCTCTGTTTTCTATCCGCCAGCCAGTTCTCTATCCACGTTAATACTTTGCCCCCAATTCCATGAGCCTTAATTTTGCATGATAATCTTTTGTGTGGAACCTTATCAAAGGCTTTCTGGAAGTCAAGGTACACCACATCCACTGGCTCTCCCCCATCTATTTTACCAGTTACTTCCTCAAAAAATTCCAGCAGATTAGTCAAACACGATTTACCCTTTGTAAATCCATGTTGACTCTGTCCGATCCTTTCCCCATTTGTCAAGTGCTCCGCTATTTTATCCTTAATAATGGACTCTAGCATTTTGCCCACAACCGATGTAAGGCTTACTGGTCTATAATTCCCTGCTTTCTCTCTACCCCCCTTTTTAAATGTTGGGGTAACATTAGCTACCCTCCAATCCACGGGTACTGTTCCCGAGTCAATGGAGTTCCGGAAGATGATCCTTAGAGCATTTGCTATCTCCAGGGCCACCTCCTTAAGTACCCTAGGATGTAGTTTATCAGGCCCCGGGGATTTGTCGGCCTTCAGTCCCCTCAACTTACCCAACACCATATCCCTAGAGATACTAATTTCTGTCAGCTCCTCCCTCTCATTAGTCCCTATGTTTGCCGTTATTCCTGGGAGGTTATTTGTGTCCTCCTTTGTGAATACAGAACCAAAGTATGAGTTTAATTGGTCTGCCATTTCCTTATTCTCCATTATATATTCTCCCGAATCGGACTGCAAGGGACCGACTTGGGATTTTACCAGTCTTTTCCTCCTGATATACCGATAAAAGCTTTTGCAGTCTGTCTTTATGTTTGCTGCAAGTTTACTTTCGTATTCTATTTTCCCCTTCCTGATTAATCCCTTTGTCCTCTTTTGCTGTATCCTGTACTGCCCCCAATCTTCCGGTCTGCTGCTTTTTTTTGCCAGTGGATATGCCCTTTTTTTTGATTTTATGCTGTCCCTAATTTCCCTCGTTATCCACGGTTGAGTCACCTTTTTAGGTTTATTTTTATGCCAAACCGGTATAAACATGTTCTGGAATTCTTCCATTCTATCTTTGAATGCTTGCCATTGTCTATCCACTGTCAATCCCCCCAGAAACACCACCCAATCAATCTTACCCAATTCCCGTCTCATACCCTCGTAATTCCCTTTATTTAAGTTCTGGACCTTAGTCTCTGATTCAATTTCCTCACTCTCCATCTCGACTGAGAGCTCGATCATATTATGATCGCTCTGACCCAAGGGGCCTCGTACAAGAAGATTGCTACAACTAATGTCAGAGTCGGGTCACCACCACTAATGTCAGAGTCAGATCACCACCAATAATGTCAGAGTCGGGTCACCACCACTAATGTTAGAGTCGGGTCACCACCACTAATGTAAGAGCTGGTTCACCACCACTAATGTTAGAGTCGGATCACCACCACTAATGTTAGAGAAGGTGTAGTGTCCGTGTGCTGATAAAGACACTGAAGACAGGAGTTAGTTCATAGATGTTTACGAAGCAAAGTCTGGGGGGGGGGTTCTAATGGATATACACAATATACAGGCTTAGATAGCCCGAGTGGTCATTACCGGCATTACAGCACACCTGGGGCTCTTAAAGGCACACACACTACAATTCCTCCCCTTTTAGCTAACCAGTACATCATATTTTAAGTAATTATTAATTACGTTATAAGCAAAATAATATACATATTTCTGTAGTTGATTAATTATATGTCAGTCTCTCAGGGAGCTTCCTGACTCGGTCCGGATAACGCCTCGGGGCTGTAGTAGTTTCTGGTGGTGTAGTAGGTTCTTCTGGCAAGGCTGATTCGGCTTGAATGCCAGTGTCGGGTTCATCGGGTTCCAGTATCACCGGATTGGAGGTAGATATGGGTACCTCTATTTCATCGTTAGACGTATAGAGTTGTGGTGTAAGTTGTCCCTTTTCGGATGACTTTATGACTTGGTCAGCATGGCGCCTTTTTACCCTTTCTCCGATATCCACGGTATACATCAGTGGTCCTAGTCGTGTGCAGACAGTTCCAGGCTGCCATTTCTTGGTATGGTAGTGCCGGGCCAAAACTTGTTGACCTATCTGGAAGGTTCTAGTTGGCCTTTCATTCATGCCTTGAAACTGCCGGTTCTCCACGTCCCTTCTGATGTTGGGCTTGACGAAATCCAGCCGGCATCTTAGGTTTCTATTGAAGAACATCATGGCGGGAGTTTGGTTGGTAACCATATGTGTTGCATTCCTGTATGCGAATATGAAGTTATCCACCTTGTGCTGAAGTTTTATGTCTTCATTACCCATGGCCTTTATGGCCTTCTTGAACGTCTGGACAAACCTTTCAGCCAATCCATTGGTGGTGGGATGGTACGGGGCGGACGTGTAGTGCTTAACTCCATTGTTTTTTGATGAACTTTCTGAAATCTTCGGACACATATTGCGGTCCATTATCAGATCATATCTGTTCTGGCAGCCCATTCCTGGTGAATATGGTCCTTAATTCTGTGATGGTTTTTCCGTGGTGGTGGAGGGCATCTTTATTACCTCCAGCCACTTGGAGTGTGCATGAACCGCGATTAAGAACATTGAGTCCTTAAATGGACCAGCGAAGTCGATGTGCACCCTTTGCCAGGGAGATGAGGGCCGCTCCCGTGGATATAGAGGGGCTTGTGGTGGAGCGTTTTGGACCTTCTGGCATCCTAGGCAGCTCTTGGTCATTTCTTCGATGTCTCCATCGATACCTGGCCACCATACAAACGCCCTAGCCATGTTCTTCATTTTCACTCCACCCAGATGCCCCTCGTGAAGCTCCATTAGCACTTTATCCTGGAGTTTGGGTGGAATTACCACTCTGGATCCACACATCAAGGTTCCTCGGCACACTGACAGCTGTTCTCTTCTTTGCAAGAATGTTGGCAACAGTGGTTCGCCATGTGCTGGCCATCCCCTCACTGTTAAGTCGTAGACCCGTGAGAGAGTCGGGTCATTTCTCGTCTCCCTTTCAATGGCAGAATTTGTTACTGGTAGACATTCCACTATGGCAGAGTGGAACATCTCTACTGGGTCTACTGTAGGTGCCTCTTCTACCATTGGGAATGGTAGGCGCGATAAACCGTCAGCATTCCCATGCTGTTTAGATCCTTTGTATTCTATGTTGTATTGGTGGTCCCCTAGAAAAAGGGACCACCTCTGTAGCCTTTGGCTGTCATAATGGGAAAACCCTTTTTAGGGTTGAATATGGAGATGAGGGGTTGATGGTCAGTCAACAAGGTAAATTTTTTGTCAGTGTAGATAATGGTTGAATTTCTTCACTCCCCATACCAGGCTGAGTGCTTCCATGTCGATTTGGGCATAGTTACGCTCAGCTGTGTTCAATGAGCGTGACGCAAAAGCTATCGGCCGTTCTGAGCCATCAGGGAATTTATGGGATAATACTGCTCCTATACCATAAGGGGATGCATCGCACGCCAGTCTGATTGGCAGTGATGGGTTGTAATGAGCCAAAACTTCTTCGGATGTGCTTACGCCTTTGCATTTATGGAAGGCACGTTTACAGTCTGCGTTCCATTTCCAAATCACTCCTGTTTGTAGAAGTTCATTAAGAGGGTGTAGAAGAGTTGATAAGTTCAGTAAAAATTTATGATAGTAATTTATTAATCCCAGGAACGACCTTAATTGTGAAACATTTTCAGGTGCTGGGGCTTTTATGACAGCTTCAATTTTTTCAGGTGACTTATGCAAACCTTCATTATTAATTATGTGGCCACAATATGATATCTGATTTTGGAAAAATTCGCACTTGGGGCGATTTGCTCGTAGGCCCCGTTCTTTCAGCCTAGTGAGCACCTGCTCCAAATTGGCAAGGTGCTCGTTGTCGTTTTCTCCTGTTACAAGGATGTCATCTAGGTAGCATTGAGTCCCCGGAATCCCTTGCAGAACTTGCTCCTTGGCTCTTTGCCAGATAGCTGGAGCTGATGCTACTCCAAAAACCAGTCGATTGTACTGGTACAGGCCTTTGTGTGTGTTTATCGTGAGGTACTTTTTAGAGGCCTCCTCAACCTCCAGCTGTAGATATGCCTGTGCCAAGTCAATTTTGGTGAAAGTTTCCCTCCGGATAGTGAAGCAAAAATATCTTCTATCCTCGGAAGAGGATACTGTACTGTGTGAAGGACCGGGTTTACAGTCACTTTGAAGTCTCCACAGATGCGAGTTTTTCTCTGTTCTTCAGATTTATCATTATTCAATGCTTTTTTCATGACTGGAACGATGGGTGTTGCCCACTCGCTCCAATCTATTTTGGATAATATGCCTGCTTTTTCCAAATTCTCCAGCTCTGCCTCGACTGCTGGACGTATTGCGTATGGCACCGGTCTTGCCTTAAAAAATTTGGGAATTGCTGCATCTTCCACTTTTTTTGAGGTGGTGATGCCTTTCAAGGTTCCTAGATTCTCTTGAAACAATTCTTAGGCGTTGGCCAAGATGTATTTTAATCGTTCAGGTATGATGTCTTCATTGTTTTTTTTCTTACTGGTCACCGTCAGTGCCTGAATGGAGTGCCAGTCTAAACGTATCTTTCTGATCCATTCACGTCCCAACAATGGTGGACCACCATCTTGTAGAATGTATAAATACAACTTTTATATTTCTTTGCCGTTGTATACAACAGTGTGGTAAACCACTGTTATTGTTGTTCACCGTTGTTGTTGTTGTTGCACACTGTTGTATCTATGCATGCCTCAGCTGGCTCCGCCCCTGGCTCCACCCACATGCCCAGGTATAAAGGTGACTGCTCTGCAGCCCCCTGCCTTCTTGGAAACCAGTCAACCACGAGAGGCATGCTCTGTTCTTTGTTAATAAAAGCCTTTTAGTTACTCTCCTAACACTCCGTCTTTTATGAGTAATTAATAGCGCACCAATTTTATTAACAAAAACAAAATGTCGGCACCAAACGCTGAGCAGCAGGCACTGCAGCAAACGACGGCACCAAACGCTGAGCAGCAGGCACTGCTGCATGCCCTCAGACCAACATGCCTGGACCTAGACCCTCAAGAGGTGGGTTCGTCTACCAAGTTCGCACAATGGCTGCGTTGCTTCGAAGCTTACCTGGAAGCCTCAGCCATGACACTAGATGGAAACAAACTAAAAATCCTGGCCTCCAAGGTGGGCCACCAAGCCTACACGCTCATCCAAGATGCGACTACCTACGCGGCGGCTATCGATCTGCTAAAAGGACAATACACACACCCGGTAAATACGGTTTATGCCAGACACCTCCTGAGATCCCGCAAACAGCAGTCTGGGGAATCGGTGGAGGCATTCCTACGGGCACTACAGATACTCGGCCGAGCCTGCGATTGTAAAGAGGTATCGGCCGCAACACACACGGAGGGACTTATCCAAGTTGCTTTCGTTGCGGGCCTCAAGTCCGACTACTCCCGGCAGAGACTGCTGAAGAAGGGCGAAATCGACCTGAAGAAGGCAGTGTCCCTCGCGCTCTCGCTAGACGCGGCCCACCGGAATATGGACGCATTCTCCCCTAACCGCTCCGCACCGTGGACGCCTCAACCTTGGGTCATGGGACCGCCACCCCCGGCACCAACTGCTGCAGTGATGTCCAAGGGCCCGAAATGCTACTTTTGTGGCCAGGCAAAACACCCCAGAGCACGCTGCCCGGTGAAAAACGCTACCTACTCTGGCTGCGGGAAGAAAGGACACTACGTCAACGCCTGCAAAGGTAAAACCGCAAATGCCAGCAGCGCCGCGTGTGAACCGTGGGGGCAGCCATCTTGTCTGCCATCTTGGACACCTCCAGCCGCGTGGGGATCGGGATCATGGGCACAGCCATTTTGTCCGCCCTCTTGGACGCCTCCAACTCCAATCGCGGGTGACCCAGACTCAACCACCGCCTCGTCTGATGACCACAGCGACTCGCTCGACCATACGCTGGTCTCCGTGATGCTGCACCAATCTCTCCCTCACCAACTGTCCAGGTCCATGATGGACATTACGGTAAATGGCCGCGCCACTACCTGCCTTTTCGACAGCGGGAGCATGGAGAGCTTAATCCACCCTGACACGGTACGCAGTTACTCTCTCCAGGTCCGGCCAACGCGCCATCGGATCTCTATGGCTTCCAAATCCCATTCAGCAGACGTCGGTGGCTACTGTGTAGTGACCCTTTCAGTAAGGGGCACAGAATACAAAAATTTTAAACTTCTTGTCCTGCCCCATCTCTGCGCTGCCGTTCTACTGGGGTTGGATTTTCAGTGCCACCTTAAAAGTGTCACATTAGCGTACGGCGGACCCCTCCCCCCACTCACAGTCTGCAGCCAGCAGCTTTTAAATCGCCCGCCGTGCACCATTTGCAGCCTCTCCACGCTTAAAGTCTCCCCCCCTCCTTGTTCGCTAACCTCACCCGCGACTGTAATCCCATCGCTACCAAAAGCAGGCAGTACAGTGCCGGGGATAGGAGCTTCATTAAATCCGAAGTAGCAAGACTCCTGAAGGAAGGGATTATTGAGGGTAGCATTAGCCCATGGCGAGCACAAGTGGTGGTAGTGAAGACTGGTGAAAAGCAGCGCCTAGTTATTGACTACAGCCAGACGATCAATCGCTACACCCAGTTAGATGCATACCCACTCCCCCGCATATCTGACATGGTCAATCAGATAGCACAATACCGGTTGTTCTCGACGATTGATCTGAGGTCGGCATACCACCAGCTCCCCATCAGGGCTGAGGACCACCAGTACACAGCTTTTGAAGCTGACGGTCGTCTCTACCACTTCCTCCAAGTCCCCTTCGGCGTCAACAACGGGGTTTTGGTCTTCCAAAGGGAGGTGGACCGAATGGTTGACCAGAACGCGCTGCAGACCACCTTCCCCTATCTAGACAACGTCACCATCTGCGGCCATGACCAGCAGGACCATGACGTTAACCTAGAGAAATTCCTCCGTACGGCCCAGCGGCTGAATCTAACATACAACAAGGACAAATGTATGTTTCGCACCACGCGCCTCGCCATTCTTGGCTGTGTAGTGGAGAACGGAATCATCGGCCCCAACCCCGAAAGAATGTGCCCCCTTATGGAGCTCCCCCTCCACCACTGCCAAAAAGCACTGAAGATATGCCTAGGTTTTTTCTCTTACTATGCTCAGTGGGTGCCCAACTATGTGGACAATGCCAGACCCCTCGTCAAGTCCCCCTCCTTCCCACTGACAGCAGAGGCATGTGCAGCCTTCACTCTCATAAAAAAAGATATTGCGGAGGCCACAATGCATGCAGTGGATGAGTCCGTCCCTTTCCAAGTGGAGAGCGATGCATCCGACTTCGCCCTAGCTGCAACCCTTAACCAGGCGGGGAGACCCGTGGCCTTCTTCTCAAGGACCCTCCAGGGCCCCGAGATTCGACACCCTCTGTCGAAAAGGAGGCCCAGGCCATTGTGGAAGCGGTGCGACATTGGAGGCATTACCTGGCCAGAAAGCGATTTACCCTGCTCACTGACCAGCGTTCAGTAGCTTTCATGTTTAACAATAAGCAGAGGGGCAAAATCAAGAACGACAAGATCTTGAGGTGGAGAATTGAGCTCTCCACCTAAAATTACGATATCTTGTACCGGCCCGGAAAACTCAATGAGCCCCCAGATGCCCTATCACGTGGTACATGCGCCAACGCGCAGGTTGATACACAGCAGGCCCTCCACAATGACCTCTGCCACCCGGGGGTCACCATGTTCATCCATTTCGTCAAATCCCGTAACCTGCCCTACTCCATCGAGGAGGTCAGGACCATGACCAGGAACTGCCAAATCTGTGCCGAGTGCAAACCGCATTTTTATAGGCCATACAGAGCAAGCCTGATCAAGGCCACTCGCCCCTTCAAGCGCCTGAATGTCAATTTTAAAGGGCCCCTCCCCTCCTCTGACCGCAACGTGTACTTCCTCAACATAATTGATGAGTACTCCCGTTTCCCGTTTGCCATCCCTTGCCCAGACATGACCAGTACCATGGTCATTAAATGTCTGAATGACCTTTTCGCCTTGTTCGGCTTCCCTAGCTATATCCATTGCGACCGGGGCTCATCCTTTATGAGCGATGAACTCCGTCAGTACCTGCTCACGAGAGGTATTGCTACAAGCAGAACCACCAGTTACAACCCCCGGGGGAACGGCCAGGTGGAAAGAGAGAACGCGACGGTTTGGAAGGCCGTCCTCTAAAACTTAAAATCTAAGGGCCTTCCGACCTCTCGCTGGCAGGAGGTCCTCCCTGCGGCGCTCCACTCCATTCGGTCACTGCTTTGTATGGCCACCAATGCCACCCCCAATGAAAAAATGTTCACTTTCCCCTGGAAGTCCACATCGGGAACCTCGCTACCGACATGGCTGACGTCTCCAGGACCCATCCTACTGCGGAAGAACGTGAGGTCCCATAAAACTGACCCCCTGGTCAAGAGGGTGAGCCTCCTCCACGCCAACCCCCAGTATGCTTACGTGGCGTACCCGGACGGGCGCGAGGACACAGTCTCCATACGAGACCTCGCACCTTCGGGTGCCCCTGAAACACTACCATTGCCATCCACCACGGACTCACTACCATTGCCATCCACCACTACCCACAACCCAACCACCGGAAGACGGCATGCCGCAGCCCCAGGACCCGTCATTGACCACCCAACCACTCAATGAGACGCCAGATTCAACGTTGGATGCTGCACCATCACTGCCGCCACCACGACAATCAGGATGCCATACATAGCCACCTGATAGACTTACTTACACGAACCTTTAGTACACTTCACCCCGCCGGACTCAATTTTAAACAAGGGGTGAATGTGGTAAACCACTGTTATTGTTGTTCACCGTTGTTATTGTTGTTGCACACTGTTGTATCTATGCATGCCTCAGATGGCTCCGCCCCTGGCTCCACCCACATGCCCAGGTATAAAGGTGACTGCTCTGCAGCCCCCTGCCTTCTTGGAAACCAGTCAACCACGAGAGGCATGCTCTGTTCTTTGTTAATAAAAGCCTTTTAGTTACTCTCCTAACTCTCCGTCTTTTATGAGTAATTAATAGCGCATCAAACAGGCACCCTTATTTTTCCTTTGGGGTATACTTTCTGCCCCGTATATGTTTTTAAGATAATGGATGTGTCTTTTCGAGGTATATGCGAAAATAGCCTCTCGTAATCCCGTCGATTTATTATGGTTGGAGCTGATCCTGTATCTAGCTCCATTTTAACTGGGGACCCTGCTATCGTGAGGGTAACCCAAATGGTTTGGTAATCCTCTTTGGCAAGTACATTATGTAATTGGAGACAGCTTAGTCTCTTGTTTTCGAAGTCGCTATTGCTCTTCTGGTCTTCAGAGCTACTGTTCATCATCATTTGTACCTTCCTGTACTTTTCTTTATTGGTTTTTTTCTTTCTGCCTGTGTATTTATTTTGTCCAGATCGGCATACCCGTGCAATGTGTCCAATTTTTCCACATTGCCTGCATGCTTTCTCCTTGAACCAGCAGTCCCTCTGGTTGTGGGTGGATCTGCCGCAGTGATAACATCTTTCGAAACCCTGTGTCATTTCATGGGTGCCGAAGTCCTGTGTCTTTTGTTGTATCTCTCCAGCTCCTCTTGCTGCTGCTCCATATGATACAGCCATACTGAAAGCTTTGTCCAATGTTAAATCTTTTTCAGAAAGCAGCCTTTTTTGTGTTCCTTCACTTAAAAGGCCGCAAACGAATTTGTCTCGAAGATAATCTGATAGTCCTGCCCCGAATTGGCAGTACTTGATAGATTTCTTAATTCGGTTAGGTAATCAGCGTTACTTTCATTCTTGTGTTGATTTCTCTTGAAGAACTTGAATCGTTCCGCTATCAGCAGCGGTGTAGGGTTTAAGTGTTCCTGCAGGGTATCAACAATTTCTTTAAAATTCTTGTCCTTTGGTCTGGCTGGAGTGATTAAATTTCGTAACAGCCCGTATGCCTTTGCGCCCATTAAGTTCAGCAGTACTGAAACTTTTTTTCATCTTCTATTCCATTTGCAGTGCAATATACCTCTACTCTTTCCAGTTATGTGGTCCAATCCTCTATTTCGCTAACAAAAGCATCAATATTGCTAGACTTAGGCATTTCAGAAAAGATATGGTGCTTCCCGTGCTTTTCTTTCTTTTCTGCAGCAAAGATATGGCGCTTCCCACACTTTCCCACCGCTGCCGCCGATGACAACGCTGTTTACCGCGGTTTATTTATTTTTTATTTACTGTTGGAGACTCGTTCCCGCCGGACTTTCTCTCCAGGTCTGAACGCTGACCTGCTTGCCGCGCCGGCCGTCTCCCAAGTGCTCCCTCCCAGTCCGTTATTGCTTGCCTCCGATTTCACTGCCTGTCTCAGCTGTAGAGCCAGCCGCTGGAGCCCCAGCCTGATGCCCAGGAAGGATTAGCGCGGTACCTGCCACCAGCTTGGCCAGCTGGTGAAACCACAGCTTGTCTCACTTTCTTGAGTCTTCTGGACGCCCGAGGAATCGATGTCCTTATGGTGCTGCCGAATTGCAGGTAAGTCCGTTTCCACTTCGTCGCCACTGTAGTGTCCGTGTGTTGATAAAGACACTGAAGACAGGAGTTGGTTCATAGATGTTTACTAAGCAAAGTCTGGGGGGGGGAGTTTAACGGATATACACAATATACAGACTTATATAGCCCGAGTGGCCATTACCGGCATTACAGCAGACCTGGGGCTCTTAAAGGCACATACAATACAATTGGGTCACCATCACTAATGTTAGAGTGGGGTCACCACCACTAATGTCAGAGTCGGGTCACCACCACTAATGTTAGAGTCGGGTCACCACCACTAATATCTGAGTCGGGTCACCACCAGTAATGTTAGAGTCGGGTCACCACCACTAATGTTAGAGTCGGTTTCACCTTAACTAATATAAGAGTCGGGTCACCACCACTAATGTTAGAATCGGGTCACCACCACTAATGTTAGAGTCGGGTCACCACCACTCATGTTAGAGTCGGGTCACCACCACTAATGTTAGAGTCGGTTCACCACCACTAATGTTAGATTCGGATCACCACCACTAATGTCAGAGAGTCGGGTCACAACCAGTAATTTCAGAGTCGGGTCACCAGCACTAATGTTAGAGTCGGGTCACCACCACTAATGTCAGAGTCGGGTCACCAGCGCTAATGTTAGAGCTGGGTCACCACCACTAATGTTAGAGTCGGGTCACCACCACTAATGTCAAAGTCGGGTCACCACCACTAATGTCAGAGTCGGGTCACCACCACTAATGTTTGAGTTGGGTCAGTAGCACGAATGTTAGAGTCGGGTCACCACCACTAATGTTAGAGTCGGGTCACCACATCTAATGTCAGAGTCGGGTCACCACCACTAATGTTAGAGTCGGGTCACCACCACTAATGTTAGAGTCGGGTCGCAACCACGAATGTTAGAGTCGGGTTACCACCACTAATGTTAGACTCGGGTCACCACCACTAATGTTTGAGTTGCGTCACCAGCACTAATGTTAGATTCGGGTCACCACCACTAATATTAGAGTTGGGTCACCACCACTAATGTCAGAGTCAGGTCACCACCACGAATGACAGAGTCGGGTCACCACCAATAATGTTGGAGTCGGGTCACCACCACTAATGTTAGATTTGGGTCACCACCACTAATGTCAGAGTCGGGTCACCACCACTACTGTTAGTGTCGGGTCACCACCACTAATGTCAGAGTCGGGTCACCACCAGTAATGTTGGAGTCGGGTCACCACCACGAATGTTAGAGTCGGTTCACCTTCACTAATATTAGAGTCAGGTCACCACCACTAATGTTAGAGAAGGGTCTCCAGCAAAAATGTTAGGGAAGTGTCACCAGCACTAATGTCAGAGTCGGGTCAACGCCACTAATTTCAGAGTCGGGTCACCACCACTAATGTTAGTGTCGGGCCACCACCAGTAATGTTAGAGACGGGACACCACCACTAATAATAGAGTTGGTTCACCTCCACTAATATTAGAGTCGGGTCACAACCACTAATGTTAGAGAAGGGTCACCACCACTAATGTTAGAGTTGGGTCACCACCACTAATGTCAGAGTCGGTTCACCACCACTAATGTTAGAGTCGGGTCACCACCACTAATTTTAGAGTCGGGTCACCAGCACTAATGTTAGAGTCGGGTAACCACCACTAATGTCAGAGTCGGGTCACCACCACTAATGTTAGAGTCGGGTCACCACCACTAATGTCAGAGTCGGGTTACCACCACTAATGTCAGTGTCAGGTCACAACCACTAATGTCATAGTCGGGTCACCACCACTAATGTTAGAGTCGGGTCACCACCACTAATGTTAGAGTCGAGTCACCAGCACAAATGCTGGAGTCGGGTCATCACCACTAATGTTAGAGTCGGGTCACCACCACTAATGCGATTGTCGGGTCACCACCACTTATGTCAGAGTTGGGTCACCACCAATAATGTTAGCGTCGGGTCACCACCACTAATGTTAGAGTCGGATCATCACAACTAATGTCAGAGTCGGGTCACAACCACTAATATTAGAGTCGGGTCACTGGTGCACTATCAATAACTCAATAGACTGAGATTAAGCGAGTAATTAACAGGCTTTTATTAACAAGAGAAAGAAGGTGTGCCTCGAGTGGTCTTCCGGTCCAGAATACAAAGGGGCTGTGGAGCAGTCACCTTTATGCCTGGATTTGTGGGAGGAGTCAGACGAGGCATGTACAGGCATGTACACATTCGAATACAAACAGTGGTTTACCACATTCACCCCTTGTTTTAAATTGAGTCCGGCGGGTGAAGTGTATTAAAAGTTAGTGTATTGAAGTCTCTCCGGAGGTCTTGTCTGCCGCTGTGATCGATGTGGCGACAGCAGGGGTAGTGTAGCTTCCGGCGTCGAGTCCCGCGTAGGCTGGGGCACTGGTGTGTAGTCCTCATAGATGTCGAGCGGGTCGCGGGGCCCAGGCCTGCCGTTTGCTGGGGCTGGATATCGGATCATGGGGGGGGAGGTGGTAGTGGGTTGTGGGTTTCTGCAGCCCCTGAGGTTGCGAGGTCTCTTACGGAGACTGTGTCCTCCCGCCCGTCCGGGTACGCAATGTAAGCATACTGGGGGTTGGCGTGGAGTAGGGCTACCCTCTCGACCAGGGGGTCCGTTCTATGGGTCCTCACGTGTCTTCTCAGTAGGACCGGCCCTGGGGACGTTAGCCATGGCGGTAGCGATGTCCCCGATGTGTACTTCCTTGGGAAGATATACATTTTCTCATGAGGGGTGGCGTTAGTGGCAATGCAGAGCAGTGACCGAATAGAGTGGAGCGCATCGGGGAGCACATCCTGCCAGCGGGAGGTCGGAAGGCCCCTAGACTTTAAGGCTAGCAGGGCGGCCTACCAAACTGTCACATTCTCTCTTCCCACCTGCCCGTTCCCCCAGGGGTTTTAACTGGTGGTCCTGCGTGTGGCAACACCCCTAGCTAGCAGGTACTGACGGAGTTCGTCGCTCATAAACGATGAGCCCCGGTCGCTATGGATATAGCTGGGGAAACCGAACAGGGTGAAGAGGTCGTTCAGACATTTAATGACCGTGGCACTGGTCATGATGGGCAGGGGATGGCGAACGGGAAACGGGAGTACTCATCAATAATATTGAGGAAGTACACATTGCGGTCGGAGGAGGGGAGAGGCCCTTTAAAATCAACGCTCAGGCGCTCAAAGGTGCGAGTGGCTTTTATCAGGTGAGCCCTGTCTGGTCTATAAAAGTGCGGTATGCACTCAGCGCAGACTTGGCAGTTCCTGGTCATGGTCTTGACCTCGTCAATGTAGTAAGGCAGGTTGCGGGCCTTGATGAAGTGGAAGAACCTGGTGACCCCCAGGTGGCAAAGGTCATTTTGGAGGGCCCACATTCTATCGATCTGCGCGCTGGCGCAGGTGCCATGCGATAGAGCATCCGGGGGTTCATTGAGCTTCCCGGGCCGGTACAAGATCTCGTAATTGTAGGTGGAAAGTTCGATTCTCCACCTCAAGATCTTGTCGTTTTTGATTTTGCCCCTCTGCTTGTTGTTAAACATGAAAGCAACTGAACGCTGGTCAGTGAGCAGGGTAAATCATTTTCCAGCCAGGTAGTGCCTCCAATGACGCACAGCCTCCACAATAGCCTGGGACTCCTTCTCAACAGCGGAGTGTCTGGTCTCCGGGCCCTGGAGGGTTCGTGAAAAGAAGGCCACGGGTCTCCCCGCCTGATTGAGGGTAGCAGCCAGTGCAAAGTCGGAAGCGTCGCTTTCCACCTGGAAGGGGATGGATTCGTCCACTGCGTGCATGGTGGCTTTGGCAATGTCTTCCTTGATACGGCAGAAGGCTAAGCGGGCCCCTGCCCTCACGGGAAAAGAGGTGGACTTGATCAGCGGACGGGCCTTGTCTGCATAGTAGGAGACCCACTGGGCGTAATAAGAGAAAAAACCTTGGCACCTCTTCAGGGCCTTGAGGCAGTGGGGCAGTGGGAGTTCCATAAGGGGACGCATCCAGTCGGGGTCAGGGCCGATGACTCCGTGTTCCACAACACAACCAAGGATGGCGAGGCGGGTTGTGCGGAATATGCACTTCTCCTTGTTATACGTCAGGTTGAGGAGCTTGGTGGCACAGAGGAATTTTTCGAGGTTTGCGTCATGTTCCTGCAAGTCATGGCCGCAGATGGTCACATTGTCCAGATATGGGAAAGTGGCCTGCAACGCATTTTGATCGACCATCCGGTCCATTTCCCTTTGGAAGACGGAGACCCCGTTTGTGAAGCCAAAGGGAACCCTAAGGATGTGATAGAGGCGGCCGTTTGCCTCAAAGGAAGTATACTGGCGGTCCTCAGGGCGGATAGGGAGCTGGTGGTACGCTGATTTCAGGTCAATGGTCGAGAGGACGCGGTAATGCGCGAACTGGTTGACCATATCAGCTATGCGGGGGAGTGGGTAAGCATCCAGCAGGGTGTAGCGATTTATTGTCTGGCTGTAGTCGATGACCAGGCGCTGCTTCTCGCCAGTCTTAACGACTACAACCTGGGCTTGCCAGGGGCTGGTGCTGCCCTCAATAATTGCCTCCTTCAGGAGCCGCTCCACTTCGGTTTTAATGAAAACCCTGTCCACGGCATTGTATCGCCTGCTCTTTGTGGCGATGGGCTTACAGTCGGGGGTGAGGTTAGCAAACAGTGGGGTGGGGGTGACTCTGATTGTGGAGAGGTTGCACCTGGTGCACGGCGTGCAATTTGGAAGCTGCTGGCTGTGGACTGTGAGTGGGGGGAGGGGTCCACCGTACGCCATCGTAATACTTTTAAGGTGGCACTGAAAATCTAACCCCAGTAGAATGGCAGAGCAGAGGTCGGGCAGGACCAGAAGTTTAAAATTATCGTACACAGTCCCGTCTACTACGAGTGTCACCACGCAGTAGCCGCCAATGTCCGCCAACTGGGACTCAGAGGCCATAGAAATCCGCTGGTGCGCAGGCAGGACTGGGAGAGAGCAACGCCGCACCGTGTCGGGGTGGATGAAGCTCTCCGTGCTCCCAGAGTCAAAAAGGCAGATTGTTTCGTGACCATTTACCTTAATGTCCTTTGTGGAACTGGCCAGCTGGTGCGGTCTCGCTTGGTCCAGTGTAACGGAGGCCAGCGTCGGGGTCGGTGTGTCGCTGCAGGTATCCGATGAGGTGGTGTTGGGGGCCTGCTGCGTCCCGGCTGTTGTCCAAGATGGCGGCGTCCATGATCTCCATGTGGTTGGAGGCGTCCAAAATGGCTGCTGTTCCGGTGGTTCGCCCATGGCTGGGGAGGCCCAAGATGGCGGCCCGCACGGCCCACATGCGGCGCTGCTGGGGTTCGGGGTGGCTTTCACAGAAATCACAGAAATCACAGAAACCCCACAGTGCAGATCGTTGCCATTTCGGCCCATCGAGCCTGCACCGACACATATCCCACCCAATCCCCGTAACCCCTACAACAACACATATCCCACCCTATCCCTGTAACCCCATGTATTTAATCCCCCTAACACTAAGGGTCAATTTATCATAGCCAATCAACCTAACCCGCACATCTTTGGACTGTGGGAGGAAACCGGAGCACCCGGAGAAAACCCACGCAAACACGTAGAGAATGTGCAAACTCCACACAGAAAGTCGCCTGAGGCCGGATTCGAACCCGGGTCTCTGGCGCTGTGAGGCAACAGTGCTAACCACTATGCCACCGTGCTTTGGCCCTGCAAAATCTGGCATAGTCTCCCTTCTTCCCGCAGCCCGAGCAGATCGCATTTTTCGCCGGGCAGCGCGCTCTGGGGTGTTTGGCCTGGCCACAGAAGTAGCATTTCTGGCCTTGGAGCACTGCTGTCTGGCCTTGGGACACTGCTGCGGTAGTTGGGCCGTTGCTGGGATGTGGCTGGGGTGGCACGGTATTATGAGACGGTCCTACCGTGTCCCAGGCTGTCATTCCGCGCGGCGTCCACGGTGCAGAGGAGTAGGCATCCATGCCCCGGTAGGCTGCATCCAATGAGAGTGCGAGTTCAGAGGCCTTGTTGAGGTCGAGGTCACTCTGCTCCAACAGTCGCTGTCGGGTGTAATTGGACCTGTGGCCCGCTACAAAAGCGTCCCGGATAAGTTCCTCTGTGTACACGGCGGCCTTCACATCCTTACAACCATAGGCCCGGCCAAGCACCGACAGTGCCGGACGGTATTCCTCGGTCGATTCCCCAGGTTGTTGTTCACGACTCCCCAGTGGGTGCCTGGCGTACATTTCATTCGCTGGGCACGTGTACTGGTCCTTGAGGAGCTTGATAGCATCCGCGTGCGAGATCGCGTCTTGGATTACCGAGTACACTCGGTGGTTCACTTTGGAGGTCAGGACAACCAGTTTGTCCTCATCCGATTTGATTGCAGCGGAGGCGGTCAGGAATTTTTCGAAACACCTAAGCCAGTGAGTAAACTTGGTGGATGAGTCCGCCCCCAGATGATCTAAGTCCAGGCAAGCTGGTGTGAGGATCTTCTCCATTATAAAAATCTTGTTAATAAAATTGATGCGCTATCAATAACTCAAAAGACTGAGATTAAGCGAGTAATTATCAGGCTTTAATTAACAAGGGAATGAAGGTGTGCTTCGAGTGGTCGACCGGTCCAGAGTACAAAGGGGCTGTGGAGCAGTCATCCTTATACCTGGAATTGTGGGAGGAGTCAGCCGAGGCATGGACAGGCATGTACACAGTGGAATACAAACAGTGGTTTACCACATTAGAGTCGGGTCACCACCACTAATGTCAGATTCGGGTCACCACCACTAATGCCTTGCCTTCATTAGCCGAGGCATTGAATATAAGAGCAAAAAGGTTATGATGGAGCTGTATAAAACACTGGTTAGGCCACAGCTGGAATATTGTGTGCAGTTCTGGTCGCCACACTACAGGAAGGATGTGATCGCGTTAGAGAGGGTGCAGAGGAGGTTCACCAGGATGTTACCAGGGCTGGAGCGCTTCAGCTATGAAGAGAGACTGGGCAGGTTGGGTTTGTTTTCCTTGGAGCTGAGGAGGCTGAGGGGGGACATGATTGAGGTGTACAAAATTATGAGGGGCATAGATAGGATGGATGCTGAGGAGCTTTTTCCCTTAGTAGAGGGGTCGATAACTAGGGGGCATAGATTCAAGGTAAAGGGCGGGAGGTTTAGAGGGGATTTGAGAAAGAACTTTTTCACCCAGAGGGTGGTTGGAGTTTGGAACTCACTGCCTGAAAGGGTTGTGGAGGCAGAAACCCTCACAACATTTAAGAAGCATTTGGATGTGCACTTGAAATGCCATAGCATACAAGGCTACGGGCCAAGTGCTGGAATATGGGATTAGATTAGACAGGGCTTGATGGCCGGCGCGGACACGATGGGCCGAAGGGCCTCTATCCGTGCTGTATTACTCTATGACTCTATGACTCTAGGACTCTAATGTTAGTGTCGGGTCACCACCACGAATCTTAGAGTCGGTTCACCTCCACTAATATTAGATTCGGGTCACCACCAATAATGTTAGAGAAGGGTCACCAGCACAAATGTTAGGGAAGTGTCACCAGCACTAATGTCAGAGTCGGGTCACCGCCACTAATGTCAGAGTCGGGTCACCACCACGAATGTTAGAGTCGGGTCACCACCAGTAATGTTAGAGTCGGGACACCACCACTAATGTTAGAGTCGGTTCACCTCCACTAATATTAGAGTCGGGTCACCACCACTAATGTTAGAGAAGGGTCACCAACACTAATGTTAGAGTCGGGTCACCACCACTAATGTCAGAGTCGCGTCACCACCAGTAATGTCAGAGTCGGGTCACCACCACTAATGTCAGAGTCGGGTCACCACCACTATTGTCAGAGACGGGTCACCACCACTAATGTTAGAGTCGGGTCACCACCACTAATGTTAGAGTCGAGTCACCAGCACAAATGTTAGAGTCGGGTCACCACCACTAATGATAGAGTCGGGTCACCACCACTAATGTCAGACTCGGGTCACCACCACTAATGTCAGATTCGGGTCACCACCACGAATGTTACAGTCGGGTCACCACCACTAATGTTAGAGTCGGGTCACCACAACTAATGTCAGAGTCGGGTCTCCACCACTAATGTCAGAGTCAGGTCACCACCACTAATGTCAGAGTCGGGTCACCTCCACTAATGCTCGAGTCGGGTCACCACCACTAATTTTAGAGTCGGGTCACCACCACTAATGTTAGAGCCGATTCACCACCACTAATGTTAGGGTCGCTTCACCACCACTAATGTTAGAGAAGGGTCACCACCACTAATGTTAGAGTGGGGTCACCACCACTAATGTCAGAGTCGGGTCACGACCACTAATTTTAGAGTTGGGTCACCACCACTAATATCAGAGTCGTGTCACCACCACCAATGTTAGAGTCGGGTCACCACCATTAATGTTAGAGTCGGGTCACCACCACTAATGATAGAGGCGGTTCACCACCGCTCATGTTAGAGTCGGGTCACCACCACTAATGTTAGAGTCGGATCACCACAACTAATGTTAGATTCGGGTCACCACCACTAATGTCAGAGTCGGGTCACCACCAGTAATTTCAGAGTCGGGTCACCACCACTAATCTTAGAGTCGGGTCACCACCACTAATATCAGATTCGGGTCACCACCACTAATGTCAGAGTCGGGTCACCACCACTAATGATAGAATCGGTTCACCACCACTCATGTTAGAGTCGGGTCACCACCACTAATATCAGATTCGGGTCACCACCACTAATGTCAGAGTCGGGTCACCACCACTAATGTTACAGTCGGGTCACCACCACTAATGTCAGAGTCGGGTCACCACCAAAAATGTTAGAGTCGGGTCACCACCACTAATGTCAGAGTCGGGTCACCACCACTAATGTCAGAGTCGGGTCACCACCACTAATGTCAGAGTCGGGTCACCACCACTAATGTTAGAGTCGGGTCACCACCACTAATGTTAGAGTCGAGTCACCAGCACAAATGTTAGAGTCGGTTCACCACCACTAATGTTAGAGTCGGGTCACCACCACTAATGTTATAGTCTGGTCACCGCCACTTATGTCAGAGTTGGGTCACCACCACGAATGTTAGAGTCGGGTCACCAACACTAATGTTAGAGTCGGGTCACCACCACTAATGCTATAGTCGGGTCACCACCACTTATGTCAGAGTTGGGTCACCACCACTAATGTTAGAGTCGGGTCACCACCACTAATGTTACAGTCGGGTCACCACCACTAATGTTAGAGTCGGGTCACCACAACTAATGTATGAGTCGGGTCTCCACCACTAATGTCAGAGTCAGGTCACCACCAGTAATGTCAGAGTCGGGTCACCTCCACTAATGTTAGAGTCGGGTCACCACCACTAATTTTAGAGTCGGGTCACCACCACTAATTTTAGAGTCGGGTCACCACCACTAATGTTAGAGGCGGGTCACCACCACTAATGTTAGAGAAGGGTCACCACCACTAATGTTAGAGTGGTGTCACCACCACTAATGTCAGAGTCGGGTCACCACCACTAATTTTAGAGTGGGGTCACCACCACTAATGTCAGAGTCGTGTCACCAACACTAATGTTAGAGTCCGGTCACCACCATTTATGTTAGAGTCGGGTCACTACCACTAATGATAGAGTCGGTTCACCACCACTCATGTTAGAGGCGGGTCACCACCACTAATTTTAGAGTCGGGCCACCACCACTGATGTCAGAGTCGGGTCACCACCAGTAATGTTAGAGTCGGGTCAGCACCATTAATGTAAGAGTCGGGTCACAACCACTAATGATAGATTCGGGTCACCACCACTAATGTTAGTGTCGGGTCACCACCACTAATGTCAGAGTCGGTTCACCACCACTAATGTCAGAGTAGGGTCTGCAGCACACATGTTAGATTCGGGTCACCACCACCAATATTAGAGTCGGTCACCACCACTAATGTCAGAGCCGGGTCACCACCACTAATGACAGAGTCGGGTCACCACCAATAATGTTAGAGTCGGGTCACCATCACTTATGTTAGAGTCGGGTCACCACAACTAATGTCAGCGTTGGGTCACCACCACTAATGTCAGAGTCGGGTCACCACAACTAATGTTAGAGTCGGGTCACCACCACTAAAGTTAGAGTCGGGTCACCACCACTAATATTATAGTTGGGTCACCATCACTTATGTCAGAATTGGGTCACCAACACAAATGTTAGAGCATGGTCACCACCACTAATGTTGGAGTCGGGTCACCACCACTAATGTTAGAATCGGGTCACCACCACTAATGTCAGAGTCGCATCACCACCACTAATGTTAGAGAAGGCTCACCACCACTAATGTTAGAGTGGGGTCACCACCACTAATTTCAGAGACGGGTCACAACCACTAATATTAATGTCGGGTCACCACCACTCATGTCAGAGTCAGGTCACCACCACTAATGTCAGAGTCGGGTCACCTCCACTAATGTTAGAGTCGGGTCACCACCACTAATGTTACAGTCGGGTAACCACCACTAATGTTAGAGCCGATTCACCACCACTAATGTTCTGGTCGGGTCACCACCACTAATGTTGGAGTGGGGTCACCACCACTAATGTCAGAGTCGGGTCACCACAACAAATTTTAGAGTTGGGTCACCACCACTAATGTCAGAGTCGTGTCACCACCACTAATGTTAGAGTCGGGTCACCACGATTAATGTTAGAGTCGCGTCACCACCACTAATGACCGAGTCGGTTCACCACCACTCATGTTAGAGTCGGGTCACCACCACTAATGTTAGAATCGGATCACCACCACTAATGTTAGATTCGGGTCACCACCACTAATGTCAGATTCTGGTCACCACCACTAATGTCAGAGTCGGGTCACCACCACTAATTTTAGAGTCGGGTCACCACCACTAATGTTAGAGTCGGGTCACCACTACTAATGTCAGAGTCGGGTCACCAAAGCAATGTTAGAGTTGGGTCACCACCACTAATTTAAGAGTCGGGTCACCACCACTAATGTTAGAGTCGGGTCACCACCAGTAATGTCAGAGTCGGGTCACCACCACTAATGTCAGAGTCGGGTCTCCACCACTCATGTTACATTCGAGTCACCAGCACAAACGTTCAAGTCGGGTCACCACCACTAATGTTAGAATCGGGTCACCACCACTAATGTTAGAGTCGGGTCACAACCACTAATGCTATAGTCGGGTCACCACCACTTATGTCAGAGTTGGGTCACCACCACTAATGCTGAGTCGGGTCACCACCACTAATGTTAGAGTCGGGTCACCACCACTAATGTTAGAGTCGGGTCACCACAACTAATGTCAGAGTCGGGTCTCCACCATTAATGTCAGAGTCAGGTCACCAACACTAAAGTCAGAGTCGGGTCACCTCCGCTAATGTTAGCGTCGGGTCACCACCACTAACTTTAGAGTCGGGTCACCACCACTAATGTTAGAGGCGGGTCACCACCACTAATGTTAGGGTCGGTTCACCACCACTAATGTTAGAGTCGGGTCACCACCACTAATGTTAGAGTGGGGTCACCATCACTAATGTCAGAGTCGGGTCCCCACCACTAATATTAGATTCGGGTCACCACCACTAAAGTTAGAGAAGGGTCACCAGCACAAATGTTAGGGAAGTGTCACCAGCACTAATGTCAGAGTCGGGTCACCGCCACTAATGTCAGAGTCGGGTCACCACGACTAATGTTAGAGTGGGGACACCACCACTAATGTTAGAGTCGGTTCACCTCCACTAATATTAGAGTCGGGTCACCACCACTAATGTTAGATAAGAGTCACCACCACTAATGTTAGAGTCGGGTCACCACCACTCATGTCAGAGTCGCGTCACCACCACTAATGTTAGAGTCGGGTCACCACCACTAATGTCAGAGTCGGGTCACCACCACTAATGTTTGAGAAGGGTCACCACCACTAATGTTAGAGTGGGGTCACCACCACTAATGTCAGAGTCGGGTCACCACCACTACTTTTAGAGTGGGGTCACCACCACTATTGTCAGAGTCGGGTCACCGCCACTAATGTTAGAGTCGGGTCACCACCACTAATGTTAGAGTCGAGTCACCAGCACCAATGTTAGAGTCGGGTCACCACCACTAATGACAGAGTCGGGTCACCAGCACGAATGTTAGAGTCGGGTCACCACCACTAATGCTATAGTCGGGTCACCACCATTAATGTCAGAGTTGGGTCACCACCACTAATGTTAGAATCGGGTCACCACCACTAATGTTACAGTCGGATCACCACCACTAATGTTAGAGTCGGGTCACCACAACTAATGTCAGAGTCGGGTCACCACCACTCATGTCAGAGTCAGGTCACCACCACTAATGTCAGAGTCGGGTCTCCTCCACTAATGTTAGAGTCGGGTCACCACCACTATTGTTACAGTCGGGTAACCACCACTAATGTTAGAGCCGATTCACCACCACTAATGTTCTGGTCGGGTCACCACCACTAATGTTGGAGTGGGGTCTCCACCACTAATGTCAGAGTCGGGTCACCACAACAAATTTTAGAGTTGGGTCACCACCACTAATGTCAGAGTCGTGTCACCACCACTAATGTTAGAGTCGGGTCACCACGATTAATGTTAGAGTCGCGTCACCACCACTAATGACCGAGTCGGTTCACCACCACTCATGTTAGAGTCGGGTCACCACCACTAATGTTAGAATCGGATCACCACCACTAATGTTAGATTCGGGTCACCACCACTAATGTCAGATTCTGGTCACCACCACTAATGTCAGAGTCGGGTCACCACCACAAATTTTAGAGTCGGGTCACCACCACTAATATCAGAGTCGGGTCACCACCACTAATGTCAGAGTCGGGTCACCACCACTAATGTTAGAGTCGGGTCACCACTACTAATGTCAGAGTCGGGTCACCACAACTAATGTTAGAGTTGGGTCACCACCACTAATTTAAGAGTCGGGTCACCAGCACTAATGTGAGAGTCGGGTCACCACCAGTAATGTCAGAGTCGGGTCACCACCACTAATGTCAGAGTCGGGTCTCCACCACTCATGTTACATTCGAGTCACCAGCACAAACGTTAAAGTCGGGTCACCACCACTAATGTTAGAATCGGGTCACCACCACTAATGTTAGAGTCGGGTCACAACCACTAATGCTATAGTCGGGTCACCACCACTTATGTCAGAGTTGGATCACCACCACTAATGCTGAGTCGGGTCACCACCACTAATGTTAGAGTCGGGTCACCACCACTAATGTTAGAGTCGGGTCACCACAACTAATGTCAGAGTCGGGTCTCCACCACTAATGTCAGAGTCAGGTCACCAACACTAATGTCAGAGTCGGGTCAACTCCGCTAATGTTAGCGTCGGGTCACCACCACTAACTTTAGAGTCGGGTCACCACCACTAATGTTAGAGGCGGGTCACCACCACTAATGTTAGGGTCGGTTCACCACCACTAATGTTAGAGTCGGGTCACCACCACTAATGTTAGAGTGGGGTCACCACCACTAATGTCAGAGTCGGGTCCCCACCACTAATATTAGATTCGGGTCACCACCACTAAAGTTAGAGAAGGGTCACCAGCACAAATGTTAGGGAAGTGTCACCAGCACTAATGTCAGAGTCGGGTCACCGCCACTAATGTCAGAGTCGGGTCACCACGACTAATGTTAGAGTCGGGTCACCACCAGTAATGTTAGAGTCGGGACACCACCGCTAATGTTAGAGTCGGTTCACCTCCACTAATATTAGAGTCGGGTCACCACCACTAATGTTAGATAAGAGTCACCACCACTAATGTTAGAATCGGGTCACCACCACTCATGTCAGAGTCGAGTCACCACCACTAATGTTAGAGTCGGGTCACCACCACTCATGTCAGAGTTGGGTCACCACCACTAATATTAGAGTCGAGTCACCAGCACAAATGTTAGAGTCGGGTCACAACCACTAATGATAGAGTCGGGTCACCACCACTACTGTGAGACTCGGGTCACCACCAAAAATGCTATAGTCGGGTCACCACCACGTATGTCAGAGTTGAGTCACCACCACGAATGTTAGAGTCGGGTCACCACCACTAATGTTACAGTCGGGTCACCACCACTAATGTTAGAGTCGGGTCACCACAACTAATGTCAGAGTCGGGTCTCCACCACTAATGTCAGAGTCAGGTCACCACCACTAATGTTAGAGGCGGGTCACCACCACTAATGTTAGGGTCAGTTCACCACCACTAATGTTAGAGAAGGGTCACCACCACTAATGTTAGAGTGGTGTCACCACCACTAATGTCAGAGTCGGGTCACCACTACTAATTTTAGAGTTGGGTCACCACCACTAATGTCAGAGTCGTGTCACCACCACTAATGTTAGAGTCGGGTCACCACCATTAATGTTAGAGTCGTGTCACCACCACTAATGATAGAGTCGGTTCACCCCCCTCATGTTAGAGTCGGATCACCACCACTAATGTTAGAGTCGGATCTCCACCACTAATGTCAGAGTCCGGTCACCACCAGTAATGTCAGAGTCGGGTCACCACCACTAATTTTAGAGTTGGGTCACCACCACTAATGTCAGAGTCGGGTCACCACCAGTAATGTTAGAGTCGGGTCAGCACCATCAATGTAAGAGTCGGGTCACAACCACTAATGATAGTTTCGGGTCACCACCACTAATGTCAGAGTCGGGTCTGCAGCACACATGTTAGATTCGGGTCACCACCACCAATATTAGAGTCGGTCACCACCACTAATGTCAGAGCCGGGTCACCACCACTAATGACAGAGTCGGGTCACCACCAATAATGTTAGATTCGGATCACCACCACTTATGTTAGAGTCGGGTCACCACAACTAATGTCAGAGTCGGGTCACCACAACTAATGTTAGAGTCGGGTCAGCACCACTAAAGTTAGAGTCGGGTCACCACCACTAATATCAGAGTTGGGTCACCAACACAAATGCTAGAGCATGGTCACCACCACTAATGTTAGAGTCGGGTCACCACCACTAATGTTAGTATCGGGTCACCACCACTAATGTCAGAGTCGGGTCACCACCACTAATATCAGAGGCAGGTCACCACCACTAATGTCAGTTTCGGGTCACCACCACTTATGTTAGAGTCGGGTCACCACCACTAATGTTAGAGTCGAATCACCACCACTAATGTTAGAGAAGGCTCACCACCACTAATGTTAGAGTGGGGTCACCACCACTAATTTCAGAGACGGGTCACAACCACTAATGTTCATGTCGGGTCACCACCACTAATGTCAGAGTCGGGCCACCACCACTAATGTTAGAGTCGGGTCACCATCAGTAATGTTAGAGTCGGGTCACCACCACGAAGTTAGAGTCGGTTCACCTCCACTAATATTAGAGTCGGGTCACCACCACTAATGTTGGAGAAGGGTCACCAGCAGAAATGTTAGGGAAGTATCACCAGCACTAATGTCAGTGTCGGGTCACCGCCACTAATGTAAGAGTCGGGTCACCACCACTAATGTTAGAGTCGGGTCACCACCAGTAATTTTAGAGTCGGGTCACCACCACTAATGTTAGAGTCGGTTCACCTCCACTAATATTAGAGTCGGGTCACCACCACTAATGTTAGAGAAGGGTCACCACCACTAATGTTAGATTCGGGTCACCACCACTAATGTCAGAGTCGGGTCACCACCACTAATGTTAGAGTCGGGTCACCACCACTAATATCAGATTCGGGTCACCACCACTAATGTTAGAGTCGGATCACCACCGCTAACGTTAGATTTGGGTCACCACCACTAATGCTAGAGTCGGGTCACCACCACTAATGTCAGAGTCGGGTCACCACCACTAATGTTAGAGTCGGGTCACCACCACTAATGTCAGAGTCGGGTCACCACCACTAATGTCAGAGTCGGGTCACCACCACTAATGTCAGAATTGGGTCACCAGCCCAAATGTTAGAGCCGTGTCACCACCACTAATGTTAGAGTCGGGTCACCACCACTAATGTTACATTCGGGTCATCACCACTAATGTTAGAGTCGGGTCACCACCACTAATGTTAGAGTCGGATCACCACCACTAATGTCAGATTCGGGTCACCACCACTAATGTCAGAGTCAGGTCAACACCACTAATGTCAGATTCACGTCACCTCCACTAATGTTGGAGTCGGGTCACCACCACGAATGTGAGAGTCGGTTCACCACCACTAATGTTCGGGAAGGGTCACCACCACTAATGTTAGAGTGGGGTCACCACCACTAATGTCAGAGTCGGGTCACCACCATTACTTTTAGAGTCGGGTCACCACCACTAATGTCAGAGTCGGGTCACCGCCACTAATGTTAGAGTCGGGTCACCACCACTAATGTTAGAGTCGAGTAGCCAGCACCAATGTTAGAGTCGGGTCACCACCACTAATGACAGAGTCGGGTCACCACCACTAATGCTATAATCGGGTCACCACCATTTATGTCAGAGTTGGGTCACCACCACTAATGTTAGAATCGGGTCACCACCACTAATGTTAGAATCGGGTCACCACCACTAATGTTACAGTCGGGTCACCACCACTAATGTTAGAGTCGGGTCACCACAACTAATGTCAGAGTCGGGTCACCACCACTAATGTCAGAGTCAGGTCACCACCACTAATGTCAGAGTCGGGTCACCTCCACTAATGTTAGAGTCGGGTCACCACCACTAATTTTAGAGTCGGGTCACCACCACTAATGTTAGAGCCGATTAACCACCACTAATGTTATGGTCGGGTCACCACCACTAATGTTAGAGTGGTGTCACCACCACTAATGTCAGAGTCGGGTCACCAACACTAATGTTAGAGTCGGGTCACCAACACTAATGTTAGAGTCGGGTCACCACCATTAATGCTATAGTCGGGTCACCACCGCTTATGTCAGAGTTGGGTCACCACCACTAATGTTAGAGTCGGGTCACCACAACTAATGTTACAGTCGGGTCACCACCACTAATGTTAGAGTCGGGTCACCACCACTAATGACAGAGTCGGTTCACCACCACTCATGTTAGAGTCGGGTCACCACCACCAATGTTAGAGTCGGATCACCACCACTAATGTTAGATTCGGGTCACCACCACTAATGTCAGATTCTGGTCACCACCACTAATGTCAGAGTCGGGTCACCACCACTAATTTTAGAGCCGGGTCACCACCACTAATATCAGAGTCGGGTCACCACCACTAATGTCAGAGTCGGGTCATCACCACTAATGTCAGAGTCGGGTCACCACCACTACTGTTAGAGTCGGGTCACCACAACTAATGTCAGAGTCGGGTCACCACAACTAATGTTAGAGTTGGGTCACCACCACTAATTTAAGATTCGGGTCACCACCACTAATGATAGAGTCGTGTCACCACCACTAATGTTAGACTCGGGTCACCACCACTAATGCTATAGTCGGGTCACCACCACTTATGTCAGAGTTGGGTCACCACCACTAATGTTAGAATCGGGTCACCACCACTAATGTTACAGTCGGGTCACCTCCACTAATGTTAGAGTTGGGGCACCACAACTAATGTCAGAGTCGGGTCTCCACCACTAATGTCAGAGTCAGGTCACCACCACTAATGTCAGATTCGGGTCACCTCCACTAATGTTAGAGTCGGGACACCACCATTAATTTTAGAGTCGGGTCACCACCACTAATGTTAGAACCGATTCACCACCACTAATGTTCGGGTCGCTTCACCACCACTAATGTTAGAGAAGGGTCACCACCACCAATGTTGGAAAGGGGTCATCACAACTAGTGTCAGAGTCGGGTCACCACCACTAATTTTAGAGTTGGGTCACCACCACTAATGTCAGAGTCGTGTCACCACCACTAATGTTAGAGTCGGGTCACCACCATTAATGTTAGAGTCGGGTCACCACCACTAATGATAGAGTCGGTTCACCACCACTCATGTTAGAGTCGGGTCACCACCACTATTGTTAGAGTCGGATCACCACAACTAATGTTAGATTCGGGTCACCACCACTAATGTCAGAATCGGGTCACCACCACTAATGTCAGAGTCGGGTCACCACCACTAATTTTAGAGTCGGGTCACCACCACTAATATCAGATTCGGGTCACCACCAATAATGTTAGAGTTGGGTCACCACCACTAATTTTAGAGTCGGGTCACCACCACTAATATTAGAGTCGGGTCACCACCACTAATGATAGAGTCGGTTCACCACCACTCATGTTAGAGTCGGGTCACCACCTCTATTGTTAGAGTCGGATCACCACAACTAATGTTAGATTCGGGTCACCACCACTAATGTCAGAATCGGGTCACCACCACTAATGTCAGAGTCGGGTCACCACCACTAATTTTAGAGTCGGGTCACCACCACTAATATCAGATTCGGGTCACCACCAATAATGTTAGAGTTGGGTCACCACCACTAATTTTAGAGTCGGGTCACCACCATTAATGTTAGAGTCGGGTCACCACCACTAATGATAGAGTCGGTTCACCACCACTCATGTTAGAGTCGGGTCACCACCACTATTGTTAGAGTCGGATCACCACAACTAATGTTAGATTCGGGTCACCACCACTAATGTCAGAGTCGGGTCACCACCACTAATGTCAGAGTCGGGTCACCACCACTAATGTTACAGTCGGGTCATCACCACTAATGTCAGAGTCGGGTCACCACCAATAATGTTAGAGTTGGGTCACCACCACTAATTTTAGAGTCGGGTCACCACCACTAATATTAGAGTCGGGTCACCACCACTAATGTCAGAGTCGGGTCACCACCACTAATGTCAGAGTCGGGTCACCACCACTAATGTCAGAGTCGGGTCACCACCACTAATGTTAGAGTCGGGTCACCACCACTAATGTTAGAGTCGAGTCACCAGCACAAATGTTAGAGTCGGTTCACCAACATAATGTTAGAGTCGGGTCACCACCACTAATGTTAGAGTCGGGTCACGACCACTAATGCTATAGTCTGGTCACCGCCACTTATGTCAGAGTTGGGTCACCACCACGAATGTTAGAGTCGGGTCACCACCATTAATGCTATAGTCGTGTCACCACAACTTATGTCAGAGTTGGGTCACCACCACCAATGTTAGAGTCGGATCACCACCACTAATGTTACAGTCGTGTCACCACCACTAATGTTAGAGTCGGGTCACCACAACTAATGTCAGAGTCGGGTCTCTACCACTAATGTCAGAGTCAGGTCACCACCAGTAATGTCAGAGTCGGGTCACCTCCACTAATGTTAGAGTCGGGTCACCACCACTAATTTTAGAGTCGGGCCACAACCACTAATTTTAGAGTCGGGTCACCACCACTAATGTTAGAGGCGGGTCACCACCACTAATGATAGGGTCAGTTCACCACCACTAATGTTAGAGAAGGGTCACCACCACTAATTTTAGAGTGGTGTCACCACCACTAATGTCAGAGTCGGGTCACCACCACTAATTTTAGAGTTGGGTCACCACCAGTAATGTCAGAGACGTGTCACCACCACTAATGTTAGAGTCGGGTCACCACCATTAATGTTAGAGTCGGGTCACCACCACTAATGATAGAGTCGGTTCACCACCACTCATGTTAGAGTCGGATCACCACCACTAATTTTAGAGTTGGATCACCACCACTAATGTCAGAGTCCGGTCACCACCACTAATGTCAGAGTCGGGTCACCACCACTAATTTTAGAGTCGGGTCACCACTACTCATGTCAGAGTCGTGTCACAACCAGTAATGTTAGAGTCGGTCAGCACCATTAATGTAAGAGTCAGGTCACAACCACTAATGATAGATTCGGGTCACCACCACTAATGTTAGAGTCGGGTCACCACCACTAATGTTAGAGTCGGGTCACCACAACTAATGTCAGAGTCGGGTCACCACAACTAATGTTAGAGTTGGGTCACCACCACTAATTTAAGAGTCGGGTCACCACCACTAATGTTATGGTCGGGTCACCACCACTAATGTTAGAGTGGGGTCACCACCACTAATGTCAGAGTCGGGTCACCACAACTAATTTTAGAGTTGGGTCACCACCACTAATGTCAGAGTCGTGTCACCACCACTAATGTTAGAGTCGGGTCACCACGATTAATGTTAGAGTCGGGTCACCACCACTAATGTTAGAGTCGGGTCACCACCACTAATTTTAGAGTCGTATCACCACCACTAATGTTAGATTCGGGTCACCATCACTAATGTCAGATTCTGGGCACCACCACGAATTTCAGAGTCGGGTCACCGCCACTAATGTTAGAGTCGGGTCACCACCACTAATGACAGAGTCGGGTCACCACCACTAATGTTAGAGTCGGGTCACCACCACTAATGCTATAGTCGGGTCACCACCATTTATGTCAGAGTTGGGTCACCACCACGAATGTTAGAATCGGGTCACCACCACTAATGTTACAGTCGGGTCATACCACTAATGTTAGAGTCGGGTCACCACAAATAATGTCAGAGTCGGGTCACCACCACTAATGTCACAGTCAGGTCACCACCACTAATGTCAGAGTCGGGTCACCTCCACTCATGTTAGAGTCGGGTCACCACCACTAATGTTAGAGCCGATTCACCACCACTAATGTTATGGTCGGGTCACCACCACAAATGTTAGAGTGGGGTCACCACCACTAATGTCAGAGTCGGGTCACCACAACTAATTTTAGAGTTGGGTCACCACCACTAATGTCAGAGTCGTGTCACCACCACTAATGTTAGAGTCGGATCACCACCACTAATGTTAAATTCGGGTCACCACCACTAATGTCAGATTCTGGTCACCACCACTAATGTCAGAGTCGGGTCACCACGCTAATTTTAGCGTCGGGTCACCACCACTAATAATCAGAGTCGGCTCACCACCACTAATGTCAGAGTCGGGTCACCACCACTAATGTTAGAGTCGGGTCACCACTACTAATGTCAGAGTCGGGTCACCACCACTAATGTTAGAGTCGGGTCACCACCATTAATGTTAGAGTCGGGTCACCACCACTAATGATAGAGTCGGTTCACCACCACTCCTGTTAGAGTCGGATCACCACCACTAATTTTAGAGTCGGATCACCACCACTAATGTCAGAGTCCGGTCACCACCACTAATGTCAGAGTCGGGTCACCACCTCTAATTTTAAAGTCGGGTCACCACCACTAATGTTAGTATCGGGTCACCACCACTAATGTTAGAATCGGGTCACCACCACTAATGTTACAGTGGGGTCACCACCACTAATGTTAGAGTCGGGTCACCACAACTAATGTCAGAGTCAGGTCACCACCACTAATGTCAGAGTCGGGTCACCTCCACTAATGTTAGAGTCGGGTCACCACCACTAATTTTAGAGTCGGGTCACCACCACTAATGTTAGAGCCGATTCACCACCACTAATGTTATGGTCGGGTCACCACCACTAATGTTAGAGTGGGGTCACCACCACTAATGTCAGAGTCGGGTCACCAACACTAATGTTAGAGTCGGGTCACCAACACTAATGTTAGAGTTGGGTCACCACCATTAATGCTATAGTCGGGTCACCACCGCTTATGTCAGAGTTGGGTCACCACCACTAATGTTAGAGTCGGGTCACCACAACTAATGTTACAGTCGGGTCACCACCACTAATGTTAGAGTCGGGTCACCACCACTAATGACAGAGTCGGTTCACCACCACTCATGTTATAGTCGGGTCACCACCACCAATGTTAGAGTCGGATCACCACCACTAATGTTAGATTCGGGTCACCACCACTAATGTCAGATTCTGGTCACCACCACTAATGTCAGAGTCGGGTCACCACCGCTAACTTTAGAGTCGGGTCACCACCACTAATATCAGAGTCGGGTCACCACCGCTAATGTCAGAGTCGGGTCACCACCACTAATGTCAGAGTCGGGTCACCACCACTAATGTTAGAGTCGGGTCACCACAACTAATGTCAGAGTCGGGTCACCACAACTAATGTTAGAGTTGGGTCACCACCACTAATTTAAGAATCGGGTCACCACCACTAATGATAGAGTCGTGTCACCACCACTAATGTTAGACTCGGGTCACCACCACTAATGCTATAGTCGGGTCACCACCACTTATGTCAGAGTTGGGTCACCACCACTAATGATAGAATCGGGTCACCACCACTAATGTTAGAGTCGGGGCACCACAACTAATGTCAGAGTCGGGTCTCCACCACTAATGTCAGAGTCAGGTCACCACCACTAATGTCAGATTCGGGTCACCTCCACTAATGTTAGAGTCGGGTCACCACCACTAATTTTAGAGTCGGGTCACCACCACTAATGTTAGAACCGATTCACCACCACTAATGTTAGGGTCGCTTCACCACCACTAATGTTAGAGAAGGGTCACCACCACCAATGTTGGAATGGGGTCACCACAACTAGTGTCAGAGTCGGGTCACCACCACTAATTTTAGAGTTGGGTCACCACCACTAATGTCAGAGTCGTGTCACCACCACTAATGTTAGAGTCGGGTCACCACCATTAATGTTAGAGTCGGGTCACCACCACTAATGATAGAGTCGGTTCACCACCACTCATGTTAGAGTCGGGTCACCACCACTATTGTTAGAGTCGGATCACCACAACTAATGTTAGATTCGGGTCACCACCACTAATGTCAGAATCGGGTCACCACCACTAATGTCAGAGTCGGGTCACCACCACTAATTTTAGAGTCGGGTCACCACCACTAATATCAGATTCGGGTCACCACCACTAATGTCAGAGTCGGGTCACCACCACTAATGTTACAGTCGGGTCATCACCACTAATGTCAGAGTCGGGTCACCACCAATAATGTTAGAGTTGGGTCACCACCACTAATTTTAGAGTCGGGTCACCACCACTAATATTAGAGTCGGGTCACCACCACTAATGTCAGAGTCGGGTCACCATCACTAATGTCAGAGTCGGGTCACCACCACTAATGTCAGAGTCGGGTCACCACCACTAATGTTAGAGTCGGGTCACCACCACTAATGTTAGAGTCGAGTCACCAGCACAAATGTTAGAGTCGGTTCACCAACATAATGTTAGAGTCGGGTCACCACCACTAATGTTAGAGTCGGGTCACGACCACTAATGCTATCGTCTGGTCACCACCACTTATGTCAGAGTTGGGTCACCACCACGAATGTTAGAGTCGGGTCACCAACACTAATGTTAGAGTCGGGTCACCACCATTAATGCTATAATCGTGTCACCACCACTTATGTCAGAGTTGGGTCACCACCACCAATGTTAGAGTCGGGTCACCACCACTAATGTTACAGTCGTGTCACCACCACTAATGTTAGAGTCGGGTCACCACAACTAATGTCAGAGTCGGCTCTCCACCACTAATGTCAGAGTCAGGTCACCACCAGTAATGTCAGAGTCGGGTCACCTCCACTAATGTTAGAGTCGGGTCACCACCACTAATTTTAGAGTCGGGCCACCACCACTAATTTTAGAGTCGGGTCACCACCACTAATGTTAGAGGCGGGTCACCACCACTAATGTTAGGGTCAGTTCACCACCACTAATGTTAGAGAAGGGTCACCACCACTAATGTTAGAGTGGTGTCACCACCACTAATGTCAGAGTCGGGTCACCACCACTAATTTTAGAGTTGGGTCAACTCCAGTAATGTCAGAGACGTGTCACCACCACTAATGTTAGAGTCGGGTCACCACCATTAATGTTAGAGTCGGGTCACCACCACTAATGATAGAGTCGGTTCACCACCACTCATGTTAGAGTCGGATCACCACCACTAATTTTAGAGTTGGATCACCACCACTAATGTCAGAGTCCGGTCACCACCAATAATGTCAGAGTCGGGTCACCACCACTAATTTTAGAGTCGGGTCACCACTACTAATGTCAGAGTCGGGTCACCACCAGTAATGTTAGAGTCGGTCAGCACAATTAATGTAAGAGTCAGGTCACAACCACTAATGATAGATTCGGGTCACCACCACTAATGTTAGTGTCGGGTCACCACCACTAATGTCAGAGTCGGTTCACCACCACTAATGTCAGAGTCGGGTCTGCAGCACACATGTTAGATTCGGGTCAACACCACCAATATTAGAGTCGGTCACCACCACTAATGTCAGAGCCGGGTCACCACCACTAATGACAGAGTCGGGTCACCACCAATAATGTTAGATTCGGGTCACCACCACTAATGTTAAAGTCGGGTCACCACAACTAATGTCAGAATCGGGTCACCACCACTAATGTCAGAGTCGGGTCACCACAACTAACATTATAGTCGGGTCACCACCACTTATGTCAGAGTTGGGTCACCAACACAAATGTTAGAGCATGGTCACCACCACGAATGTTAGAGTCGTGTCACCACCACTAATGTTAGAATCGGGTCACCACCACTAATGTCAGAGTCGGGTCACCACCACTAATATCAGAGTCAGGTCACCACCACTATTGTCAGTTTCGGGTCACCACCACTAATGTTAGAGTCGGGTCACCACCACTAATGTTAGAGTCGAATCACCACCACTAATGTTAGAGAAGGCTCACCACCACTAATGTTAGAGTGGGGTCACCACCACTAATTTCAGAGACGGGTCACAACCACTAATGTTAATGTCGGGTCACCACCACTAATGTTAGAGTCGGGACACCACCACTAATGTTACAGTCGGGTCACCACCACTAATGTCACAGTCGGGTCACCACAACTAATGTCAGAGTTGGGTCACCACCACTAATGTTAGAATCGCGTCACCACCACTAATGTTACAGTCGGGTCACCACCACTAATGTTAGAGTCAGGTCACCACAACTAATGTCAGAGTCGGGTCACCACCACTAATGTCAGAGTCAGGTCACCACCACTAATGTCAGAGTCGGGTCACCTCCACGAATGTTAGAGTCGGGTCAACACCACTAATTTTAGAGTCGGGTCACCACCACTAATGTTAGAGCCGATTCACCACCACTAATGTTATGGTCGGGTCACCACCACTAATGTTAGAGTGGGGTCACCACCACTAATGTCAGAGTCGGGTCACCACAACTAATTTTAGAGTTGGGTCACCACCACTAATGTCAGAGTCGTGTCACCACCACTAATGTTAGAGTCGGGTCACCACGATTAATGTTAGAGTCGGGTCACCACCACTAATGACAGAGTCGGTTCACCACCACTAATGTTATGGTCGGGTCACCACCACTCATATTAGAGTGGGGTCACCACCACTAATGTTAGAGTCGTATCACCACCACAAATGTTAGATTCGGGTCACCACCACTAATGTCAGATTCTGGGCACCACCACGAATTTCAGAGTCGGGTCACCGCCACTAATGTTAGAGTCGGGTCACCACCACTAATGTTGGAGTCGTGTCACAAGCACCAATGTTAGAGTCGGGTCACCACCACTAATGACAGAGTCGGGTCACCACCACTAATGTTAGAGTCGGGTCACCACCACTAATGCTATAGTCGGGTCACCACCATTTATGTCAGAGTTGGGTCAACACCACGAATGTTAGAATCGGGTCACCACCACTAATGTTACAGTCGGGTCATACCACTAATGTTAGAGTCGGGTCACCACAAATAATGTCAGAGTCGGGTCACCACCACTAATGTCAGAATCAGGTCACCACCACTAATGTCAGAGTCGGGTCACCTCCACTAATGTTAGAGTCGGGTCACCACCACTAATTTTAGAGTCGGGTCATCACCACTAATGTTAGAGCCGATTCACCACCACTAATGTTATGGTAGGGTCACCACCACAAATGTTAGAGTGGGGTCACCACCACTAATGTCACAGTCGGGTCACCACAACTAATTTTAGAGTTGGGTCACCACCACTAATGTCAGAGTCGTGTCACCACCACTAATGTTAGAGTCGGATCACCACCACTAATGTTAAATTCGGGTCACCACCACTAATGTCAGATTCTGGTCACCACCACTAATGTCAGAGTCGGGTCACCACGCTAATTTTTGAGTCGGGTCACCACCACTAATAATCAGAGTCGGCTCACCACCACTAATGTCAGAGTCGGGTCACCACCACTAATGTTCGAGTCGGGTCACCACTACTAATGTCAGAGTCGGGTCACCACCACTAATGTTAGAGTCGGGTCACCACCATTAATGTTAGAGTCGGGTCACCACCACTAATGATAGAGTCGGTTCACCACCACTCCTGTTAGAGTTGGATCACCACCACTAATTTTAGAGTCGGATCACCACCACTAATGTCAGAGTCCGGTCACCACCACTAATGTCAGAGTCGGGTCACCACCACTAATTTTAGAGTCGGGTCACCACCACTAATGACAGAGTCGGTTCACCACCACTAATGTTATGGTCGGGTCACCACCACTCATATTAGAGTGGGGTCACCACCACTAATGTTAGAGTCGTATCACCACCACAAATGTTAGATTCGGGTCACCACCACTAATGTCAGATTCTGGGCACCACCACGAATTTCAGAGTCGGGTCACCGCCACTAATGTTAGAGTCGGGTCACCACCACTAATGTTGGAGTCGTGTCACCAGCACCAATGTTAGAGTCGGGTCACCACCACTAATGACAGAGACGGGTCACCACCACTAATGTTAGAGTCGGGTCACCACCACTAATGCTATAGTCGGGTCACCACCATTTATGTCAGAGTTGGGTCAACACCACGAATGTTAGAATCGGGTCACCACCACTAATGTTACAGTCGGGTCATACCACTAATGTTAGAGTCGGGTCACCACAAATAATGTCAGAGTCGGGTCACCACCACTAATGTCAGAATCAGGTCACCACCACTAATGTCAGAGTCGGGTCACCTCCACTAATGTTAGAGTCGGGTCACCACCACTAATTTTAGAGTCGGGTCATCACCACTAATGTTAGAGCCGATTCACCACCACTAATGTTATGGTAGGGTCACCACCACAAATGTTAGAGTGGGGTCACCACCACTAATGTCACAGTCGGGTCACCACAACTAATTTTAGAGTTGGGTCACCACCACTAATGTCAGAGTCGTGTCACCACCACTAATGTTAGAGTCGGATCACCACCACTAATGTTAAATTCGGGTCACCACCACTAATGTCAGATTCTGGTCACCACCACTAATGTCAGAGTCGGGTCACCACGCTAATTTTAGAGTCGGGTCACCACCACTAATAATCAGAGTCGGCTCACCACCACTAATGTCAGAGTCGGGTCACCACCACTAATGTTCGAGTCGGGTCACCACTACTAATGTCAGAGTCGGGTCACCACCACTAATGTTAGAGTCGGGTCACCACCATTAATGTTAGAGTCGGGTCACCACCACTAATGATAGAGTCGGTTCACCACCACTCCTGTTAGAGTTGGATCACCACCACTAATTTTAGAGTCGGATCACCACCACTAATGTCAGAGTCCGGTCACCACCACTAATGTCAGAGTCGGGTCACCACCACTAATTTTAGAGTCGGGTCACCACCACTAATGTCAGAGTCGTGTCACCACCAGTAATGTTAGAGTCGGGTCAGCACCATTAATGTAAGAGTCAGGTCACAACCACTAATGATAGATTCCGGTCACCACCACTAATGTTAGTGTCGGGTCACCACCACTAATGTCAGAGTCGGTTCACCACCACTAATGACAGAGTCGGGTCACCACCAATAATGTTAGATTCGGGTCACCACTACTTATGTTAGAGTCGGGTCACCACATCTAATGTCAGAGTCGGGTCACCACCACTAATGTCAGAGTCGGGTCACCACAACTAACATTATAGTCGGGTCAAAACCACCTATGTCAGAGTTGGGTCACCACCACTAATGTTAGAATCGGGTCACCACCACTAATGTCAGAGTCGGGTCACCACCACTAATGTCAGAGTCACGCCACCACCACTAATGTCAGAGTCGCGTCACCACCACCAATGTTAGGGTCGGGTCACCACCACTAATGTTAGAGTCGAATCACCACCACTAATGTTAGATTCGGGTCACCACCACTAATGTCAGATTCTGGTCACCACCACTAATGTCAGAGTCGCGTCGCCGCCACTAATGTTAGAGTCGGGTCACCACCACGAATGTTAGAGTCGAGTCACCAGCACCAATGTTAGAGTCGGGTCACCACCACTAATGACAAAGTCGGGTCACCACCACTAATGTTAGAGTCGCATCACCACCACTAATGCTATAGTCGGGTCACCACCATTTATGTCAGAGTTGGGTCACCACCACGAATGTTAGAATCGGGTCACCACCACTAATGTTACAGTCGGGTCACCACCACTAATGTTAGCGTCGGGTCACCACAACTAATGTCAGAGTCGGGTCACCACCACGAATGTCAGAGTCAGGTCACCACCACTAATGTCAGAGCCGGGTCACCTCCACTCATGTTAGAGTCGGGTCACCACCACTAATTTTAGAGTCGGTCACCACCACTAATGTTAGAGCCGATTCACCACCAATAATGTCATGGTCGGGTCACCACCACTAATGTTAGAGTGGGGTCACCACCACTAATGTCAGAGTCGGGTCACCACAACTAATTTTACAGTTGGGTCCCCACCACGAATGTCAGAGTCGTGTCACCACAACTAATGTTAGAGTCGGATCACCACCACTCATGTTAGATTCGGGTCACCACCACTAATGTCAGATTCTGGTCACCACCACTAATGTCAGAGTCGGGTCACCACCACTAATTTTAGAGTCGGGTCACCACCACTAATATCAGAGTCGGGCCACCACCACTAATGTCAGAGTCGGGTCACCACCACTAATGTCAGAGTCGGGTCACCACAACGAATGTTAGAGTTGGGTCACCACCACTAATTTAAGAGTCGGGTCACCAGCACTAATGTTAGAGTCAGGTCACCACCACTAATGTCAGAGTCGGGTCACCACCACTGATGTCAGAGTCGGGTCTCCACCACTCATGTTGGAGTCGAGTCACCAGCACAAACGTTAGAGTCGGGTCACCACTCTAATGTTAGTGTCGGGTCACCACCACTAATGTTAGAGTCGGGTCAAAACCACTAATGCTATAGTCGGGTCACCACCACTTATGTCAGAGTCGGGTCACCACGACTAATGTTAGAGTCGGGTCACCACCAGTAATGTTAGAGTCGGAACACCACCACTAATGTTAGAGTCGGTTCACCTCCACTAATATTAGAGTCGGGTCACCACCACTAATGTTAGATAAGAGTCACCACCACTAATGTTAGAGTCGGGTCACCACCACTAATGTCAGAGTCGCGTCACCACCACTAATGTTAGAGTCGGGTCACCACCACTAATGTCAGAGTCGGGTCACCACCACTAATGTTAGAGTCGAGTCACCAGCACAAATGTTAGAGTCGGGTCACCACCACTAATGATAGAGTCGGGTCACCACCACTAATGTTAGAATCGGGTCACCACCACTAATGCTATAGTCGGGTCACCACCACTTATGTCAGAGTTGGGTCACCACCACGAATGTTAGAGTCGGGTCACCACCACTAATGTTACAGTCGGGTCACCACCACTAATGTTAGAGTCGGGTCACCACAACTAATGTCAGAGTCGGGTCTCCACCACTAATGTCAGAGTCAGGTCACCACCACTAATGTTAGAGGCGGGTCACCACCACTAATGTTAGGGTCAGTTCACCACCACTAATGTTAGAGAAGGGTCACCACCACTAATGTTAGAGTGGTGTCACCACCACTAATGTCAGAGTCGGGTCACCACCACTCATGTTAGATTCGGGTCACCACCATTAATGATAGAGTCGGTTCACCACCACTCATGATAGAGTCGGATCACCACCACTAATGTTGGAGTCGGATCTCCACCACTAATGTCAGAGTCCGGTCACCACCACTAATGTCAGAGTCGGATCACCACCACTAATTTTAGAGTCGGGTCACCACCACTAATGTCAGAGTCGGGTCACCACCAGTAATGTTAGAGTCGGGACAGCACCATCAATGTAAGAGTCGGGTCACAACCTCTAATGATAGATTCGGGTCACCACCACTAATGTCAGAGTCGGGTCTGCAGCACACATGTTAGATTCGGGTCACCACCACCAATATTCGAGTCGGTCACCACCACTAATGTCAGAGCCGGGTCACCACCACTAATGACAGAGTCGGGTCACCACCAATAATGTTAGAGTCGGGTCACCACCACTTATGTTAGAGTCGGGTCACCACAACTAATGTCAGAGTCGGGTCACCACCACTAATGTCAGAGTCGGGTCACCACAACTAATGTTAGAGTCGGGTCAGCACCACTAAATTTAGAGTCGGGTCACCACCACTAATATTATAGTCGGGTCACCACCACTTATGTCAGAGTTGGGTCACCAACACAAATGCTAGAGCATGGTCACCACCACTAATGTTAGAGTCGGGTTACCACCACTAATGTTAGAATCGCGTCACCACCACTAATGTCAGAGTCGGGTCACCACCACTAATATCAGAGGCAGGTCACCACCACGAATGTCAGTTTCGGGTCACCACCACTAATGTTAGAGTCGGGTCACCACTACTAATGTTAGAGTCGAATCACCACCACTAATGTTAGAGAAGGCTCACCACCACTAATGTTAGAGTGGGGTCACCACCACTAATGTCAGAGACGGGTCACAACCACTAATGTTCATGTCGGGTCACCACCACTAATGTCAGAGTCGGGCCACCACTACTAATGTTAGAGTCGGGTCACCACCAGTAATGTTAGAGTCGGGTCACCACCACGAAGTTAGAGTCGGTTGACCTCCACTAATATTAGAGTCGGGTCACCACCACTAATGTTGGAGTAGGTCACCAGCAGAAATGTTAGGGAAGTATCACCAGCACTAATGTCAGTGTCGGGTCACCGCCACTAATGTCAGAGTCGGGTCACCACCACTAATGTTAGAGTCGGGTCACCACCAGTAATTTTAGAGTCGGGTCACCACCACTAATGTTAGAGTCGGTTCAGCTCCACTAATATTAGAGTCGGGTCACCACCACTAATGTTAGAGAAGGGTCACCACCACTAATGTTAGATTCGGGTCAACACCACTAATGTCAGAGTCGGGTCACCACCACTAATGTTAGAGTCGGGTCACCACCACTAATATCAGATTCGGGTCACCACCACTAATGTTAGAGTCGGATCACCACCGCTAACGTTAGATTTGGGTCACCACCACTAATGTTAGAGTCGGGTCACCACCACTAATGTCAGAGTCGGGTCACCACCACTAATGTCAGAGTCGGGTCACCACCACTAATGTCAGAGTCGGGTCACCACCACTAATGTCAGAATTGGGTCACCAGCACAAATGTTAGAGCCGGGTCAACACCACTAATGTTAGAGTCGGGTCACCACCACTAATGTTACAGTCGGGTCTTCACCACTAATGTTAGAGTTGGGTCACCACCACTAATGTTAGTGTCGGATCACCACCACTAATGTCAGATTCGGGTCAACACCACTCATGTGAGAGTCAGGTCAACACCACTAATGTCAGATTCACGTCACCTCCACTAATGTTGGAGTCGGGTCACCACCACTAATGTGAGAGTCGGTTCACCACCACTAATGTTAGAGAAGGGTCACCACCACTAATGTTAGAGTGGGGTCACCACCACTAAAGTCAGAGTCGGGTCACCACCATTACTTTTAGAGTCGGGTCACCACCACTAATGTCAAAGTCGTGTCACCGCCACTAATGTTAGAGTCGGGTCACCACCACTAATGTTAGAGTCGAGTAGCCAGCACCAATGTTAGAGTCGGGTCACCACCACTAATGACAGAGTCGGGTCACCACCACTAATGTTAGAGTCGGGTCACCACCACTAATGCTGTAATCGGGTCACCACCATTTATGTCAGAGTTGGGTCACCACCACTAATGTTAGAATCGGGTCACCACCACTAATGTTAGAATCGGGTCACCACCACTAATGTTACAGTCGGGTCACCACCACTAATGTTAGAGTCGGGTCACCACAACTAATGTCAGAGTCGGATCACCACCACTAATGTCAGAGTCAGGTCACCACCACTAATGTCAGAGTCGGGTCACCTCCACTAATGTTAGAGTCGGGTCACCACCACTAATGTTAGAGCCGATTCACCACCACTAATGTTATGGTCGGGTCACCACCACTAATGTTAGAGTGGGGTCACCACCACTAATGTCAGAGTCGGGTCACCAACACTAATGTTAGAGTCTGGTCACCACCACTAATGCTATAATCGGGTCACCACCATTTATGTCAGAGTTGGGTCACCACCACTAATGTTAGAATCGGGTCACCACCACGAATGTTAGAATCGGGTCACCACCACTAATGTTACAGTCGGGTCACCACCACTAATGTTAGAGTCGGGTCACCACAACTAATGTCAGAGTCGGGTCACCACCACTAATGTCAGAGTCAGGTCACCACCACTAATGTCAGAGTCGGGTCAGCTCCACTAATGTTAGAGTCGGGTCACCACCACTAATTTTAGAGTCGGGTCACCACCACTAATGTTAGAGCCGATTCACCACCACTAATGTTATGGTCGGGTCACCACCACTAATGTTAGAGTGGGGTCACCACCACTAATGTCAGAGTCGGGTCACCAACACTAATGTTAGAGTCGGGTCACCAACACTAATGTTAGAGTCGGGTCACCACCATTAATGCTATAGTCGGGTCACCACCGCTTATGTCAGAGTTGGGTCACCACCACTAATGTTAGAGTCGGGTCACCGCCACTAATGTTAGAGTCGGGTCACCACCACTAATGTTGGAGTCGAGTCACCAGCACCAATGTTAGAGTCGGGTCACCACCACTAATGACAGAGTCGGGTCACCACCACTAATGTTAGAGTCGGGTCACCACCACTAATGCTATAGTCGGGTCACCACCATTTATGTCAGAGTTGGGTCAACACCACGAATGTTAGAATCGGGTCACCACCACTAATGTTACAGTCGGGTCATACCACTAATGTTAGAGTCGGGTCACCACAAATAATGTCAGAGTCGGGTCACCACCACTAATGTCAGAGTCAGGTCACCACCACTAATGTCAGAGTCGGGTCACCTCCACTAATGTTAGAGTCGGGTCACCAATACTAATTTTAGAGTCGGGTCATCACCACTAATGTTAGAGCCGATTCACCACCACTAATGTTATGGTCGGGTCACCACCACAAATGTTAGAGTGGGGTCACCACCACTAATGTCAGAGTCGGGTCACCACAACTAATTTTAGAGTTGGGTCACCACCACTAATGTCAGAGTCGTGTCACCACCACTAATGTTAGAGTCGGATCACCACCACTAATGTTAAATTCGGGTCACCACCACTAATGTCAGATTCTGGTCACCACCATTAATGTCAGAGTCGGGTCACCACGCTAATTTTAGAGTCGGGTCACCACCACTAATAATCAGAGTCGGCTCACCACCACTAATGTCAGAGTCGGGTCACCACCACTAATGTTCGAGTCGGGTCACCACTACTAATGTCAGAGTCGGGTCACCACCACTAATGTTAGAGTCGGGTCACCACCATTAATGTTAGAGTCGGGTCACCACCACTAATTATAGAGTCGGATCACCACCACTAATGTCAGAGTCCGGTCACCACCACTAATGTCAGAGTCGGGTCACCACCTCTAATTTTAAAGTCGGGTCACCACCACTAATGTCAGAGTCGTGTCACCACCAGTAATGTTAGAGTCGGGTCAGCACCATTAATGTAAGAGTCAGGTCACAACCACTAATGATAGATTCCGGTCACCACCACTAATGTTAGTGTCGGGTCACCACCACTAATGTCAGAGTCGGTTCACCACCACTAATGACAGAGTCGGGTCACCACCAATAATGTTAGATTCGTGTCACCACTACTTATGTTAGAGTCGGGTCACCACAACTAATGTCAGAGTCGGGTCACCACCACTAATGTCGGAGTCGGGTCAGCACAACTAACATTATAGTCGGGTCACCACCACCTATGTCAGAGTTGGGTCACCAACACAAATGTTAGAGCATGGTCACCACCACTAATGTTAGAGTCGGGTCACCACCACTAATGTTAGAATCGGGTCACCACCACTAATGTCAGAGTCGGGTCACCACCACTAATGTCAGAGTCACGCCACCACCACTAATGTCAGAGTCGCGTCACCACCACCAATGTTAGGGTCGGGTCACCACCACTAATGTTAGAGTCGAATCACCACCACTGATGTTAGATTCGGGTCACCACCACTAATGTCAGATTCTGGTCACCACCACTAATGTCAGAGTCGGGTCGCCGCCACTAATGTTAGAGTCGGGTCACCACCACGAATGTTAGAGTCGAGTCACCAGCACCAATGTTAGAGTCGGGTCACCACCACTAATGACAGAGTCGGGTCACCACCACTAATGTTAGAGTCGCGTCACCACCACTAATGCTATAGTCGGGTCACCACCATTTATGTCAGAGTTGGGTCACCACCACGAATGTTAGAATCGGGTCACCACCACTAATGTTACAGTCGGGTCACCACCACTAATGTTAGCGTCGGGTCACCACAACTAATGTCAGAGTCGGGTCACCACCACTAATGTCAGAGTCAGGTCACCACCACTAATGTCAGAGCCGGGTCACCTCCACTCATGTTAGAGTCGGGTCACCACCACTAATTTTAGAGTCGGTCACCACCACTAATGTTAGAGCCGATTCACCACCACTAATGTCATGGTCGGGTCACCACCACTAATGTTAGAGTGGGGTCACCACCACTAATGTCAGAGTCGGGTCACCACAACTAATTTTACAGTTGGGTCCCCACCACGAATGTCAGAGTCGTGTCACCACAACTAATGTCAGAGTCGGATCACCACCACTAATGTTAGATTCGGGTCACCACCACTAATGTCAGATTCTGGTCACCACCACTAATGTCAGAGTCGGGTCACCACCACTAATTTTAGAGTCGGGTCACCACCACTAATATCAGAGTCGGGCCACCACCACTAATGTCAGAGTCGGGTCACCACCACTAATGTCAGAGTCGGGTCACCACAACGAATGTTAGAGTTGGGTCACCACCACTAATTTAAGAGTCGGGTCACCAGCACTAATGTTAGAGTCAGGTCACCACCACTAATGTCAGAGTCGGGTCACCACCACTGATGTCAGAGTCGGGTCTCCACCACTCATGTTGGAGTCGAGTCACCAGCACAAACGTTAGAGTCGGGTCACCACTCTAATGTTAGTGTCGGGTCACCACCACTAATGTTAGAGTCGGGTCAAAAACACTAATGCTATAGTCGGGTCACCACCACTTATGTCAGAGTCGGGTCACCACGACTAATGTTAGAGTCGGGTCACCACCAGTAATGTTAGAGTCGGAACACCACCACTAATGTTAGAGTCGGTTCACCTCCACTAATATTAGAGTCGGGTCACCACCACTAATGTTAGATAAGAGTCACCACCACTAATGTTAGAGTCGGGTCACCACCACTAATGTCAGAGTCGCGTCACCACCACTAATGTTAAAGTCGGGTCACCACCACTAATGTCAGAGTCGGGTCACCACCACTAATGTTAGAGTCGAGTCACCAGCACAAATGTTAGAGTCGGGTCACCACCACTAATGATAGAGTCGGGTCACCACCACTAATGTTAGAATCGGGTCACCACCACTAATGCTATAGTCGGGTCACCACCACTTATGTCAGAGTTGGGTCACCACCACGAATGTTAGAGTCGGGTCACCACAACTAATGTTAGAGTCGGGTCACCACAACTAATGTCAGAGTCGGGTCTCCACCACTAATGTCAGAGTCAGGTCACCACCACTAATGTTAGAGGCGGGTCACCACCACTAATGTTAGGGTCAGTTCACCACCACTAATGTTAGAGAAGGGTCACCACCACTAATGTTAGAGTGGTGTCACCACCACTAATGTCAGGGTCGGGTCACCACCACTAATTTTAGAGTTGGGTCACCAACACTAATGTCAGAGTCGTGTCACCACCACTCATGTTAGAGTCGGGTCACCACCATTAATGTTAGAGTCGGGTCACCACCACTAATGATAGAGTCGGTTCACCACCACTCATGATAGAGTCGGATCACCACCACTAATGTTGAAGTCGGATCTCCACCACTAATGTCAGAGTCCGGTCACCACCACTAATGTCAGAGTCGGGTCACCACCACTAATTTTAGAGTCGGGTCACCACCACTAATGTCAGAGTCGGGTCACCACCAGTAATGTTAGAGTCGGGACAGCACCATCAATGTAAGAGTCGGGTCACAACCACTAATGATAGATTCGGGTCACCACCACTAATGTCAGAGTCGGGTCTGCAGCACACATGTTAGATTCGGGTCACCACCACCAATATTCGAGTCGGTCACCACCACTAATGTCAGAGCCGGGTCACCACCACTAATGACAGAGTCGGGTCACCACCAATAATGTTAGAGTCGGGTCACCACCACTTATGTTAGAGTCGGGTCACCACAACTAATGTCAGAGTCGGGTCACCACCACTAATGTCAGAGTCGGGTCACCACAACTAATGTTAGAGTCGGGTCAGCACCACTAAAGTTAGAGTCGGGTCACCACCACTAATATTATAGTCGGGTCACCACCACTTATGTCAGAGTTGGGTCACCAACACAAATGCTAGAGCATGGTCACCACCACTAATGTTAGAGTCGGGTTACCACCACTAATGTTAGAATCGGGTCACCACCACTAATGTCAGAGTCGGGTCACCACCACTAATATCAGAGGCAGGTCACCACCACGAATGTCAGTATCGGGTCACCGCCACTAATGTCAGAGTCGGGTCACCACCACTAATGTTAGAGTCGGGTCACCACCAGTAATTTTAGAGTCGGGTCACCACCACTAATGTTAGAGTCGGTTCACCTCCACTAATATTAGAGTCGGGTCACCACCACTAATGTTAGAGAAGGGTCACCACCACTAATGTTAGATTCGGGTCAACACCACTAATGTCAGAGTCGGGTCACCACCACTAATGTTAGAGTCGTGTCACCACCACTAATATCAGATTCGGGTCACCACCACGAATGTTAGAGTCGGATCACCACCGCTAACGTTAGATTTGGGTCACCACCACTAATGTTAGAGTCGGGTCACCACCACTAATGTCAGAGTCGGGTCACCACCACTAATGTTAGAGTCGGGTCACCACCACTAATGTCAGAGTCGGGTCACCACCACTAATGTCAGAGTCGGGTCACCACCACTAATGTCAGAATTGGGTCACCAGCACAAATGTTAGAGCCGGGTCAACACCACTAATCACAGAAATCACAGAAATCACAGAAACCCCACAGTGCAGATAGAGGCCATTTCGGCCCATCGAGCCTGCACTGACACATATCCCACCCGATCCCCGTAACCCCTACACCAACACATGTCCCACCCGATCCCTGTAACCCCACGTATTTAATCCCCCTAACACTAAGGGTCAATTTATCATAGCCAATCAACCTAACCCGCACATCTTTGGACTGTGGGAGGAAACCGGAGCACCCGGAGAAAACCCACGCAAACACAGGGAGAATGTGCAAACTCCACACAGACAGTCGCCCGAGGCCGACTAATGTTAGAGTCGGGTCACCACCACTAATTTTACAGTCGGGTCATCACCACTAATGTCAGATTCGGGTCACCACCACTCATGTGAGAGTCAGGTCAACACCACTCATGTCAGATTCACGTCACCTCCACTAATGTTGGAGTCGGGTCACCACCACTAATGTGAGAGTCGGTTCACCACCACTAATGTTGGAGAAGGGTCACCACCACTAATGTTAGAGTGGGGTCACCACCACTAAAGTCAGAGTCGGGTCACCACCATTACTTTTAGAGTCGGGTCACCACCACTAATGTCAGAGTCGGGTCACCGCCACTAATGTTAGAGTCGGGTCACCACCACTAATGTTAGAGTCGAGTAGCCAGCACCAATGTTAGAGTCGGGTCACCACCACTAATGACAGAGTCGTGTCACCACCACTAATGTTAGAGTCGGGTCACCACCACTAATGCTGTAATCGGGTCACCACCATTTATGTCAGAGTTGGGTCACCACCACGAATGTTAGAATCGGGTCACCACCACTAATGTTAGAATCGGGTCACCACCACTAATGTTACAGTCGGGTCACCACCACTAATGTTAGAGTCGGGTCACCACAACTAATGTCAGAGTCGGATCACCACCACTAATGTCAGAGTCAGGTCACCACCACTAATGTCAGAGTCGGGTCACCACCACTAATGTCAGAGTCGGGTCACTAACACTAATGTTAGAGTCTGGTCACCACCACTAATGCTATAATCGGGTCACCACCATTTATGTCAGAGTTGGGTCACCACCACTAATGTTAGAATCGGGTCACCACCACGAATGTTAGAATCGGGTCACCACCACTAATGTTACAGTCGGGTCACCACCACTAATGTTAGAGTCGGGTCACCACAACTAATGTCAGAGTCGGGTCACCACCACTAATGTCAGAGTCAGGTCACCACCACTAATGTCAGAGTCGGGTCACCTCCACTAATGTTAGAGTCGGGTCACCACCACTAATTTTAGAGTCGGGTCACCACCACTAATGTTAGAGCCGATTCACCACCACTAATGTTATGGTCGGGTCACCACCACGAATGTTAGATTGGGGTCACCACCACTAATGTCAGAGTCGGGTCACCAACACTAATGTTAGAGTCGGGTCACCAACACTAATGTTAGAGTCGGGTCACCACCATTAATGCTATAGTCGGGTCACCACCGCTTATGTCAGAGTTGGGTCAACACCACCAATGTTAGAGTCGGATCACCACCACTAATGTTAGATTCGGGTCACCACCACTAATGTCAGATTCTGGTCACCACCACTAATGTCAGAGTCGGGTCACCACCACTAATTTTAGAGTCGGGTCACCACCACTAATATCAGAGTCGGGTCACCACCACTGATGTCAAAGTCGGGTCACCACCACTAATGTCAGAGTCGGGTCACCACCACTAATGTTAGAGTCGGGTCACCACTACTAATGTCAGATTGTGGACACCACCACTAATGTCAGAGTCGGGTCACCACCACTAATGATAGAGTCGTGTCACCACCACTAATGTTAGACTCGGGTCACCACCACTAATGCTATTGTCGGGTCACCACCACTTATGTCAGAGTTGGGTCACCACCACTAATGTAAGAATCGGGTCACCACCACTCATGTTACAGTCGGGTCACCACCACTAATGTCAGAGTCAGGTCACCACCACTAATGTCAGATTCGGGTCACCTCCACTAATGTTAGAGTCGGGTCACCACCACTAATTTTAGAGTCGGGTCACCACCACTAATGTTAGAACCGATTCACCACCACTAATGTTAGGGTCGCTTCACCACCACTAATGTTAGAGAAGGGTCACCACCACCAATGTTGGAGTGGGGTCACCACAAGTAGTGTCAGAGTCGGGTCACCACCACTAATTTTAGAGTTGGGTCACCACCACTAATGTCAGAGTCGTGTCACCACCACTAATGTTAGAGTCGGGTCACCACCATTAATGTTAGAGTCGGGTCACCACCACTAATGATAGAGTCGGTTCACCACCACTCATGTTAGAGTCGGGTCACCACCACTAATGTTAGAGTCGGGTCACCACCACTTATATCAGATTCGGGTCACCACCACTAACGGTCAGAGTCGGGTCACCACCACTAATGTTACAGTCGGGTCATCACCACTAATGTCAGAGTGGTGTCACCACCAATAATGTTAGAGTTGGGTCACCACCACTAATTTTAGAGTCGGGTCACCACCACTAATATTAGAGTCGGGTCACCACCACTAATGTCAGAGTCGGGTCGCCACCAATAATGTCAGAGTCGGGTCACCACCACTAATGTCAGAGTCGGGTCACCACCACTAATGTTAGAGTCGGGTCACCACCACTAATGTTAGAGTCGAGTCACCAGCACAAATGTTAGAGTCGGTTCACCAACTTAATGTTAGAGTCGGATCACCACCACTAATGTTAGAGTCGGGTCACGACCACTAATGCTATAGTCTGGACACCGCCACTTATGTCAGAGTTGGGTCACCACCACGAATGTTAGAGTCGGGTCTCCAACACTAATGTTAGAGTTGGGTCAACACCATTAATGCGATAGTCGTGTCACCACCACTTGTGTCAGAGTTGGGTCACCACCACCAATGTTAGAGTCGGGTCAACACCACTAATGTTACAGTCGTGTCACCACCACTAATGTTAGAGTCGGGTCACCACAACTAATGTCAGAGTCGGGTCTCCACCACTAATGTCAGAGTCAGGTCACCACCAGTAATGTCAGAGTCGGGTCACCTCCACTAATGTTAGAGTCGGGTCACCACCACTAATTTTAGAGTCGTGTCACCACCACTAATTTTAGAGTCGGGTCACCACCACTAATGTTAGAGGCGGGTCACCACCACTAATGTTAGGGTCAGTTCACCACCACTAATGTTAGAGAAGGGTCACCACCACTAATGTTAGAGTGGTGTCACCACCACTAATGTCAGAGTCGGGTCACCACCACTAATTTTAGAGTTGGGTCACCACCAGTAATGTCAGAGACGTGTCACCACCACTAATGTTAGAGTCGGGTCACCACCATTAATGTTAGAGTCGGGTCACCACCACTAATGATAGAGTCGGTTCACCACCACTCATGTTAGAGTCGGATCACCACCACTAATTTTAGAGTCGGATCACCACCACTAATGTCAGAGTTGGGTCACCACCAGTAATGTTAGAGTCGGTCAGCACCATTAATGTAAGAGTCAGGTCACAACCACTAATGATAGATTCGGGTCACCACCACTAATGTTAGTGTCGGGTCACCACCACTAATGTCAGAGTCGGTTCACCACCACTAATGTCAGAGTCGGGTCTGCAGCACACATGTTAGATTCGGGTCAACACCACCAATATTAGAGTCGGTCAACACCACTAATGTCAGAGCCGGGTCACCACCACTAATGACAGAGTCGGGTCACCACCAATAATGTTAGATTCGGGTCACCACCACTTATGTTAGAGTCGGGTCACCACAACTAATGTCAGAGTCGGGTCACCACCACTAATGTCAGAGTCGGGTCACCACAACTAACATTATAGTCGGGTCACCACCACTTATGTCAGAGTTGGGTCACCAACACAAATGTTAGAGCATGGTCACCACCACTAATGTTAGAGTCGGGTCACCACCACTAATGTTAGAATCGGGTCACCACCACTAATGTCAGAGTCGGGTCACCACCACTAATATCAGAGTCAGGTCACCACCACTATTGTCAGTTTCGGGTCACCACCACTAATGTTAGAGTCGGGTCACCACCACTAATGTTAGAGTCGAATCACCACCACTAATGTTAGAGAAGGCTCACCACCACTAATGTTAGAGTGGGGTCACCACCACTAATTTCAGAGACGGGTCACAACCACTAATGTTAATGTCGGGTCACCACCACTAATGTTAGAGTCGGGTCACCACCACTAATGTTGCAGTCGGGTCACCACTACTAATGTTACAGTCGGGTCACCACAACTAATGTCAGAGTTGGGTCACCACCACTCATGTTAGAATCGGGTCACCACCACTAATGTTACATTCGGGTCACCACCACTAATGTTAGAGTCAGGTCACCACAACTAATGTCAGAGTCGGGTCAACACCACTAATGTCAGAGTCAGGTCACCACCACTAATGTCAGAGTCGGGTCACCTCCACTAATGTTAGAGTCGGGTCACCACCACTAATTTTAGAGTCGGGTCACCACCACTAATGTTACAGACGATTCACCACCACTAATGTTATGGTCGGGTCACCACCACTAATGTTAGAGTGGGGTCACCACCACTAATGTCAGAATCGGGTCACCACAACTAATTTTAGAGTTGGGTCACCACCACTAATGTCAGAGTCGTGTCACCACCACTAATGTTAGAGTCGGGTCACCACGATTAATGTTAGAGTCGGGTCACCACCACTAATGACAGAGTCGGTTCACCACCACTAATGTTATGGTCGGGTCACCACCAATTATATTAGAGTCGGGTCACCGCCACTAATGTTAGAGTCGGGTCACCACCACTAATGTTAGAGTCGAGTCACCAGCACCAATGTTAGAGTCGGGTCACCACCACTAATGACAGAGTCGGGTCACCACCACTAATGTTAGAGTCGGGTCACCACCACTAATGCTATAGTCGGGTCACCACCATTTATGTCAGAGTTGGGTCACCACCACGAATGTTAGAATCGGGTCACCACCACTAATGTTACAGTCGGGTCATACCACTAATGTCAGAGCCGGGTCACCACCACTAATGACAGAGTCGGGTCACCACCAATAATGTTAGATTCGGGTCACCACCACTTATGTTAGAGTCGGGTCACCACAACTAATGTCAGAGTCGGGTCACCACCACTAATGTCAGAGTCGGGTCACCACAACTAACATTATAGTCGGGTCACCACCACTTATGTCAGAGTTGGGTCACCAACACAAATGTTAGAGCATGGTCACCACCACTAATGTTAGAGTCGGGTCACCACCACTAATGTTAGAATCGGGTCACCACCACTAATGTCAGAGTCGGGTCACCACCACTAATATCAGAGTCAGGTCACCACCACTATTGTCAGTTTCGGGTCACCACCACTAATGTTAGAGTCGGGTCACCACCACTAATGTTAGAGTCGAATCACCACCACTAATGTTAGAGAAGGCTCACCACCACTAATGTTAGAGTGGGGTCACCACCACTAATTTCAGAGACGGGTCACAACCACTAATGCTAATGTCGGGTCACCACCACTAATGTTAGAGTCGGGTCACCACCACTAATGTTGCAGTCGGGTCACCACTACTAATGTTACAGTCGGGTCACCACAACTAATGTCAGAGTTGGGTCACCACCACTCATGTTAGAATCGGGTCACCACCACTAATGTTAAAGTCGGGTCACCACCACTAATGTTAGAGTCAGGTCACCACAACTAATGTCAGAGTCGGGTCAACACCACTAATGATAGAGTCGGTTCACCACCACTCATGTTTGAGTCGGATCACCACCATAAATTTTAGAGTCGGATCACCACCACTAATGTCAGGGTCCGGTCACCACCACCAATGTCAGAGTCGGGTCACCACCACTAATTTTAGAGTCGGGTCACCACCACTAATAATCAGAGTCGGGTCACCACCACGAATGTCAGAGTCGGGTCACCACCACAAATGTTAGAGTCGGGTCACCACTACTAATGTCAGAGTCGGGTCACCACCACTAATGTTAGAGTCGGGTCACCACCATTAATGTTAGAGTCGGGTCACCACCACTAATGATAGAGTCGGTTCACCACCACTCATGTTTGAGTCGGATCACCACCATAAATTTTAGAGTCGGATCACCACCGCTAATGTCAGGGTCCGGTCACCACCACCAATGTCAGAGTCGGGTCACCACCACTAATTTTAGAGTCGGGTCACCACCACTAATGTCAGAGTCGTGCCACCACCAGTAATGTTAGAGTCGGGTCAGCACCATTAATGTAAGAGTCAGGTCACAACCACTAATGATAGATTCGGGTCACCAACACTAATGTTAGTGTCGGGTCACCACCACTAATGTCAGAGTCGGTTCACCACCACTAATGTCAGAGTCGGGTCTGCAGAACACATGTTAGATTCGGGTCACCACCACCAATATTAGAGTCGGTCACCACCACTAATGTCAGAGCCGGGTCACCACCACTAATGACAGAGTCGGGTCACCACCAATAATGTTAGATTCGGGTCACCACCACTTATGTTAGAGTCGGGTCACCACAACTAATGTCAGAGTCTGGTCACCACCACTAATGTCAGAGTCGGGTCACCACAACTAACATTATAGTCGGGTCACCACCACCTATGTCAGAGTTGGGTCACCAACACAAATGTTAGAGCATGGTCACCACCACTAATGTTAGAGTCGGGTCACCACCACTAATGTCAGAGTCGGGTCACCACCACTAATATCAGAGGCAGGTCACCACCACTCATGTCAGTTTCGGGTCACCACCACTAATGTTACAGTCGAATCACCACCACTAATGTTAGAGAAGGCTCACCACCACTAATGTTAGAGTGGGGTCACCACAACTAATTTCAGAGACGGGTCACAACCACTGATGTTAATGTCGATCACCACCACTAATGTTAGAGTTGGGTCACCACCACTAATGTTACAGTCGGGTCACCACCACTAATGTTAGAGTCGGGTCACCACAACTAATGTCAGAGTTGGGTCACCACCACTAATGTTAGAATCGGGTCACCACCACTAATGTTACATTCGGGTCACCACCACTAATGTTAGAGTCGGGTCACCACAAGTAATGTCAGAGTCGGGTCACCACCACTCATGTCAGAATCAGGTCACCACCACTAATGTCAGAGTAGGGTCACCTCCACTAATGTTAGAGTCGGGTCACCACCACTAATTTTAGAGTCGTGTCACCACCACTAATGTTAGAGCCGATTCACCACCACTAATGTTATGGTCGGGTCACCACCACTAATGTTAGAGTGGGGTCACCACCACTAATGTCAGTGTCGGGTCACCACAACTAATTTTAGAGTTGTGTCACCACCACTAATGTCAGAGTCGTGTCACCACCACTAATGTTAGAGTCGGGTCACCACGATTAATGTTAGAGTCGGGTCACCACCACTAATGACAGAGTCGGTTCACCACCACTAATGTTATGGTCGGGTCACCACCACTCATGTTAGAGTTGGGTCACCACCACTAATGTTAGAGTCGGATCACCACCACTAATGTTAGATTCGGGTCACCACCACTAATGTTAGAGAAGGCTCACCACCACTAATGTTAGAGTGGGGTCACAACCACTAATTTCAGAGACGGGTCACAACCACTAATGTTAATGTCGGGTCACCACCACTAATGTTAGAGTCGGGTCACCACCACTAATGTTACAGTCGGGTCACCACCACTAATGTTACAGTCGGGTCACCACAACTAATGTCAGAGTTGGGTCACCACCACTAATGTTAGAATCGGGTCACCACCACTAATGTTACAGTCGGGTCACCACCACTAATGTTAGAGTCAGGTCACCACAACTAATGTCAGAGTCGGGTCACCACCAGTAATGTCAGAGTCAGGTCACCACCACTAATGTCAGAGTCGGGTCACCTCCACTAATGTTAGACTCGGGTCACCACCACTAATTTTAGAGTCGGGTCACCACCACTAATGTTAGAGCCGATTCACCACCACTAATGTTATGGTCGGGTCACCACCACTAATGTTAGAGTGGGGTTACCACCACTAATGTCAGAATCGGGTCACCACAACTAATTTCAGAGTCGGCTCACCGCCACTAATGTTAGAGTCGGGTCACCACCACTAATGTTAGAGTCGAGTCACCAGCACCAATGTTAGAGTCGGGTCACCACCACTAATGACAGAGTCGGGTCACCACCACTAATGTTAGAGTCGGGTCACCACCACTAATGCTATAGTCGGGTCACCACCATTTATGTCAGAGTTGGGTCACCACCACGAATGTTAGAATCGGGTCACCACCACTAATGTTACAGTCGGGTCATACCACTAATGTTAGAGTCGGGTCACCACAAATAATGTCAGAGTCGGGTCACCACCACTAATGTCAGAGTCAGGTCACCACCACTAATGTCAGAGTCGGGTCACCTCCACTAATGTTAGAGTCGGGTCACCACCACTAATGTTAGAGAAGGGTCATCACCACTAATGTTAGAGTCGGGTCACCACCACTAATGTCAGAGTCGGGTCACCACCATTAATGTTAGAGTCAGATCACCACCACGAATGTCAGAGTCGGGTCACCACCACTAATGTTAGAGTCGTGTCACCACCACTAATGTTAGAGTCGGGTCACCACCACTAATAATATAGTCGGGTCACCACCACTTATGTCAAAGTTGGGTCCCCAACACTAATGTTAGAGCATGGTCACCACCACTTATGTTAGAGTCGGGTCACCACCACTAATGTTAGTGTCGGGTGACCACCACTAATGTCTGAGTCGGGTCACCACCACTGATGTCAGAGTCAGGTCACCACCACTAATGTCAGTTTCGGGTCACCACCACTAATGTTAGAGTCGGGTCACCACCACTAATGTCAGTTTCGGGTCACCACCACTAATGTTAGAGTCGGGTCACCACCACTAATGTTAGATACGAATCAACACCACTGATGTTAGAGCCGGGTCACCACCACTAACGTTAAAGTCGGGTCACCACCACTAATTTTAGAGTCGGGTCACCACCACTAATTTTAGAGTCGGGTCACCACCACTAATGTTAGTGCTGGGTCACCACCACTAATGTTACAGTCGGTTCACCACCACTAATGTTAGAGACGGGTCACCACCACTAATGTTACAGTGGGGTCACCACCACTAATGTCATAGTCGGGTCACCACCACTAATTTTAGAGCCGGGTCACCACCACTTATGTCAAAGTTGGGTCACCAACACTAATGTTAGAGCATGGTCACCACCACTAATGTCAGAGTCAGGTCACCACCACTAATGTCAGTTTCGGGTCACCACCACTAATGTTAGAGTCGGGTCACCACCACTAATGTTAGATTCGAATCAACACCACTAATGTTAGAGCCGGGTCACCACCACTAACGTTAAAGTCGGGTCACCACCACTAATGTTAGAGTCGGGTCACCACCACTAATATTAGAGTCGGGTCACCGTCACTAATGTCAGTCGGGTCACCTCCACTAATGTTAGAGTCGGGTCACCACCACTAATGTTAGATACGAATCAACACCACTAATGTTAGATCCGGATCACCACCACTAACGTTAAAGTCGCGTCACCACCACTAATGTTAGAGTCGGGTCACCACCACTAATTTTAGAGTCGGGTCACCACCACTAATGTTAGTGCTGGGTCACCACCACTAATGTTAGAGTCGGTTCACCACCACTAATGTTAGAGACGGGTCACCACCACTAATGTTACAGTGGGGTCACCACCACTAATGTCAGAGTCGGGTCACCACCACTAATTTTAGAGCCGTGTCACCACCACTAATGTCAGAGTCGTGTCACCAACACTAATGTTAGAGTCGGTTCACCACCATTAATGTTAGAGTCGGGTCACCACCACCAATGATAGAGTCGGTTCACCACCACTCATGTTAGAGTCGGGTCACCACCACCAATGTTAGAGTCGGATCACCACCACTAATGTTAGATACGAGTCACCACCACTAATGTCAGAGTCGGGTCACCACCACTAATGTGAGAGTCGGGTCACCACCACTAATTTTAGAGTCGGGTCACCACCACTAATGTCAGAGTCGGGTCACCACCAGTAATGTTAGAGTCGTGTCACCACCACTAATGTTAGAGTCGGTTCACCTCCACTAATATTAGAGTCGAGTCACCACCACTAATGTTAGAGAAGGGTCACCATCACTAATGTTAGAGTCGGGTCACCACCACTCATGTCAGAGTCGGGTCACCACCATTAATGTTAGAGTCAGATCACCACCACGAATGTCAGAGTCGGGTCACCACCACTAATGTTAGAGTCGTGTCACCACCACTAATGTTAGAGTCGGGTCACCACCACTAATAATATAGTCGGGTCACCACCACTTATGTCAAAGTTGGGGCCCCAACACTAATGTTAGAGCATGGTCACCACCACTTATGTTAGAGTCGGGTCACCACCACTAATGTTAGTGTCGGGTCACCATCACTAATGTCTGAGTCGGGTCACCGCCACTAATGTCAGAGTCAGGTCAACACCACTGATGTTAGAGCCGGGTCACCACCACTAACGTTAAAGACGGGTCACCACCACTAATGTTAGAGTCGGGTCACCACCACTAATTTTAGAGTCGGGTCACCACCACTAATGTTAGTGCTGGGTCACCACCACTAATGTTAGAGTCGGTTCACCACCACTAATGTTAGAGACGGGTCACCACCACTAATGTTACAGTGGGGTCACCACCACTAATGTCAGAGTCGGGTCACCACCACTAATTTTAGAGCTGGGTCACCACCACTAATGTCAGAGTCGTGTCACCAACACTAATGTTAGAGTCGGTTCACCACCAATAATGTTAGAGTCGGGTCACCACCACTAATGTTAGAGTCGGGTCACCACCACTAATGTTAGAGTCGAATCACCACCACTAATGTTCGGTCCGGGTCACCACCACTAATGTTAGAGTCGGGTCACCACCACTAATGTTTGAGTCGGGTCACCATCACTAATGTTAGAGAAGGGTTACCACGACTAATGTTAGAGTGGGGTCAACACCACTAATGTCAGAGTCGGGTCAACACCGCTAATGATAGTGTCGTGTCACCACCACTAATGTCAGAGTCGGGTCACCACCACTAATGTTAAAGTCGGGTCACCACCAGTAATGTTAGAGTCGGGTCACCACAACGAATGTTAGAGTCGTGTCACCAGCACTAATGTTAGAGAAGAGTCACCAGCACAAATGTCAGGGAAGTATCACCAGCACTAATGTAAGAGAAGGGTCACCACCACTAATGTTAGAGTGGGGTCACCACCACTAATTTCAGAGTTGGGTCACCATCACTAATGTTACAGTCGGGTCACCAACACTAATGTTGCAGTCGGGTCACCACCACTAATTATAGAGTCGGGTCACCACCACTAATATTAGAGTCGGGTCTCCGTCACTAATGTCAGTCGGGTCACCTCCACTAATGTTAGAGTCGGGTCACCACCACTAATGTTAGATTCGAATCAACACCACTAATGTTAGAGCCGGGTCACCACCACTAATGTTAAAGTCGGGTCACCACCACTAATGTTAGTGCTGGGTCACCACCACTAATGTTAGAGTCGGTTCACCACCACTAATTTTAGAGACGGGTCACCACCACTAATGTTACAGTGGGGTCACCACCACTAATGTCAGAGTCGGGTCACCACCACTAATTTTAGAGCCGGGTCACCACCACTAATGTCAGAGTCGTGTCACCAACACTAATGTTAGAGTCGGTTCACCACCATTAATGTTAGAGTCGGGTCACCACCACCAATGATAGAGTCGGTTCACCACCACTCATGTTAGAGTCGGGTCACCACCACCAATGTTAGAGTCGGATCACCACCACTAATGTTAGATACGAGTCACCACCACTAATGTCAGAGTCGGGTCACCACCACTAATTTTAGAGTCGGGTCACCACCACTAATGTCAGAGTCGGGTCACCACCAGTAATGTTAGAGTCGTGTCACCACCACTAATGTTAGAGTCGGTTCACCTCCACTAATATTAGAGTCGGGTCACCACCACTAATGTTAGAGAAGGGTCACCATCACTAATGTTAGAGTCAGATCACCACCACGAATGTCAGAGTCGGGTCACCACCACTAATGATAGAGTCGTGTCACCACCACTAATGTTAGAGTCGGGTCACAACCACTAATAATATAGTCGGGTCACCACCACTTATGTCAAAGTTGGGGCCCCAACACTAATGTTAGAGCATGGTCACCACCACTTATGTTAGAGTCGGGTCACCACCACTAATGTTAGTGTCGGGTCACCATCACTAATGTCTGAGTCGGGTCACCACCACTAATGTCAGAGTCAGGTCACCACCACTAATGTCAGTTTCGGGTCACCACCACTAATGTTAGAGTCGGGTCACCACCACTAATGTTAGATTCGAATCAACACCACTGATGTTAGAGCCGGGTCACCACCACTAACGTTAAAGTCGGGTCACCACCACTAATGTTAGAGTCGGGTCACCACCACTAATTTTAGAGTCGGGTCACCACCACTAATGTTAGTGCTGGGTCACCACCACTAATGTTACAGTCGGTTCACCACCACTAATGTTAGAGACGGGTGACCACCATTAATGTTACAGTGGGGTCACCACCACTAATGTCAGAGTCGGGTCACCACCACTAATTTTAGAGCCGGGTCACCACCACTAATGTCAGAGTCGTGTCACCAACACTAATGTTAGAGTCGGTTCACCACCATTAATGTTAGAGTCGGGTCACCACCACCAATGATAGAGTCGGTTCACCACCACTCATGTTAGAGTTGGGTCACCACCACCAATGTTAGAGTTGGATCACCACCACTAATGTTAGATACGGGTCACCACCACTAATGTCAGAGTCGGGTCACCACCACTAATGTCAGAGTCGGGTCACCACCATTAATTTTAGAGTCGGTTCACCACCACTAATGTCAGAGTCGGGTCACCACCAGTAATTTTAGAGTCGTGTCACCACCACTAATGTTAGAGTCGGTTCACCTCCACTAATATTAGAGTCGGGCCACCACCACTAATGTTAGAGAAGGGTCACCACCACTAATGTTAGAGTCGGGTCACCACCACTAATGTCAGAGTCGGGTCACCACCATTAATGTTAGAGTCAGATCACCACCACTAATGTCAGAGTCGGGTCACCACCACTAATGTTAGAGTCGTGTCACCACCACTAATGTTAGAGTCGGGTCACCACCACTAATAATATAGTCGGGTCACCACCACTTATGTCAAAGTTGGGTCACCAACACTAATGTTATAGCATGGTCACCACCACTTATGTTGGAGTCGGGTCACCACCACTAATGTTAGTGTCGGGTCACCACCACTAATGTCTGAGTCGGGTCACCACCACTAATGTCAGAGTCAGGTCACCACCACTAATGTCAGTTTCGGGTCACCACCACTAATGTTAGAGTCGGGTCACCACCACTAATGTTAGATTCGAATCAACAACACTAATGTTAGAGACGGGTCACCACCACTAACGTTAAAGTCGGGTCACCACCACTAATGTTAGAGTCGGGTCACCACCACTAATTTTAGAGTCGGGTCACCACCACTAATGTTCGTGCTGGGTCACCACCACTAATGTTAGAGTCGGTTCACCACCACTAATGTTAGAGACGGGTCACCACCACTCATGTTACAGTGGGGTCACCACCACTAATTTTAGAGCCGGGTCAGCACCACTAATGTCAGAGTCGTGTCACCAACACTAATGTTAGAGTCGGTTCACCACCATTAATGTTAGAGTCGGGTCACCACCACCAATGATAGAGTCGGTTCACCACCACTCATGTTAGAGTCGGGTCACCACCACCAATGTTAGAGTCGGATCACCACCACTAATGTTAGATACGGGTCACCACCACTAATGTCAGAGTCGGGTCACCACCACTAATGTCAGAGTCGGGTCACCACCACTAATTTTAGAGTCGGGTCACCACCACTAATGTCAGAGTCGGGTCACCATCAGTTATGTTAGAGTCGTGTCACCACCACTAATGTTAGAGTCGGGTCACCACCACTAATGTTTGAGTCGGGTCACCATCACTAATGTTAGAGAAGGGTTACCACGACTAATGTTAGAGTGGGGTCAACACCACTAATGTCAGAGTCGGGTCAACACCGCTAATGATAGTGTCGTGTCACCACCACTAATGTCAGAGTCGGGTCACCACCACTAATGTTAAAGTCGGGTCACCACCAGTAATGTTAGAGTCGGGTCACCACAACGAATGTTAGAGTCGTGTCACCAGCACTAATGTTAGAGAAGAGTCACCAGCACAAATGTCAGGGAAGTATCACCAGCACTAATGTAAGAGAAGGGTCACCACCACTAATGTTAGAGTGGGGTCACCACCACTAATTTCAGAGTTGGGTCACCATCACTAATGTTACAGTCGGGTCACCAACACTAATGTAGCAGTCGGGTCACCACCACTAATTATAGAGTCGGGTCACCACCACTAATATTAGAGTCGGGTCTCCGTCACTAATGTCAGTCGGGTCACCTCCACTAATGTTAGAGTCGGGTCACCACCACTAATGTTAGATTCGAATCAACACCACTAATGTTAGAGCCGGGTCACCACCACTAATGTTAAAGTCGGGTCACCACCACTAATGTTAGTGCTGGGTCACCACCACTAATGTTAGAGTCGGTTCACCACCACTAATTTTAGAGACGGGTCACCACCACTAATGTTACAGTGGGGTCACCACCACTAATGTCAGAGTCGGGTCACCACCACTAATTTTAGAGCCGGGTCACCACCACTAATGTCAGAGTCGTGTCACCAACACTAATGTTAGAGTCGGTTCACCACCATTAATGTTAGAGTCGGGTCACCACCACCAATGATAGAGTCGGTTCACCACCACTCATGTTAGAGTCGGGTCACCACCACCAATGTTAGAGTCGGATCACCTTCACTAATGTTAGATACGAGTCACCACCACTAATGTCAGAGTCGGGTCACCACCACTAATGTGAGAGTCGGGTCACCACCACTAATTTTAGAGTCGGGTCACCACCACTAATGTCAGAGTCGGGTCACCACCAGTAATGTTAGAGTCGTGTCACCACCACTAATGTTAGAGTCGGTTCACCTCCACTAATATTAGAGTCGGGTCACCACCACTAATGTTAGAGAAGGGTCACCATCACTAATGTTAGAGTCGGGTCACCACCACTAATGTCAGAGTTGGGTCACCACCATTAATGTTAGAGTCAGATCACCACCACGAATGTCAGAGTCGGGTCACCACCACTAATGATAGAGTCGTGTCACCACCACTAATGTTAGAGTCGGGTCACAACCACTAATAATATAGTCGGGTCACCACCACTTATGTCAAAGTTGGGGCCCCAACACTAATGTTAGAGCATGGTCACCACCACTTATGTTAGAGTCGGGTCACCACCACTAATGTTAGTGTCGGGTCACCATCACTAATGTCTGAGTCGGGTCACCACCACTAATGTCAGAGTCAGGTCACCACCACTAATGTCAGTTTCGGGTCACCACCACTAATGTTAGAGTCGGGTCACCACCACTAATGTTAGATTCGAATCAACACCACTGATGTTAGAGCCGGGTCACCACCACTAACGTTAAAGTCGGGTCACCACCACTAATGTTAGAGTTGGGTCACCACCACTAATTTTAGAGTCGGGTCACCACCACTAATGTTAGTGCTGGGTCACCACCACTAATGTTACAGTCGGTTCACCACCACTAATGTTAGAGACGGGTGACCACCATTAATGTTACAGTGGGGTCACCACCACTAATGTCAGAGTCGGGTCACCACCACTAATTTTAGAGCCGGGTCACCACCACTAATGTCAGAGTCGTGTCACCAACACTAATGTTAGAGTCGGTTCACCACCATTAATGTTAGAGTCGGGTCACCACCACCAATGATAGAGTCGGTTCACCACCACTCATGTTAGAGTTGGGTCACCACCACCAATGTTAGAGTTGGATCACCACCACTAATGATAGATACGGGTCACCACCACTAATGTCAGAGTCGGGTCACCACCACTAATGTCAGAGTCGGGTCACCACCATTAATTTTAGAGTCGGTTCACCACCACTAATGTCAGAGTCGGGTCACCACCAGTAATTTTAGAGTCGTGTCACCACCACTAATGTTAGAGTCGGTTCACCTCCACTAATATTAGAGTCGGGCCACCACCACTAATGTTAGAGAAGGGTCACCACCACTAATGTTAGAGTCGGGTCACCACCACTAATGTCAGAGTCGGGTCACCACCATTAATGTTAGAGTCAGATCACCACCACTAATGTCAGAGTCGGGTCACCACCACTAATGTTAGAGTCGTGTCACCACCACTAATGTTAGAGTCGGGTCACCACCACTAATAATATAGTCGGGTCACCACCACTTATGTCAAAGTTGGGTCACCAACACTAATGTTATAGCATGGTCACCACCACTTATGTTGGAGTCGGGTCACCACCACTAATGTTAGTGTCGGGTCACCACCACTAATGTCTGAGTCGGGTCACCACCACTAATGTCAGAGTCAGGTCACCACCACTAATGTCAGTTTCGGGTCACCACCACTAATGTTAGAGTCGGGTCACCACCACTAATGTTAGATTCGAATCAACAACACTAATGTTAGAGACGGGTCACCACCACTAACGTTAAAGTCGGGTCACCACCACTAATGTTAGAGTCGGGTCACCACCACTAATTTTAGAGTCGGGTCACCACCACTAATGTTCGTGCTGGGTCACCACCACTAATGTTAGAGTCGGTTCACCACCACTAATGTTAGAGACGGGTCACCACCACTCATGTTACAGTTGGGTCACCACCACTAATTTTAGAGCCGGGTCAGCACCACTAATGTCAGAGTCGTGTCACCAACACTAATGTTAGAGTCGGTTCACCACCATTAATGTTAGAGTCGGGTCACCACCACCAATGATAGAGTCGGTTCACCACCACTCATGTTAGAGTCGGGTCACCACCACCAATGTTAGAGTCGGATCACCACCACTAATGTTAGATACGGGTCACCACCACTAATGTCAGAGTCGGGTCACCACCACTAATGTCAGAGTCGGGTCACCACCACTAATTTTAGAGTCGGGTCACCACCACTAATGTCAGAGTCGGGTCACCATCAGTTATGTTAGAGTCGTGTCACCACCACTAATGTTAGAGTCGGTTCACCTCCACTAATATTAGAGTCGGGTCACCACCACTTATGTCAAAGTTGGGTCACCAACACTAATGTTAGAACATGGTCACCACCACTAATGTTAGAGTCGGGTCACCACCACTAATGTTAAAGTCGTGTCACCAGCACTAATATCAGAGTCAGGTCACCACCACTAATGTTAGAGTCGGTTCACCTCCACTAATATTAGAGTCGGGTCACCACCACTAATGTTAGAGAAGGGTCACCACCACTAATGTTAGAATCGCGTCACCACCACTAATGTCAGAGTCGGGTCACCACCACTAATGTTAGAGTCAGATCACCACCACTAATGTCAGAGTCGCGTTACCACCACTAATGTTGGAGTCGTGTCACCACCACTAATGTTAGAGTCGGGTCACCACCACTCATAATATAGTCGGGTCACCACCACTTATGTCAAAGTTGGGTCACCAACACTAATGTTAGAGCATGGTCACCACCACTAATGTTAGAGTCGGGTCACCACCACTAATGTTAGTGTCGGGTCACCACCACTAATGTCAAAGTCGGGTCACCACCACTAATGTCAGAGTCAGGTCACCACCACTCATGTCAGTTTCGGGTCACCACCACTAATGTTAGAGTCGGGTCACCACCACTAATGTTAGATTCGATTCAACACCACTAATGTTAGAGCCGGGTCACCACCACTAACGTTAAAGTCGGGTCACCACCACTAATGTTAGAGTCGGGTCACCACCACTAATGTAAGAGAAGGGTCACCACCACTAATGTTAGAGTGGGGTCACCACCACTAATTTCAGAGTTGGGTCACCATCGCTAATGTTACAGTCGGGTCACCAACACTAATGTTGCAGTCGGGTCACCACCACTAATTATAGAGTCGGGTCACCACCACTAATATTAGAGTCGGGTCACCGTCACTAATGTCAGTCGGGTCACCTCCACTAATGTTAGAGTCGGGTCACCACCACTAATGTTAGATTCGAATCAACACCACTAATGTTAGAGCCGGGTCACCACCACTAACGTTAAAGTCGGGTCACCACCACTAATGTTAGAGTCGGGTCACCACCACTAATTTTAGAGTCGGGTCACCACCACTAATGTTAGTGCTGGGTCACCACCACTAATGTTAGAGTCGGTTCACCACCACTAATGTTAGAGACGGGTCACCACCACTAATGTTACAGTGGGGTCACCACCACTAATGTCAGAGTCGGGTCACCACCACTAATTTTAGAGCCGGGTCACCACCACTAATGTCAGAGTCGTGTCACCAACACTAATGTTAGAGTCGGTTCACCACCATTAATGTTAGAGTCGGGTCACCACCACCAATGATAGAGTCGGTTCACCACCACTCATGTTAGAGTCGGGTCACCACCACCAATGTTAGAGTCGGATCACCACCACTAATGTTAGATACGAGTCACCACCACTAATGTCAGAGTCGGGTCACCACCACTAATGTCAGAGTCGGGTCACCACCACTAATTTTAGAGTCGGGTCACCACCACTAATGTCAGAGTCGGGTCACCACCAGTAATGTTAGAGTCGTGTCACCACCACTAATGTTAGAGTCGGTTCACCTCCACTAATATTAGAGTCGGGTCACCACCACTAATGTTAGAGAAGGGTCACCATCACTAATGTTAGAGTCGGGTCACCACCACTAATGTCAGAGTCGGGTCACCACCATTAATGTTAGAGTCAGATCACCACCACGAATGTCAGAGTCGGGTCACCACCACTAATGTTGGAGTCGTGTCACCACCACTAATGTTAGAGTCGGGTCACCACCACTAATAATATAGTCGGGTCACCACCACTTATGTCAAAGTTGGGGCCCCAACACTAATGTTAGAGCATGGTCACCACCACTTATGTTAGAGTCGGGTCACCACCACTAATGTTGGTGTCTGGTCACCATCACTAATGTCTGAGTCGGGTCACCACCACTAATGTCAGAGTCAGGTCACCACCACTAATGTCAGTTTCGGGTCACCACCACTAATGTTAGAGTCGGGTCACCACCACTAATGTTAGATTCGAATCAACACCACTGATGTTAGAGCCGGGTCACCACCACTAACGTTAAAGTCGGGGCACCACCACTAATGTTAGAGTCGGGTCACCACCACTAATTTTAGAGTCGGGTCACCACCACTAATGTTAGTGCTGGGTCACCACCACTAATGTTAGAGTCGGTTCACCACCACTAATGTTAGAGACGGGTCACCACCACTAATGTTACAGTGGGGTCACCACCACTAATGTCAGAGTCGGGTCACCACCACTAATTTTAGAGCTGGGTCACCACCACTAATGTCAGAGTCGTGTCACCAACACTAATGTTAGAGTCGGTTCACCACCAATAATGTTAGAGTCGGGTCACCACCACCAATGATAGAGTCGGTTCACCACCACTCATGTTAGAGTTGGGTCACCACCACCAATGTTAGAGTCGGATCACCACCACTAATGTTAGATACGGGTCACCACCACTAATGTCAGAGTCGGGTCACCACCACTAATGTCAGAGTCGGGTCACCACCACTAATTTTAGAGTCGGTTCACCACCACTAATGTCAGAGTCGGGTCACCACCAGTAATGTTAGAGTCGTGTCACCACCACTAATGTTAGAGTCGGTTCATCTCCACTCATATTAGAGTCGGGTCACCACCACTAATGTTAGAGAAGGGTCACCACCACTAATGTTAGAGTCGGGTCACCACCACTAATGTCAGAGTCGGGTCACCACCACTAATGTTAGAGTCGGGTCACCACCACTAATGTTAGAGTCGAATCACCACCACTAATGTTAGGTCCGGGTCACCACCATTAATGTTAGAGTCGGGTCACCACCACTAATGTTAGAGTCGGGTCACCATCACTAATGTTAAAGAAGGGTTACCACGACTAATGTTAGAGTGGGGTCAACACCACTCATGTCAGAGTCGGGTCAACACCGCTTATGATAGTGTCGTGTCACCACCCCTAATGTCAGAGTCGGGTCACCACCACTAATGTTAGAGTCGGGTCACCACCAGTAATGTTAGAGTCGGGTCACCACAACGAATGTTGGAGTCGGGTCACCAGCACTAATGTAAGAGAAGGGTCACCACCATTAATGTTAGAGTCGGGTCACCACCACTAATGATAGAGTCGGTTCACCACCACTCATGTTAGAGTCGGGTCACCACCACTCATGTTAGAGTCTGATCACCACCACTAATGTTAGATTCGGTTCAGCACCACTAATGTCAGAGTCGGGTCACCACCACTAATGTCAGAGTCGGGTCACCACCACTAATGTCAGAGTCGCGTCACCACCACTAATGTTAGAGTCGGTTCAGCACCATTAATGTTAGAGTCGGGTCACCACCACTAATGATAGAGTCGGCTCACCACCACTCATGTTAGAGTTGGGTCACCACCACTAATGATAGAGAAGTGTCACCAGCACAAATGTTAGAGAAGTGACACCAGCACTAATGTTAGAGTCGGGTTACCACCACCTATGTTAGAGTCGGTTCACCACCACTAATGAGAGATTCGGGTCACCACCACTAATGTCAGAGTCGGGTCAGCAGCACACATGTTAGATTCGGGTCACCACCGCTAATGTCAGAGTCGGGTCGCCACCACTAATGACTGAGTCGTGTCACCACCAATAATGTTAGAGTCGGGTCACCAGCACTTATGTTAGAGTCGGGTCACCACCACTAATGTCAGATTCGGGTCACCACCACTAAAGTTAGACTCGGGTCACCACGACTAATGTTATAGTCGGGTCACCACCACTTATGTCAGAGTTCGGTCACCAAAACTAATGTTAGAGCATGGTCACCACCACTAATGTTAGAGTCGGGTCACCACCAATAATGTTAGATTCGGGTCACCCCCACTAATGTCAGAGTCGGGTCACCACCACTAATGTCAGAGTCGGGTCACCACCACTAATGTTAGAGTCGGGTCACCACCACTAATGTTAGAGTCGAATCACCACCACTAATGTTCGGTCCGGGTCACCACCACTAATGTTAGAGTCGGGTCACCACCACTAATGTTTGAGTCGGGTCACCATCACTAATGTTAGAGAAGGGTTACCACGACTAATGTTAGAGTGGGGTCAACACCACTAATGTCAGAGTCGGGTCAACACCGCTAATGATAGTGTCGTGTCACCACCACTAATGTCAGAGTCGGGTCACCACCACTAATGTTAAAGTCGGGTCACCACCAGTAATGTTAGAGTCGGGTCACCACAACGAATGTTAGAGTCGTGTCACCAGCACTAATGTTAGAGAAGAGTCACCAGCACAAATGTCAGGGAAGTATCACCAGCACTAATGTAAGAGAAGGGTCACCACCACTAATGTTAGAGTGGGGTCACCACCACTAATTTCAGAGTTGGGTCACCATCACTAATGTTACAGTCGGGTCACCAACACCAATGTTGCAGTCGGGTCACCACCACTAATTATAGAGTCGGGTCACCACCACTAATATTAGAGTCGGGTCACCGTCACTAATGTCAGTCGGGTCACCTCCACTAATGTTAGAGTCGGGTCACCACCACTAATGTTAGATTCGAATCAACACCACTAATGTTAGAGCTGGGTCACCACCACTAACGTTAAAGTCGGGTCACCACCACTAATGTTAGAGTCGGGTCACCACCACTAATTTTAGAGTCGGGTCACCACCACTAATGTTAGTGCTGGGACACCACCACTAATGTTAGAGTCGGTTCACCACCACGAATGTTAGAGACGGGTCACCACCACTAATGTCAGAGTCGTGTCACCAACAATAATGTTAGAGTCGGATCACCACCACTAATGTTAGATACGAGTCACCACCACTAATGTCAGAGTCGGTTCACCACCACTCATGTTAGAGTCGGGTCACCACCACCAATGTTAGAGTCGGATCACCACCACTAATGTTAGATACGAGTCACCACCACTAATGTCAGAGCCGGGTCACCACCACTAATGTCAGAGTCGGGTCACCACCACTAATTTTAGAGTCGGGTCACCACCACTAATGTCAGAGTCGGGTCACCACCAGTAATGTTAGAGTCGTGTCACCACCACTAATGTTAGAGTCGGTTCACCTCCACTAATATTAGAGTCGGGTCACCACCACTAATGTTAGAGAAGGGTCACCATCACTAATGTTAGAGTCGGGTCACCACCACTAATGTCGGAATCGGGTCACCACCATTAATGTTAGAGTCAGATCACCACCACGAATGTCAGAGTCGGGTCACCACCACTAATGTTAGAGTCGGGTCACAACCACTAATAATATAGTCGGGTCACCACCACTTATGTCAAAGTTGGGGCCCCAACACTAATGTTAGAGCATGGTCACCACCACTTATGTTAGAGTCGGGTCACCACCACTAATGTTAGTGTCGGGTCACCATCACTAATGTCTGAGTCGGGTCACCACCACTAATGTCAGAGTCAGGTCACCACCACTAATGTCAGTTTCGGGTCACCACCACTAATGTTAGAGTCGGGTCACCACCACTAATGTTAGATTCGAATCAACACCACTGATGTTAGAGCCGGGTCACCACCACTAACGTTAAAGTCGGGTCACCACCACTAATGTTAGAGTCGGGTCACCACCACTAATTTTAGAGTCGGGTCACCACCACTAATGTTAGTGCTGGGTCACCACCACTAATGTTACAGTCGGTTCACCACCACTAATGTTAGAGACGGGTCACCACCACTAATGTTACAGTGGGGTCACCACCACTAATGTCAGAGTCGGGTCACCACCACTAATTTTAGAGCCGGGTCACCACCACTAATGTCAGAGTCGTGTCACCAACACTAATGTTAGAGTCGGTTCACCACCATTAATGTTAGAGTCGGGTCACCACCACCAATGATAGAGTCGGTTCACCACCACTCATGTTAGAGTTGGTTCACCACCACCAATGTTAGAGTCGGATCACCACCACTAATGTTAGATACGGGTCACCACCACTAATGTCAGAATCGGGTCACCACCACTAATGTCAGAGTCGGGTCACCACCATTAATTTTAGAGTCGGTTCACCACCACTAATGTCAGAGTCGGGTCACCACCAGTAATGTTAGAGTCGTGTCACCACCACTAATGTTAGAGTCGGTTCACCTCCACTAATATTAGAGTCGGGCCACCACCACTAATGTTAGAGAAGGGTCACCACCACTAATGTTAGAGTCGGGTCCCCACCACTAATGTCAGAGTCGGGTCACCACCATTAATGTTAGAGTCAGACCACCACCACTAATGTCAGAGTCGTGTCACCACCACTAATGTTAGAGTCGTGTCACCACCACTAATGTTAGAGTCGGGTCACCACCACTAATAATATAGTCGGGTCACCACCACTTATGTCAAAGTTGGGTCACCAACACTAATGTTAGAGCATGGTCACCACCACTTATGTTAGAGTCGGGTCACCACCACTAATGTTAGTGTCGGGTCACCACCACTAATGTCTGAGTCGGGTCACCACCACTAATGTCAGAGTCAGGTCACCACCACTAATGTCAGTTTCGGGTCACCACCACTAATGTTAGAGTCGGGTCACCACCACTAATGTTCGATTCGAATCAACAACACTAATGTTAGAGACGGGTCACCACCACTAACGTTATAGTCGGGTCACCACCACTAATGTTAGAGTCGGGTCACCACCACTAATTTTAGAGTCGGGTCACCACCACTAATGTTAGTGCTGGGTCACCACCACTAATGTTAGAGTCGGTTCACCACCACTAATGTTAGAGACGGGTCACCACCACTAATGTTACAGTGGGGTCACCATCACTAATGTCAGAGTCGGATCACCACCACTAATTTTAGAGCCGGGTCAGCACCACTAATGTCAGAGTCGTGTCACCAACACTAATGTTAGAGTCGGTTCACCACCATTAATGTTAGAGTCGGGTCACCACCACCAATGATAGAGTCGGTTCACCACCACTCATGTTAGAGTCGGGTCACCACCACCAATGTTAGAGTCGGATCCCCACCACTCATGTTAGATACGGGTCACCACCACTAATGTCAGAGTCGGGTCACCACCACTAATGTCAGAGTCGGGTCACCACCACTAATTTTAGAGTCGGGTCACCACCACTAATGTCAGAGTCGGGTCACCATCAGTTATGTTAGAGTCGTGTAACCACCACTAATGTTAGATTCGGTTCACCTCCACTAATATTAGAGTCGGGTCACCACCACTTATGTCAAAGTTGGGTCACCAACACTAATGTTAGAATATGGTCACCACCACTAATGTTAGAGTCGGGTCACCACCACTAATGTTAGTGTCGGGTCACCACCACTAATGTCTGAGTCGGGTCACCACCACTAATGTCAGAGTCAGGTCACCACCACTAATGTCAATTTCGGGTCACCACCACTAATGTTAGAGTCGGGTCACCACCACTAATGTTAAATTCGAATCAAAAGTACTAATGTTAGAGCTGGGTCACCACCACTAACGTTAAAGTCGGGTCACCACCACTAATGTTAGAGTCGGGTCACCACCACTAATGTTAGAGAAGGGTCACCACCACTAATGTTAGAGTTGGGTTGCCACCACTAATTTCAGAGTCGGGTCACCACCACTAATGTTAATGTCGAGTCACCAGCACTCATGTCAGAGTCGTGTCACCACCACTAATGTTAGAGTCGGGGCACCACCAGTAATGTTAGAGTCGTGTCACCACCACGAATGTCAGAGTCGGTTCACCTCCACTATTATTAGAGTCGGGTCACCACCACTAATGTTAGAGAAGGGTCACCAGCACAAATGTTAGGGAAGTGTCTCCAGCACTAATGTCAGCGTCGGGTCACCGCCACTAATGTCAGAGTCGGGTCACCACCACTAATGTAAGAGTCGGGTCACCACCAGTAATGTTAGAGTCTGGTCACCACCACTAATGTTAGAGTCGGTTCACCTCCACTAATATTAGAGCCGGGTCACCACCACTAATGTTAGAGAACGGTCTCCACCACTAATGTTAGAGTCGGGTCACCACCACTAATGTCAGAGTCGGCTCACCACCACTAATGTTAGAGTCGGGTCACCACCACTAATATCAGTTTCGGGTCACCACCACGAATGTTAGATTCGGGTTACCACCACTAATTTTAGATTCGGGTCACCACCACTAATGTTAGAGTCGGGTTACCACCACTAATTTTCGAGTCGGGTCACCACCACTGATGTCAGAGTCGGGTCACCACCACTAATGTTAGAGTCGGGTCACCACCACTAATGTCAGAGTCGGGTCACCACCTCTAATGTCAGAGTCGGGTCACCACCACTAATGTCAGATTTGGGTCACCACCACTAATGTTAGAGTCGGGTCACCACAACTAATGTCAGATTCGAGTCACCACCACTAATGTCAGAGAGAGGTCACCACCACTAATGCTTTAGTCGGGTCACCACCACTTATGTCAGAGTTGGGTCACCACCACTAATGTTACAGTCGGGTCACCACCACTAATGTTACAGTCGGGTCTCCACCACTAATTTTAGAGTCGGGTCACCACCACTAATATTAGAGTCGGGTCACCATCACTAATGTCAGTCGGGTCACCTCCACTAATGTTAGAGTCGGGTCACCACCACTAATTTTAGAGTCGGGTCACCATCACTAACGACAGAGTCGGTTCACCACCACTAATGTCAGAGTCGGGTCACCACCAGTGATGTTAGAGTCGTGTCACCACCACTAATGTTCGAGTCGGTTCACCTCCACTAATATTAGAGTCGGGTCACCACCACTAATGTTAGAGAAGGGTCACCACCACTAATGTTGGTGTCGGGTCACCACCACTAATGTCAGATTCGGGTCACCACCACTAATGTTAGAGTCAGATCACCACCACTAATGTCAGAGTCGAGTCACCACCACTAATGTCAGAGTCGTGTCACCACCACTAATGTTAGAGTCGGGTCACCACCACTAATAATATAGTCGGGTCACCACCGCTTATGTGAAAGTTGGGTCACCAACACTAATGTTAGAGCATGGTCACCACCACTAATGTTAGAGTCGGGTCACCACCACTAATGTTAGTGTCGGGTCACCACCACTAATGTCAGAGTCGGGTCACCACCACTAATGTCAGAGTCATGTCACCACCACTAATGTCAGTTTCGGGTCACCACCACTAATGTTTGAGTCGGGTCACCACCACTAATGTTAGATTCGAATCAACACCACTAATGTTAGAGCCGGGTCACCACAACTAACATTAAAGTCGGGTCACCACCTCTAATGTTAGAGTCGGGTCACCACCACTAATGTAAGAGAAGGGTCACCACCACTAATGTTAGAGTGGGGTCACCACCACTAATTTCAGAGTTGGGTCACCACCACTAATGTTACAGTCGGGTCACCAACACTAATGTTGCAGTCGGGTCACCACCACTAATATTAGAGTCGGGTCACCACCAGTAATGTTAGAGTCGTGTCACCACCAATAATGTTCGAGTCGGTTCACCTCCACTAATATTAGAGTCGGGTCACCACCACTAATGTTAGAGAAGGGTCACCACCACTAATGTTGGAGTCGTGTCACCACCACTAATGTCAGAGTCGGGTCACCACCACTAATGTTAGAGTCAGATCACCACCACTAATGTCAGAGTCGAGTCACCACCACTAATGTTAGAGTCGTGTCACCACCACTAATGTTAGAGTCGGGTCACCACCACTAATAATATAGTCGGTTCACCACCACTTATGTCAAAGTTGGGTCACCAACACTAATGTTAGAGCATGGTCACCACCACTAATGTTAGAGTCGGGTCACCACCACTAATGTTAGTGTCGGGTCACCACCACTAATGTCAGAGTCTGGTCATCACCACTTATGTTAGAGTCGGGTCAACACCACTAATGTTAGTGTCGGGTCACCACCATTAATGTCAGAATCGGGTCACCACCACTAATGTCAGAGTCGGGTCACCACCACTAATGTCAGAGTCGGGTCACCACCACTAATTTTAGAGTCGGGTCACCACCACTAATGTCAGAGTCGGGTCACCACCAGTAATGTTAGAGTCGTGTCACCACCACTAATGTTAGAGTCGGTTCACCTCCACTAATATTAGAGTCGGGTCACCACCACTTATGTCAAAGTTGGGTCACCAACACTAATGTTAGAACATGGTCACCACCACTAATGTTAGAGTCGGGTCACCACCACGAATGTTCGTGTCGGGTCACCACCACTAATGTCTGAGTCGGGTCACCACCACTAATGTCAGAGTCAGGTCACCACCACTAATGTCAGTTTCGGGTCACCACCACTAATGTTAGAGTCGGATCACCACCACTAATGTCAGAGTCGGGTCACCACCACTCATGTCAGAGTCAGGTCACCACCACCAATGTCAGAGTCGGGTCACCACCACTAATGTTAGAGTCGGGTCACCACCACTAATGTTAGAGAAGGGTCACCACCACTAATGTTGGAGTCGGGTCACCACCACTAATGTCAGAGTCGGGTCACCACCACTAATGTTAGAGTCAGATCACCACCACTAATGTCAGAGTCGAGTCACCACCACTAATGTCAGAGTCGTGTCACCACCACTAATGTTAGAGTCGGGTCACCACCACTAATAATATAGTCGGGTCACCACCGCTTATGTGAAAGTTGGGTCACCAACACTAATGTTAGAGCATGGTCACCACCACTAATGTTAGAGTCGGGTCACCACCACTAATGTTAGTGTCGGGTCACCACCACTAATGTCAGAGTCGGGTCACCACCACTAATGTCAGAGTCATGTCACCACCACTAATGTCAGTTTCGGGTCACCACCACTAATGTTTGAGTCGGGTCACCACCACTAATGTTAGATTCGAATCAACACCACTAATGTTAGAGCCGGGTCACCACAACTAACAATAAAGTCGGGTCACCACCTCTAATGTTAGAGTCGGGTCACCACCACTAATGTAAGAGAAGGGTCACCACCACTAATGTTAGAGTGGGGTCACCACCACTAATTTCAGAGTTGGGTCACCACCACTAATGTTACAGTCGGGTCACCAACACTAATGTTGCAGTCGGGTCACCACCACTAATATTAGAGTCGGGTCACCACCAGTAATGTTAGAGTCGTGTCACCACCAATAATGTTCGAGTCGGTTCACCTCCACTAATATTAGAGTCGGGTCACCACCACTAATGTTAGAGAAGGGTCACCACCACTAATGTTGGAGTCGGGTCACCACCACTAATGTCAGAGTCGGGTCACCACCACTAATGTTAGAGTCAGATCACCACCACTAATGTCAGAGTCGAGTCACCACCACTAATGTTAGAGTCGTGTCACCACCACTAATGTTAGAGTCGGGTCACCACCACTAATAATATAGTCGGGTCACCACCACTTATGTCAAAGTTGGGTCACCAACACTAATGTTAGAGCATGGTCACCACCACTAATGTTAGAGTCGGGTCACCACCACTAATGTTAGTGTCGGGTCACCACCACTAATGTCAGAGTCTGGTCATCACCACTTATGTTAGAGTCGGGTCAACACCACTAATGTTAGTGTCGGGTCACCACCATTAATGTCAGAATCGGGTCACCACCACTAATGTCAGAGTCGGGTCACCACCACTAATTTTAGAGTCGGGTCACCACCACTAATGTCAGAGTCGGGTCACCACCAGTAATGTTAGAGTCGTGTCACCACCACTAATGTTAGAGTCGGTTCACCTCCACTAATATTAGAGTCGGGTCACCACCACTTATGTCAAAGTTGGGTCACCAACACTAATGTTAGAACATGGTCACCACCACTAATGTTAGAGTCGGGTCACCACCACGAATGTTCGTGTCGGGTCACCACCACTAATGTCTGAGTCGGGTCACCACCACTAATGTCAGAGTCAGGTCACCACCACTAATGTCAGTTTCGGGTCACCACCACTAATGTTAGAGCCGGATCACCACCACTAATGTCAGAGTCGGGTCACCACCACTCATGTCAGAGTCAGGTCACCACCACCAATGTCAGAGTCGGGTCACCACCATTAATGTTAGAGTCGGGTCACCACCACTAATGTTAGAGTCGAATCACCACCACTAATGTTAGGTCCGGGTCACCACCATTAATGTTAGAGTCGGGTCACCACCACTAATGTTAGAGTCGGGTCACCATCACTAATGTTAAAGAAGGGTTACCACGACTAATGTTAGAGTGGGGTCAACACCACTCATGTCAGAGTCGGGTCAACACCGCTTATGATAGTGTCGTGTCACCACCACTAATGTCAGGGTCGGGTCACCACCACGAATGTTAGAGTCGGGTCACACCAGTAATGTTAGAGTCGGGTCACCACAACGAATGTTGGAGTCGGGTCACCAGCACTAATGTTAGAGAAGGGTCACCATCATTAATGTTAGATTCGGGTCACCACCAGTAATGTTAGAGTCGGGTCACCACAACGAATGTTGGAGTCGGGTCACCAGCACTAATGTAAGAGAAGGGTCACCACCATTAATGTTAGAGTCGGGTCACCACCACTAATGATAGAGTCGGTTCACCACCACTCATGTTAGAGTCGGGTCACCACCACTAATGTTAGAGTCTGATCACCACCACTAATGTTAGATTCGGTTCAGCACCACTAATGTCAGAGTCGGGTCACCACCACTAATGTCAGAGTCGGGTCACCACCACTAATGTCTGAGTCGGGTCACCACCACTAATGTTAGAGTCGGGTCACCACCACTAATGTTAGAGTCGAGTCACCAAAACTAATGTTAAAGTCGAGTCATCACCACTAATGTTAGAGTCGGGTCACCACCACTAATGCTTTCGTCGGGTCACCAGTACAAATGTTAGAATCGGGTCACCACCACTAATGTTAGAGTCGGGTCACCACCACTAATGTTAGAGTCGGGTCACTTCAACGATTGTTAGAGTCGGGTCACCACCACTAATGTTAGACAAGGGTCACCAGCACAAATGTTAGGGAAGTATCACCAGCACTAAGGTCAGAGTCGGGTCACCACCACTAATGTCAGAGTCGTGTCAGCAGCACACATGTTAGATTCGGGTCATCACCGCTAATGTCAGAGTCGGGTCGCCACCACTAATGACTGAGTCGTGTCACCACGAATAATGTTAGAGTCGGGTCACCACCACTTATGTTAGAGCCGGGTCACCACCACAAATGTCAGATTCGGGTCACCACCACTAAAGTTAGAGTCGGGTCACCACCACTAATGTTAGATTCGGGTCACAACCACTAATGTCAGAGTCGGGTCACCACCACTAATGTCAGAGTCAGGTCACCACCACCAATGTCAGAGTCGGGTCACCACCACTAATGTTAGAGTCGAATCACCACCACTAATGTTAGGTCCGGGTCACCACCACTAATGTTAGAGTCGGATCACCACCACTAATGTTAGAGTTGGGTCACCATCACTAATGTTAAAGAAGGGTTACCACGACTAATGTTAGAGTGGGGTCAACACCACTCATGTCAGAGTCGGGTCAATACCGCTTATGATAGTGTCGTGTCACCACCACTAATGTCAGAGTCGGGTCACCACCACTAATTTTAGAGTCTGGTCACCACCAGTAATGTTAGAGTCGGGTCACCACAACGAATGTTGGAGTCGGGTCACCAGCACTAATGTTAGAGAAGGGTCACCACCATTAATGTTAGAGTCGGGTCACCACCACTAATGTTAGAGTCGGGTCACCACCACTAATGTTAGAGTCGAGTCACCAACACTAATGTTAAAGTCGAGTCATCACCACTAATGTTAGAGTCGGGTCACCACCACTAATGTCAGAGTCGAGTCACCACCACTAATGTCAGAGTCGTGTCACCACCACTAATGTTAGAGTCGGGTCACCACCACTAATAATATAGTCGGGTCACCACCGCTTATGTGAAAGTTGGGTCACCAACACTAATGTTAGAGCATGGTCACCACCACTAATGTTAGAGTCGGGTCACCACCACTAATGTTAGTGTCGGGTCACCACCACTAATGTCAGAGTCGGGTCACCACCACTAATGTCAGAGTCATGTCACCACCACTAATGTCAGTTTCGGGTCACCACCACTAATGTTTGAGTCGGGTCACCACCACTAATGTTAGATTCGAATCAACACCACTAATGTTAGAGCCGGGTCACCACAACTAACATTAAAGTCGGGTCACCACCTCTAATGTTAGAGTCGGGTCACCACCACTAATGTAAGAGAAGGGTCACCACCACTAATGTTAGAGTGGGGTCACCAGCACTAATTTCAGAGTTGGGTCACCACCACTAATGTTACAGTCGGGTCACCAACACTAATGTTGCAGTCGGGTCACCACCACTAATATTAGAGTCGGGTCACCACCAGTAATGTTAGAGTCGTGTCACCACCACTAATGTTCGAGTCGGTTCACCTCCACTAATATTAGAGTCGGGTCACCACCACTAATGTTAGAGAAGGGTCAGCACCACTAATGTTGGAGTCGCGTCACCACCACTAATGTCAGAGTCGGGTCACCACCACTAATGTTAGAGTCAGATCACCACCACTAATGTCAGAGTCGAGTCACCACCACTAATGTTAGAGTCGTGTCACCACCACTAATGTTAGAGTTGGGTCACCACCACCAATAATATAGTCGGGTCACCACCACTTATGTCAAAGTTGGGTCACCAACACTAATGTTAGAGCATGGTCACCACCACTAATGTTAGAGTCGGGTCACCACCACTAATGTTAGTGTCGGGTCACCACCACTAATGTCAGAGTCTGGTCATCACCACTTATGTTAGAGTCGGGTCAACACCACTAATGTTAGTGTCGGGTCACCACCATTAATGTCAGAGTCGGGTCACCACCACTAATGTCAGAGTCGGGTCACCACCACTAATTTTAGAGTCGGGTCACCACCACTAATGTCAGAGTCGGGTCACCACCAGTAATGTTAGAGTCGTGTCACCACCACTAATGTTAGAGTCGGTTCACCTCCACTAATATTAGAGTCGGGTCACCACCACTTATGTCAAAGTTGGGTCACCACCACTAATGTTAGAGTCGGGTCACCACCACGAATGTTCGTGTCGGGTCACCACCACTAATGTCTGAGTCGGGTCATCACCACTAATGTCAGAGTCAGGTCACCACCACTAATGTCAGTTTCGGGTCACCACCACTAATGTTAGAGTCGGGTCACCACCACTAATGTCAGAGTCGGGTCACCACCACTCATGTCAGAGTCAGGTCACCACCACCAATGTCAGAGTCGGGTCACCACCACTAATGTTAGAGTCGGGTCACCACCACTAATGTTAGAGTCGAATCACCACCACTAATGTTAGGTCCGGGTCACCACCATTAATGTTAGAGTCGGGTCACCACCACTAATGTTAGAGTCGGGTCACCATCACTAATGTTAAAGAAGGGTTACCACGACTAATGTTAGAGTGGGGTCAACACCACTCATGTCAGAGTCGGGTCAACACCGCTTATGATAGTGTCGTGTCACCACCACTAATGTCAGGGTCGGGTCACCACCACGAATGTTAGAGTCGGGTCACCACCAGTAATGTTAGAGTCGGGTCACCACAACGAATGTTGGAGTCGGGTCACCAGCACTAATGTTAGAGAAGGGTCACCATCATTAATGTTAGAGTCGGGTCACCACCACTAATGATAGAGTCGGTTCACCACCACTCATGTTAGAGTCGGGTCACCACCACTAATGTTAGAGTCTGATCACCACCACTAATGTTAGATTCGGTTCAGCACCACTAATGTCAGAGTCTGGTCACCACCACTAATGTCAGAGTCGGGTCACCACCTCTAATGTTAGAGTCGGGTCACCACCACTAATGTTAGTGTCGGGTCACCACCACTAATGTCAGAGTCTGGTCATCACCACTTATGTTAGAGTCGGGTCAACACCACTAATGTTAGTGTCGGGTCACCACCATTAATGTCAGAGTCGGGTCACCACCACTAATGTCAGAGTCGGGTCACCACCACTAATTTTAGAGTCGGGTCACCACCACTAATGTCAGAGTCGGGTCACCACCAGTAATGTTAGAGTCGTGTCACCACCACTAATGTTAGGGTCGGTTCACCTCCACTAATATTAAAGTCGGGTCACCACCACTTATGTCAAAGTTGGGTCACCAACACTAATGTTAGAACATGGTCACCACCACTAATGTTAGAGTCGGGTCACCACCACGAATGTTCGTGTCGGGTCACCACCACTAATGTCTGAGTCGGGTCACCACCACTAATGTCAGAGTCAGGTCACCACCACTAATGTCAGTTTCGGGTCACCACCACTAATGTCTGAGTCGGGTCACCACCACTAATGTCAGAGTCAGGTCACCACCACTAATGTCAGTTTCGGGTCACCACCACTAATGTGAGAGTCGGATCACCACCACTAATGTCAGAGTCAGGTCACCACCACCAATGTCAGAGTCGGGTCACCACCACTAATGTCAGAGTCGGGTCACCACCACTCATGTCAGAGTCAGGTCACCACCACCAATGTCAGAGTCGGGTCACCACCACTAATGTTAGAGTCGGGTCACCACCACTAATGTTAGAGTCGAATCACCACCACTAATGTTAGGTCCGGGTCACCACCATTAATGTTAGAGTCGGGTCACCACCACTAATGTTAGAGTCGGGTCACCATCACTAATGTTAAAGAAGGGTTACCACGACTAATGTTAGAGTGGGGTCAACACCACTCATGTCAGAGTCGGGTCAACACCGCTTATGATAGTGTCGTGTCACCACCACTAATGTCAGGGTCGGGTCACCACCACGAATGTTAGAGTCGGGTCACCACCAGTAATGTTAGAGTCGGGTCACCACAACGAATGTTGGAGTCGGGTCACCAGCACTAATGTTAGAGAAGGGTCACCATCATTAATGTTAGAGTCGGGTCACCACCACTAATGATAGAGTCGGTTCACCACCACTCATGTTAGAGTCGGGTCACCACCACTAATGTTAGAGTCTGATCACCACCACTAATGTTAGATTCGCTTCAGCACCACTAATGTCAGAGTCTGGTCACCACCACTAATGTCAGAGTCGGGTCACCACCACTAATGTCCGAGTCGGGTCACCACCACTAATGTCAGAGTCGGGTCACCACCACTAATGTTAGATTCGGGTCACCACCAGTAATGTTAGAGTCGGGTAACCACAACGAATGTTGGAGTCGGGTCACCAGCACTAATGTAAGAGAAGGGTCACCACCATTAATGTTAGAGTCGGGTCACCACCACTAATGATAGAGTCGGTTCACCACCACTCATGTTAGAGTCGGGTCACCACCACTAATGTTAGAGTCTGATCACCACCACTAATGTTAGATTCGGTTCAGCACCACTAATGTCAGAGTCGGGTCACCACCACTAATGTCAGAGTCGGGTCACCACCACTAATGTCAGAGTCGGGTCACCACCACTAATGTTAGAGTCGGGTCACCACCACTAATGTTAGAGTCGAGTCACCAACACTAATGTTAAAGTCGAGTCATCACCACTAATGTTAGAGTCGGGTCACCACCACTAATGCTTTCGTCGGGTCACCAGTACAAATGTTAGAATCGGGTCACCACCACTAATGATAGAGTCGGGTCACCACCACTAATGTTAGATTCGGGTCACTTCAACGATTGTTAGAGTCGGGTCACCACCACTAATGTTAGACAAGGGTCACCAGCACAAATGTTAGGGAAGTATCACCAGCACTAAGGTCAGAGTCGGGTCACCACCACTAATGTCAGAGTCGTGTCAGCAGCACACATGTTAGATTCGGGTCATCACCGCTAATGTCAGAGTCGGGTCGCCACCACTAATGACTGAGTCGTGTCACCACGAATAATGTTAGAGTCGAGTCACCACCACTTATGTTAGAGCCGGGTCACCACCACAAATGTCAGATTCGGGTCACCACCACTAAAGTTAGAGTCGGGTCACCACCACTAATGTTAGATTCGGGTCACTACCACTAATATCAGAGTCGGGTCACCACCACTAATGTCAGAGTCAGGTCACCACCACCAATGTCAGAGTCGGGTCACCACCACTAATGTTAGAGTCGAATCACCACCACTAATGTTAGGTCCGGGTCACCACCACTAATGTTAGAGTCGGATCACCACCACTAATGTTAGAGTTGGGTCACCATCACTAATGTTAAAGAAGGGTTACCACGACTAATGTTAGAGTGGGGTCAACACAACTCATGTCAGAGTCGGGTCAACACCGCTTATGATAGTGTCGTGTCACCACCACTAATGTCAGAGTCGGGTCACCACCACTAATGTTAGAGTCTGGTCACCACCAGTAATGTTAGAGTCGGGTCACCACAACGAATGTTGGAGTCGGGTCACCAGCACTAATGTTAGAGAAGGGTCACCACCATTAATGTTAGAGTCGGGTCACCACCACTAATGTTAGAGTCGGGTCACCACCACTAATGTTAGAGTCGAGTCACCAACACTAATGTTAAAGTCGAGTCATCACCACTAATGTTAGAGTCGGGTCACCACCACTAATGTCAGAGTCGAGTCACCACCACTAATGTCAGAGTCGTGTCACCACCACTAATGTTAGAGTCGGGTCACCACCACTAATAATATAGTCGGGTCACCACCGCTTATGTGAAAGTTGGGTCACCAACACTAATGTTAGAGCATGGTCACCACCACTAATGTTAGAGTCGGGTCACCACCACTAATGTTAGTGTCGGGTCACCACCACTAATGTCAGAGTCGGGTCACCACCACTAATGTCAGAGTCATGTCACCACCACTAATGTCAGTTTCGGGTCACCACCACTAATGTTTGAGTCGGGTCACCACCACTAATGTTAGATTCGAATCAACACCACTAATGTTAGAGCCGGGTCACCACAACTAACATTAAAGTCGGGTCACCACCTCTAATGTTAGAGTCGGGTCACCACCACTAATGTAAGAGAAGGGTCACCACCACTAATGTTAGAGTGGGGTCACCACCACTAATTTCAGAGTTGGGTCACCACCACTAATGTTACAGTCGGGTCACCAACACTAATGTTGCAGTCGGGTCACCACAACTAATATTAGAGTCGGGTCACCACCAGTAATGTTAGAGTCGTGTCACCACCACTAATGTTCGAGTCGGTTCACCTCCACTAATATTAGAGTCGGGTCACCACCACTAATGTTAGAGAAGGGTCACCACCACTAATGTTGGAGTCGGGTCACCACCACTAATGTCAGAGTCGGGTCACCACCACTAATGTTAGAGTCAGATCACCACCACTAATGTCAGAGTCGAGTCACCACCACTAATGTTAGAGTCGTGTCACCACCACTAATGTTAGAGTCGGGTCACCACCACTAATAATATAGTCGGGTCACCACCACTTATGTCAAAGTTGGGTCACCAACACTAATGTTAGAGCATGGTCACCACCACTAATGTTAGAGTCGGGTCACCACCACTAATGTTAGTGTCGAGTCACCACCACTAATGTCAGAGTCTGGTCATCACCACTTATGTTAGAGTCGGGTCAACACCACTAATGTTAGTGTCGGGTCACCACCATTAATGTCAGAGTCGGGTCACCACCACTAATGTTAGTGTCGGGTCACCACCACTAATGTCAGAGTCGGGTCACCACCACTAATGTCAGAGTCATGTCACCACCACTAATGTCAGTTTCGGGTCACCACCACTAATGTTTGAGTCGGTTCACCACCACTAATGTTAGATTCGAATCAACACCACTAATGTTAGAGCCGGGTCACCACAACTAACATTAAAGTCGGGTCACCACCTCTAATGTTAGAGTCGGGTCACCACCACTAATGTAAGAGAAGGGTCACCACCACTAATGTTAGAGTGGGGTCACCACCACTAATTTCAGAGTTGGGTCACCACCACTAATGTTACAGTCGGGTCACCAACACTAATGTTGCAGTCGGGTCACCACCACTAATATTAGAGTCGGGTCACCACCAGTAATGTTAGAGTCGTGTCACCACCACTAATGTTCGAGGCGGTTCACCTCCACTAATATTAGAGTCGGGTCACCACCACTAATGTTAGAGAAGGGTCACCACCACTAATGTTGGAGTCGGGTCACCACCACTAATGTCAGAGTCGGGTCACCACCACTAATGTTAGAGTCAGATCACCACCACTAATGTCAGAGTCGAGTCACCACCACTAATGTTAGAGTCGTGTCACCACCACTAATGTTAGAGTCGGGTCACCACCACTAATAATATAGTCGGGTCACCACCACTTATGTCAAAGTTGGGTCACCAACACTAATGTTAGAGCATGGTCACCACCACTAATGTTAGAGTCGGGTCACCACCACTAATGTTAGTGTCGAGTCACCACCACTAATGTCAGAGTCTGGTCATCCCCACTTATGTTAGAGTCGGGTCAACACCACTAATGTTAGTGTCGGGTCACCACCATTAATGTCAGAGTCGGGTCACCACCACTAATGTCAGAGTCGGGTCACCACCACTAATTTTAGAGTCGGGTCACCACCACTAATGTCAGAGTCGGGTCACCACCAGTAATGTTAGAGTCGTGTCACCATCACTAATGTTAGAGTCGGTTCACCTCCACTAATATTAGAGTCGGGTCACCACCACTTATGTCAAAGTTGGGTCACCACCACTAATGTTAGAGTCGGGTCACCACCACGAATGTTCGTGTCGGGTCACCACCACTAATGTCTGAGTCGGGTCACCACCACTAATGTCAGAGTCAGGTCACCACCACTAATGTCATTTTCGGGTCACCACCACTAATGTTAGAGTCGGATCACCACCACTAATGTCAGAGTCGGGTCACCACCACTCATGTCAGAGTCAGGTCACCACCACCAATGTCAGAGTCGGGTCACCACCACTAATGTTAGAGTCGGGTCACCACCACTAATGTTAGAGTCGAATCACCACCACTAATGTTAGGTCCGGGTCACCACCATTAATGTTAGAGTCGGGTCACCACCACTAATGTTAGAGTCGGGTCACCATCACTAATGTTAAAGAAGGGTTACCACGACTAATGTTAGAGTGGGGTCAACACCACTCATGTCAGAGTCGGGTCAACACCGCTTATGATAGTGTCTTGTCACCACCACTAATGTCAGGGTCGGGTCACCACCACGAATGTTAGAGTCGGGTCACCACCAGTAATGTTAGAGTCGGGTCACCACAACGAATGTTGGAGTCGGGTCACCAGCACTAATGTTAGAGAAGGGTCACCATCATTAATGTTAGAGTCGGGTCACCACCACTAATGATAGAGTCGGTTCACCACCACTCATGTTAGAGTCGGGTCACCACCACTAATGTTAGAGTCTGATCACCACCACTAATGTTAGATTCGGTTCAGCACCACTAATGTCAGAGTCTGGTCACCACCACTAATGTCAGAGTCGGGTCACCACCTCTAATGTTAGAGTCGGGTCACCACCACTAATGTTAGTGTCGGGTCACCACCACTAATGTCAGAGTCTGGTCATCACCACTTATGTTAGAGTCGGGTCAACACCACTAATGTTAGTGTCGGGTCACCACCATTAATGTCAGAGTCGGGTCACCACCACTAATGTCAGAGTCGGGTCACCACCACTAATTTTAGAGTCGGGTCACCACCACTAATGTCAGAGTTGGGTCACCAACACTAATGTTAGAACATGGTCACCACCACTAATGTTAGAGTCGGGTCACCACCACGAATGTTCGTGTCGGGTCACCACCACTAATGTTAGAGTCGGATCACCACCACTAATGTCAGAGTCGGGTCACCACCACTCATGTCAGAGTCAGGTCACCACCACCAATGTCAGAGTCGGGTCACCACCACTAATGTTAGAGTCGGGTCACCACCACTAATGTTAGACTCGAATCACCACCACTAATGTTAGGTCCGGGTCACCACCATTAATGTTAGAGTCGGGTCACCAACACTAATGTTAGAGTCGGGTCACCATCACTAATATTAAAGAAGGGTTACCACGACTAATGTTAGAGTGGGGTCAACACCACTCATGTCAGAGTCGGGTCAACACCGCTTATGATAGTGTCGTGTCACCACCACTAATGTCAGAGTCGGGTCACCACCACTAATGTTAGAGTCTGATCACCACCACTAATGTTAGATTTGGTTCAGCACCACTAATGTCAGAGTCTGGTCACCACCACTAATGTCAGAGTCGGGTCACCACCACTAATGTCAGAGTCGGGTCACCACCACTAATGTCAGAGTCGGGTCACCACCACTAATGTTAGATTCGGGTCACCACCAGTAATGTTAGAGTCGGGTCACCACAACGAATGTTGGAGTCGGGTCACCAGCTCTAATGTAAGAGAAGGGTCACCACCATTAATGTTAGAGTCGGGTCACCACCACTAATGATAGAGTCGGTTCACCACCACTCATGTTAGAGTCGGGTCACCACCACTAATGTTAGAGTCTGATCACCACCACTAATGTTAGATTCGGTTCAGCACCACTAATGTCAGAGTCGGGTCACCACCAGTAATGTCAGAGTCGGGTCACCACCACTAATGTCAGAGTCGGGTCACCATCACTAATGTTAGAGTCGGGTCACCACCACTAATGTTAGAGTCGAGTCACCAACACTAATGTTAAAGTCGAGTCATCACCACTAATGTTAGAGTCGGGTCACCACCACTAATGCTATCGTCGGGTCACCAGTACAAATGTTAGAATCGGGTCACCACCACTAATGTTAGAGTCGGGTCACCACCACTAATGTTAGAGTCGGGTCACTTCAACGATTGTTAGAGTCGGGTCACCACCACTAATGTTAGACAAGGGTCACCAGCACAAATGTTAGGGAAGTATCACCAGCACTAAGGTCAGAGTCGGGTCACCACCACTAATGTCAGAGTCGTGTCAGCAGCACACATGTTAGATTCGGGTCATCACCGCGAATGTCAGAGTCGGGTCGCCACCACTAATGACTGAGTCGTGTCACCACGAATAATGTTAGAGTCGGGTCACCACCACTTATGTTAGAGCCGGGTCACCACCACAAATGTCAGATTCGGGTCACCACCACTAAAGTTAGAGTCGGGTCACCACCACTAAAGTTAGATTCGGGTCACAACCACTAATGTCAGAGTCGGGTCACCACCACTAATGTCAGAGTCAGGTCACCACCACCAATGTCAGAGTCGGGTCACCACCACTAATGTTAGAGTCGAATCACCACCACTAATGTTAGGTCCGGGTCACCACCACTAATGTTAGAGTCGGATCACCACCACTAATGTTAGAGTTGGGTCACCATCACTAAAGTTAAAGAAGGGTTACCACGACTAATGTTAGAGTGGGGTCAACACCACTCATGTCAGAGTCGGGTCAACACCGCTTATGATAGTGTCGTGTCACCACCACTAATGTCAGAGTCGGGTCACCACCACTAATGTTAGAGTCTGGTCACCACCAGTAATGTTAGAGTCGGGTCACCACAACGAATGTTGGAGTCGGGTCACCAGCACTAATGTTAGAGAAGGGTCACCACCATTAATGTTAGAGTCGGGTCACCACCACTAATGTTAGAGTCGGGTCACCACCACTAATGTTAGAGTCGAGTCACCAACACTAATGTTAAAGTCGAGTCATCACCACTAATGTTAGAGTCGGGTCACCACCACTAATGCTTTAGTCGGGTCACCAGTACAAATGTTAGAATCGGGTCACCACCACTGATGTTAGAGTCGGGTCACCACCAGTAATGTTATAGTCGGGTCACTTCAACGATTGTTACAGTCGGGTCACCACCACTAATGTTAGACAAGGGTCACCAGCACAAATGTTAGGGAAGTATCACCAGCACAATGTCAGAGTCGGGTCACCGACACTAATGTCAGAGTCGGGTCACCACCACTAATGTTAGAGTCGGGTCACCACCACTAATGTTAGAGTCGGGTCACCACCACTAATGTTAGACAAGGGTCACCAGCACAAATGTTAGGGAAGTATCACCAGCACTAAGGTCAGAGTCGGGTCACCGACACTAATGTCAGAGTCGGGTCACCACCACTAATGTTAGAGTCGGGTCACCTCCACTAATGTTAGATTCGGGTCACCACCACCAATTTTAGATTCGGGTCACCACCACTAATGTTAGAGCCGGGTCAGCACCACGAATGTTAGAGTCGGTTCACCACCACTAATGTTAGAGAAGGGTCACCACCACTAATGTTAGACTGGGGTCACCACCACTAATGTCAGAGTCGTGTCACCACCACTAATGTTTGAGTCGGGTCACCACCATTATTGTTAAAGTTGGATCACCACCACTAATGATAGAGAAGGGTCACCACCACTAATGTTAGACTGTGGGTCACCACCACTAATGTCAGAGTCGGGTCACCACCACTAATTTTAGAGTCGGGTCACTAGCACTAATATCAGAGTCGTGTCACCACCACTAATGTTAGAGTCGGGTCACCACCATTATTGTTAAAGTTGGATCACCACCACTAATGATAGAGTCGGTTCACCACCACACATGTTAGAGTTGGGTCACCACCACTAATGATAGAGAAGGGTCACCAGCACAAATGTTAGAGAAGTGACACCAGCACTAATGTTAGAGTCGGGTTACCACCACTTATGTTAGAATCGGGTCACCACCACTAATGACAGATTCGGGTCACCACCACTAATGTCAGAGTCGGTTCAGCAGCACACATGCTAGATTCGGGTCACCACCGCTAATGTCAGAGTCGGGTCGCCGCCACTAATGACTGAGTCGGGTCACCACCAATAATGTTAGAGTCGGGTCACCACCACTAATGTTAGAGTCGGGTCACCACCACTAATGTTAGAGTCGGGTCACCACCACTCATGTTAGACAAGGGTCACCAGCACAAATGTTAGGGAAGTATCACCAGCACTAAGGTCAGAGTCGGGTCACCGACACTAATGTCAGAGTCGGGTCACCACCACTAATGTTAGAGTCGGGTCACCTCCACTAATGTTAGAGTCGGGTCACCACCACCAATTTTAGATTCGGGTCACCACCACTAATGTTAGAGCCGGGTCAGCACCAGGAATGTTAGAGTCGGTTCACCACCACTAATGTTAGAGAAGGGTCACCACCACTAATGTTAGACTGGGGTCACCACCACTAATGTCAGAGTCGTGTCACCACCACTAATGTTTGAGTCGGGTCACCACCATTATTGTTAAAGTTGGATCACCACCACTAATGATAGAGAAGGGTCACCACCACTAATGTTAGACTGGGAGTCACCACCACTAATGTCAGAGTCGGGTCACCACCACTAATTTTAGAGTCGGGTCACCACCACTAATATCAGAGTCGTTTCACCACCACTAATGTTAGAATCGGGTCACCACCATTATTGTTAAAGTTGGATCACCACCACTAATGATAGAGTCGGTTCACCACCACACATGTTAGAGTTGGGTCACCACCACTAATGATAGAGAAGGGTCACCAGCACAAATGTTAGAGAAGTGACACCAGCACTAATGTTAGAGTCGGGTTACCACCACTTATGTTAGAATCGGGTCACCACCACTAATGACAGATTCGGGTCACCACCACTAATGTCAGAGTCAGTTCAGCAGCACACATGCTAGATTCGGGTCACCACCGCTAATGTCAGAGTCGGGTCGCCACCACTAATGACGGAGTCGGGTCACCACCAATAATGTTAGAGTCGGGTCACCACCACTTATGTTAGAGTCGGGTCACCACCACTAATGTCAGATTCGGGTCACCACCACTAAAGTTAGAGTCGGGTCACCACCACTAATGTCAGAGTCGGGTCACCACCACTAATGTCAGAGTCAGGTCACCACCACTAATGTCAGAGTCGGGTCACCACCACTAATGTTAGATCCGGGTCACCACCACTAATGTTAGAGTTGGGTCACCACCACTAATGTTAGAGTCGGGTCACCACCACTAATGTTAGAGAAGGGTTACCACGACTAATGTTAGAGTGGGGTCAACACCACTAATGTCAGAGTCGGGTCAACACCGCTAATGATAGTGTCGTGTCACCACCACTAATGTCAGGGTCGGGTCACCACAACTAATGTTAGAGTCGGGTCACCACCAGTAATGTTAGAGGCGGGTCACCACAACGAATGTTAGAGTCGGATCACCACCACTAATGTTAGAGAAGGGTCACCAGCACAAATGTTAGGGATGTATCACCAGCTCTAAGGTCAGAGTCGGGTCACCGACATTAAGGTCAGAGTCGGGTCACCACCACTAATGTTAGAGTCGGATCACCACCAATAATGTTAGAGTCGGGTTACAATCACTAATTTTAGAGTCGGGTCACCACCACTAATGTCAGAGTCGGGTCACCACAACTAATGTCAGAGTCGGGTCACCACCACTAATGTCAGGGTCAGGTCAGCACCACTAATGTCAGAGTCGGGTCACCTCCACTAATGTTAGAGTCGGGTCACCACCACCAATTTTAGAGTCGGGTCACCACCACTAATGTTAGAGCCGGGTCAGCACCACGAATGTTAGAGTCGGTTTACCACCACTAATGTTAGAGAAGGGTCACCACCACTTATGTTAGACTTGGGTCACCACCACTAATGTCAGAGTCGGGTCACCACCACTAATTTTAGAGTCGGGTCACCACCACTAATGTCAGAGTCGTGTCACCACCACTAATGTTAGAGTCGGGTCACCATCATTAATGTTAAATTTGGATCACCACCACTAACGATAGAGTCGGTTCACCACCACTCCTGTTCGAGTCGGGTCACCAGCACTAATGTCGTAGCCGGGTCACCACCACTAATTTTAGAGTCGGGTCACCACCATGAATGTCAGAGTCGGGTCAGCAGCACACATGTTAGATTCGGGTCACCACGGCTAATGATACAGTCGGGTCACCACCGCTTATGATAGACTCGGGTCACCCCCACTAATGTCAGAGTCGGGTCACCACCAATAATGTCAGAGTCGGGTCAGCAGCACACATGTTAGATTCGGGTCACCACCACTAATGTTAGAGTCGGGTCACCACCATTAATTTTAGAGTCGGCTCACCACCACTAATGTCAGAGTCGGCTCACCCCCACTAATGTTAGGGTTGGGTCACCTCCACTAATGTTAGATTCGGGTCACCACCACAAATGGCAGATTCGGGTCACCACCACTAATGTTAGAGTCGGGACACCACCGCTAATGATAGAGTCGGGTCACCACCGCTTATGATAGACTCGGGTCACCACCACTAATGGCAGAGTCGGGTCACCACCACTAATGTCAGAGTTGGGTCACCATCACTAATGACCTTGTCGGGTCACCACCAATCATGTTAGAGTCGGTTCACCACCACTTCTTTTAGAGTCGGGTCACCACCACTAATTTCAGAGTTGGGTCACCAACACTAATGTTACAGTCGGGTCACCACCACTAATTATAGAGTCGGGTCACCACCACTAATATGAGAGTCGGGTGACCGTCACTAATGTCAGTCGGGTCACCTCCACTAATGTTAGAATCGGGTCACCACCACTAATTTTAGAGTCGTGTCACCACCACTAATGTTAGAGCTGGGTCACCACCACTAATGTTAGAGTCGGTTCACCACCACTAATGTTAGAGTCGGGTCACCACCACTAATAATATAGTCGGGTCACCACCGCTTATGTCAAAGTTGGGTCACCAACACTAATGTTAGAGCATGGTCACCACCACTAATGTTAGAGTCGGGTCACCACCACTAATGTTAGTGTCGGGTCACCACCACCAATGTCAGAGTCGGGTCACCACCACTAATGTCAGAATCATGTCACCACCACTAATGTAAGTTTCGGGTCACCACCACTAAAGTCTGAGTCGGGTCACCACCACTAATGTTAGATTCGAATCAACACCACTAATGTTAGAGCCGGGTCACCACAACTAACATTAAAGTCGGGTCACCACCTCTAATGTTAGAGTCGGGTCAACACCACTAATGTAAGAGAAGGGTCACCACCACTAATGTTAGAGTGGGGTCACCACCACTAATTTCAGAGTTGGGTCACCACCACTAATGTTACAGTCGGGTCACCAACACTAATGTTGCAGTCGGGTCACCACCACTAATATTAGAATCGGGTCACCACCAATAATGTTAGAGTCGTGTCACCACCACTAATGTTCGAGTCGGTTCACCTCCACTAATATTAGAGTCGGGTCACCACCACTAATGTTAGAGAAGGGTCACCACCACTAATGTTGGAGTCGGGTCACCACCACGAATGTCAGAGTCGGGTCACCACCACTAATGTTAGAGTCAGATCACCACCACTAATGTCAGAGTCGAGTCACCACCACTAATGTTAGAGTCGTGTCACCACCACTAATGTTAGAGTCGGGTCACCACCACTAATAATATAGTCGGGTCACCACCACTTATGTCAAAGTTGGGTCACCAACACTAATGTTAGAGCATGGTCACCACAACTAATGTTAGAGTCGGGTCACCACCACTAATGTTAGTGTCGGGTCACCACCACTAATGTCAGAGTCTGGTCATCACCACTTATGTTAGAGTCGGGTCAACACCACTAATGTTAGTGTCGGGTCACCACCATTAATGTCAGAGTCGGGTCACCACCACTAATGTCAGAGTCGGGTCACCACCACTAATTTTAGAGTCGGGTCACCACCAGTAATGTTCGAGTCGGGTCAGCACCATTAATGTTAGACTCGGGTCACAACCACTAATGATAGATTCGGGTCACCACCACTAATGTTAGAGTCGGGTCACCACCACTAATGTCAGATGCGGTTCACCACCACTAATGTCAGAGTCGGGTCAGCAGCACACATGTTAGATTCGTGTCACCACCACCAATGTTAGAGTCGGGTCACCACCACTAATGCCAGAGTCGGGTCACGACCACTAATGATAGATTCGCGTCACCACCAATAATGTTAGAGTCGGGTCACCACCACTTATGTTACAGTCGGGTCACCACAACTAATGTCAGAGTCGGGTCACCACCACTAATGTCAGAGCCGTGTCACCACCACTAATTTAGAGTCCGGTCACCACCACAAAATTAGAGTTGGGTCACCACCACTAATAATATAGTCGGGTCACCACCACTTATGTCAAAGTTGGGTCACCAACACTAATGTTAGAGCATGGTCACCACCACTAATGTTAGAGTCGGGTCACCACCACTAATGTTAGAGTCGGGTCACCACCACTAATGTCAGAGTCGGGTCACCACCACTAATGTAAGAGTCAGGTCACCACCACTAATGTCAGTTTCGGGTCACCACCACTAATGTTAGAGTCGGGTAACCACCACTAATGTTTGATTCGAATCACCACCACTAATGTTAGAGCCGGGTCACCACCAATAACGTTAGAGTCCGGTCACCACCACTAATAATATAGTCGGGTCACCACCACTTATGTCAAAGTTGGGTCACCAACACTAATGTTAGAGCATGGTCACCACCACTAATGTTAGAGTCGGGTCACCACCACTAATGTTAGAGTCGGGTCACCACCACTAATGTCAGAGTCGGGTCACCACCACTAATGTAAGAGTCAGGTCACCACCACTAATGTCAGTTTCGGGTCACCACCACTAATGTTAGAGTCGGGTAACCACCACTAATGTTTGATTCGAATCACCACCACTAATGTTAGAGCCGGGTCACCACCAATAACGTTAGAGTCCGGTCACCACCACTAATGTTCGAGTCGGGTCACCACCACTAATGTTAGAGAAGGGTCACCACCACTAATGTTAGACTGGGGTCACCACCACTAATGTCAGAGTCGGGTCACCACCAATAATGTTAATGTCGGGTCACCACCACTAATGTCAGAGTCGGGTCACCACCACTAATTTTAGAGTCGGGTCACCACCACTAATGTTAGAGAAGGGTCACCAGCACAAATGTTAGCGAAGTGTCACCAGCACTAATGTCAGCGTCGGGTCACCGCCGCTAATGTCAGAGCCGGGTCACCACCACTAATGTTAGAGTCGGGTCACCACCAGTAATGTTAGAGTCGGGTCACCTCCACTAATGTTAGGGTCGGTTCACTTCCACTAATATTAGAGTCGGGTCACCACAACTAATGTTAGAGAATGGTCACCACCACTAATGTTAGAGTCGGGTCACCACCACTAATTTTAGGTTCGGGTCACCACCACTCATGTTAGAGTCGGTTTACCACCACTAATTTTAGAGTCGGGTCACCACCACTAATGTCAGAGTCGGGTCACCACCACTAATGTCATAGTCGGGTCACCACCACTAATGTCAGAGTTGGGTCACCACCACTAATGTTAGAGTCGGGTCACCACCACTAATGTTAGAGTTGAGTCACCAGCACAAATGTTAGAGTCGGGTCACCACCACTAATGTTAGAGTCGGGTCACCACCACTAATGTTAGAGTCGGGTCATCACCGCTATTGTTAGAGTCGGGTCACCACCACTAATGTTAGAATTGGGTCACCACAACTAATGTCAGATTCGGGTCACCACCACTAATTACAGAGTCAGGTCACCACCACTAATGTCAGTTTCTCGTCACCTCCACTAATGTTAGAGTCGGGTCACCACCACTAATGTTAGAGTCGCTTCACCACCACTAATGTTAGAGAAGGGTCACCACCACTAATTTTAGAGTTGGTTCACCACCACTCATGTCAGATTCGGGTCACCACCACTAATTTTAGAGTCGGGACACCACCACTAATGTCAGAGTCGTGTCACCACCACGAATGTCAGAGTCGGGTCACCTCCATTAATGTTAGAGTCGGGTCACCACCACTAATGATAGAGTCGGTTCACCACCACTCATGTTAGAGTCGGGTCACCATCACTCATGTTAGAGTCTGATCACCACCACTAATGTTAGATTCGCTTCAGCACCACTAATGTCAGAGTCGGGTCACCACTACTAATGTCAGAGTCGGGTCACCACCACTAATTTTAGAGCCGGGTCACCACCACTAATGTCAGAGTCGGGTCACCACCACTAATGTTAGAGTCGGTTCAGCACCATTAATGTTGGAGTCGGGTCACCACCACTAATGATAGAGTCGGTTCACCACCACTCATGTTAGAGTTGGGTCACCACCACTAATGATAGAGAAGGGTCACCAGTACAAATGTTAGAGAAGTGACACCAGCACTAATGTTAGAGCCGGGTTACCACCACTTATGTTCGAGTCGGGTCACCACCACGAATGACAGATTCGGGTCACCACCACTAATGTCAGAATCGGGTCAGCAGCACACATGTTAGATTCGGGTCACCACCGCTAATGTCAGAGTCGGGTCACCACCACTAATGACTGAGTCGGGTCACCACCAATAATGTTAGAGTCGGGTCACCACCACCTATGTTAGAGTCGGGTCACCACCACTAATGTCAGATTCGGGTCACCACCACTAAAGTTAGACTCGGGTCACCACGACTAATGTTATAGTCGAGTCACCACCACTTATGTCAGAGTTCGGTCACCAAAACTAATGTTAGAGCATGGTCACCACCACTAATGTTAGAGTCGGGTCACCACCAATAATGTTAGGTTCGGGTCACCACCACTAATGTCAGAGTCAGGTCACCACCACTAATGTCAGAGTCAGGTCACCACCAATAATGTCAGAGTCGGGTCACTACCACTAATGTTAGAGTCGGGTCACCACCACTAATGTTAGAGTCGAATCACCACCACGAATGTTAGGTCCGGGTCACCACCACTAATGTTAGTGTCGGGTCACCACCACTAATGTTAGAGTCGGGTCACCATCAGTAATGTTAGAGAAGGGGTACCACGACTAATGTTAGAGTGGGGTCAACACCACTCATGTCAGAGTCGGGTCAACACCGCTTATGATAGTGCCGTGTCACCACCACAAATGTCAGAGTCGAGTCACCACCACTAATGTTAGAGTCGGGTCACCACCAGTAATGTTAGAGTCGGGTCACCACATCGAATGTTGGAGTCGGGTCACCAGCACTAATGTTAGAGAAGGGTCACCACCATTAATGTTCGAGTCGGGTCACCACCACTAATGATAGAGTCGGTTCACCACCACTAATGTCAGAGTCGGGTCACCACCACTAATGTTAGAGTCGGTTCAGCACCATTAATGTTAGAGTCGGGTCACCACCACTAATGATAGAGTCGGCTCACCACCACTCATGTTAGAGTTGGGTCACCACCACTAATGATAGAGAAGGGTCACCAGCACAAATGTTATAGAAGTGACACCAGCACTAATGTTAGAGTCGGGTTACCAGCACTTATGTTAGAGTCGGGTCACCACCACTAATGACAGATTCGGGTCACCACGACTAATGTCAGAGTCGGGTCAGCAGCACACATGTTAGATTCGGGTCACCACCGCTAATGTCAGAGTCGGGTCGCCACCACTAATGACTGAGTCGGGTCACCACAAATAATGTTAGAGTCGGGTCACCACCACTTACGTTAGAGTCGGGTCACCACCACTAATGTCAGATTCGGGCCACCACCACTAAAGTTAGACTCGGATCACCACCACTAATGTTATAGTCGGGTCACCACCACTTATGTCAGAGTTCGGTCACCAAAACTAATGTTAGAGCATGGTCACCACCACTAATGTTAGAGTCGGGTCACCACCAATAATGTTAGATTCGGATCACCACCACTAATGTCAGAGTCGGGTCACCACCACTAATGTCAGAGTCATGTCACCACCACTAATGTCAGAGTCGGGTCACCACCACTAATGTTAGAGTCGGGTCACCACCACTAATGTTAGAGTCGTATCACCACCACTAATGTTAGGTCCGGGTCACCAGCACTAATGTTAGAGTCGGGTCTCCACCACTAATGTTTGAGTCGGGTCACCATCACTAATGTTAGAGAAGGGTTACCACGACTAATGTTAGAGTTGTGTCAACACCACTAATGTCAGGGTCGGGTCAACACCGCTAATGATAGTGTCGTGTCACCACCACTAATGTCAGAGTCGGGTCACCACCAGTAATGTTAGAGTCGGGTCACCACAACGAATGTTAGAGTCGGGTCACCAGCACTAATGTTAGAGAAGGGTCACCAGCACAAATGTTAGGGAATATCACCAGCACGAAGGTCAGAGTCGGGTCACCACCACTAATGTTAGAGTCGGGTGACCACCAAAACTGTTAGAGTCTGGTTCCCAACACTAATTTTAGAGTCGGGTCACCACCACTAATGTCAGAGTCGTGTCACCAGCACTAATGTGAGAGTCAGGTCACCACCACTAATGTCAGAGTCGGGTCACCTCCACTAATGTTAGAGTCGGGTCACCACCACCAATTTTAGAGTCGGGTCACCACCACTCATGTTAGAGCCGGGTCAGCACCACGAATGTTAGAGTCGGTTCACCACCACTAATGTTAGAGAAGGGTCACCACCACTAATGTTAGACTGGGGTCACCACCACTAATGTCAGAGTCGGGTCACCACCACTAATTTTAGAGTCGGGTCACCACCACTAATGTCAGAGTCGTGTCACCACCACTAATGTTAGAGTCGGGTCACCACCATTATTGTTAAAGTTGGATCACCACCACTAATGATAGAGTCGGTTCACCACCACACATGTTAGAGTTGGGTCACCACCACTAATGATAGAGAAGGGTCACCAGCACAAATGTTAGAGAAGTGACACCAGCACTAATGTTAGAGTCGGGTTACCACCACTTATGTTAGAGTCGGGTCACCACCACTAATGACAGATTCGGGTCACCACCACGAATGTCAGAGTCGGGTCAGCAGCACACATGTTAGATTCGGGTCACCACCGCTAATGTCAGAGTCGGGTCGCCACCACTAATGACTGAGTCGGGTCACCACCAATAATGTTAGAGTCGGGTCACCACCACTTATGTTAGAGTCGGGTCACCACCACTCATGTCAGATTCGGGTCACCACCACTAAAGTTAGAGTCGGGTCACCACCACTAATGTTATAGTCGGGTCACCACCACTTATGTCAGATTTGGGTCACCAACACTAATGTTAGAGCATGGTCACCACCACTAATGTTAGAGTCGGGTCACCACCACTAATGTTAGATTCGGGTCACCACCACTAATGTCAGAGTCGGGTCACCACCACTAATGTTAGAGTCGGGTCACCACCACTAATGTGAGAGTCGAATCACCACCACTAATGTTAGATCCGGGTCACCACCACTAATGTTAGAGTTGGGTCACCACCACTAATGTTAGAGTCGGTTCACCACCACTAATGTTAGAGAAGGGTTACCACGACTAAAGTTAGAGTGGGGTCAACACCACTAATGTCAGAGTCGGGTCAACACCGCTAATGATAGTGTCGTGTCACCACCACTAATGTCAGGGTCGGGTCACCACAACTAATGTTAGAGTCGGGTCACCACCAGTAATGTTAGAGTCGGGTCACCACAACGAATGTTAGAGTCGGATCACCACCACTAATGTTAGAGAAGGGTCACCAGCACAAATGTTAGGGAAGTATCACCAGCACGAAGGTCAGAGTCGGGTCACCGACTCTAATGTCAGAGTCGGGTCACCACCACTAATGTTAGAGTCGGATCACCACCAATAATGTTAGAGTCGGGTTACAACCACTAATTATAGAGTCGGGTCACCACCACTAATGTCAGAGTCGGGTCACCACAACTAATGGCAGAGTCGGGTCACCACCACTAATGTCAGCGTCAGGTCACCACCACTAATGTCAGAGTCGGGTCACCTCCACTAATGTTAGAGTCGGGTCACCACCACCAATTTTAGAGTCGGGTCACCACCACTAATGTTAGAGCTGGGTCAGCACCACGAATGTTAGAGTCGGTTTACCACCACTAATGTTAGAGAATGGTCACCACCACTAATGTTAGACTTGGGTCACCACCACTAATGTCAGAGTCGGGTCACCACCACTAATGTTAGTGTCGGGTCACCATCATTAATGTTAAATTTGGATCACCACAACTAATGATAGAGTCGGTTCACCACCACTCCTGTTAGAGTCGGGTCACCACCACTAATGTTAGAGTCGGATCACCAGCACTAATGTCGGAGCCGGGTCACCACCACTAATTTTAGAGTCGGTTCACCACCATTAATGTCAGAGTCGGCTCACCACCACTAATGTTAGAGTTCGGTCACCTCCACTAATGTTAGATTCGGGTCACCACCACTAATGTCAGATTCGGGTCACCACCACTAATGTTAGAGTCGGGTCACCACCGCTAATGATAGAGTCGGGTCACCACCGCGTATGATAGACTCGGGTCACCACCACTAATGTCAGAGTCGGGTCACCACCAATAATGTCAGAGTCGGGTCACCAGCACACATGTTAGATTCGGGTCACCACCACTAATGTTAGAGTCGGGTCACCACCACTAATTTTAGAGTCGGCTCACCACCACTAATGTCAGAGTCGGCTCACCCCCACTAATGTTAGAGTTGGGTCACCTCCACTAATGCTGATTCGGGTCACCACCACTAATGTCAGATTCGGGTCACCACCACTAATTTTAGGTTCGGGTCACCACCACTCATGTTAGAGTCGGTTTACCACCACTAATTTTAGAGTCGGGTCACCACCACTAATGTCAGAGTCGGGTCACCACCACTAATGTCATAGTCGGGTCACCACCACTAATGTCAGAGTTGGGTCACCACCACTAATGTTAGAGTCGGGTCACCACCACTAATGTTAGAGTTGAGTCACCAGCACAAATGTTAGAGTCGGGTCACCACCACTAATGTTAGAGTCGGGTCACCACCACTAATGTTAGAGTCGGGTCATCACCGCTATTGTTAGAGTCGGGTCACCACCACTAATGTTAGAATTGGGTCACCACAATTAATGTCAGATTCGGGTCACCACCACTAATTACAGAGTCAGGTCACCACCACTAATGTCAGTTTCTCGTCACCTCCACTAATGTTAGAGTCGGGTCACCACCACTAATGTTAGAGTCGCTTCACCACCACTAATGTTAGAGAAGGGTCACCACCACTAATTTTAGAGTTGGTTCACCACCACTCATGTCAGATTCGGGTCACCACCACTAATTTTAGAGTCGGGACACCACCACTAATGTCAGAGTCGTGTCACCACCACGAATGTCAGAGTCGGGTCACCTCCATTAATGTTAGAGTCGGGTCACCACCACTAATGATAGAGTCGGTTCACCACCACTCATGTTAGAGTCGGGTCACCACCACTCATGTTAGAGTCTGATCACCACCACTAATGTTAGATTCGCTTCAGCACCACTAATGTCAGAGTCGGGTCACCACTACTAATGTCAGAGTCGGGTCACCACCACTAATTTTAGAGCCGGGTCACCACCACTAATGTCAGAGTCGGGTCACCACCACTAATGTTAGAGTCGGTTCAGCACCATTAATGTTGGAGTCGGGTCACCACCACTACTGATAGAGTCGGTTCACCACCACTCATGTTAGAGTTGGGTCACCACCACTAATGATAGAGAAGGGTCACCAGTACAAATGTTAGAGAAGTGACACCAGCACTAATGTTAGAGCCGGGTTACCACCACTTATGTTCGAGTCGGGTCACCACCACGAATGACAGATTCGGGTCACCACCACTAATGTCAGAATCGGGTCAGCAGCACACATGTTAGATTCGGGTCACCACCGCTAATGTCAGAGTCGGGTCACCACCACTAATGACTGAGTCGGGTCACCACCAATAATGTTAGAGTCGGGTCACCACCACCTATGTTAGAGTCGGGTCACCACCAATAATGTTAGAGTCGGGTCACCACTACCTATGTTAGAGTCGGGTCACCACCACTAATGTCAGATTCGGGTCACCACCACTAAAGTTAGACTCGGGTCACCACGACTAATGTTATAGTCGAGTCACCACCACTTATGTCAGAGTTCGGTCACCAAAACTAATGTTAGAGCATGGTCACCACCACTAATGTTAGAGTCGGGTCACCACCAATAATGTTAGGTTCGGGTCACCACCACTAATGTCAGAGTCGGGTCACCACCACTAATGTCAGAGTCAGGTCACCACCACTAATGTCAGAGTCGGGTCACCACCACTAATGTTAGAGTCGGGTCACCACCACTAATGTTAGAGTCGAATCACCACCACTAATGTTAGCTCCGGGTCACCACCACTAATGTTAGAGTCGGGTCACCACCACTAATGTTAGAGTCGGGTCACCATCAGTAATGTTAGAGAAGGGGTACTACGACTAATGTTAGAGTGGGGTCAACACCACTCATGTCAGAGTCGGGTCAACACCGCTTATGATAGTGCCGTGTCACCACCACAAATGTCAGAGTCGAGTCACCACCACTAATGTTAGAGTCGGGTCACCACCAGTAATGTTAGAGTCGGGTCACCACATCGAATGTTGGAGTCGGGTCACCAGCACTAATGTTAGAGAAGGGTCACCACCATTAATGTTCGAGTCGGGTCACCACCACTAATGATAGAGTCAGTTCACCACCACTAATGTCAGACTCGGGTCACCACCACTAATGTCAGAGTCGGGTCACCACCACTAATGTTAGAGTCGGTTCAGCACCATTAATGTTAGAGTCGGGTCACCACCACTAATGATAGAGTCGGCTCACCACCACTCATGTTAGAGTTGGGTCACCACCACTAATGATAGAGAAGGGTCACCAGCACAAATGTTATAGAAGTGACACCAGCACTAATGTTAGAGTCGGGTTACCAGCACTTATGTTAGAGTCGGGTCACCACCACTAATGACAGATTCGGGTCACCACGACTAATGTCAGAGTCGGGTCAGCAGCACACATGTTAGATTCGGGTCACCACCGCTAATGTCAGAGTCGGGTCGCCACCACTAATGACTGAGTCGGGTCACCACAAATAATGTTAGAGTCGGGTCACCACCACTTACGTTAGAGTCGGGTCACCACCACTAATGTCAGATTCGGGCCACCACCACTAAAGTTAGACTCGGATCACCACCACTAATGTTATAGTCGGGTCACCACCACTTATGTCAGAGTTCGGTCACCAAAACTAATGTTAGAGCATGGTCACCACCACTAATGTTAGAGTCGGGTCACCACCAATAATGTTAGATTCGGATCACCACCACTAATGTCAGAGTCGGGTCACCACCACTAATGTCAGTGTCATGTCACCACCACTAATGTCAGAGTCGGGTCACCACCACTAATGTTAGAGTCGGGACACCACCACTAATGTTAGAGTCGAATCACCACCACTAATGTTAGGTCCGGGTCACCAGCACTAATGTTAGAGTCGGGTCTCCACCACTAATGTTTGAGTCGGGTCACCATCACTAATGTTAGAGAAGGGTTACCACGACTAATGTTAGAGTTGTGTCAACACCACTAATGTCAGGGTCGGGTCAACACCGCTAATGGTAGTGTCGTGTCACCACCACTAATGTCAGAGTCGGGTCACCACCAGTAATGTTAGAGTCGGGTCACCACAACGAATGTTAGAGTCGGGTCACCAGCACTAATGTTAGAGAAGGGTCACCAGCACAAATGTTAGGGAATATCACCAGCACGAAGGTCAGAGTCGGGTCACCACCACTAATGTTAGAGTCGGGTGACCACCAAAACTGTTAGAGTCTGGTTCCCAACACTAATTTTAGAGTCGGGTCACCACCACTAATGTCAGAGTCGTGTCACCAGCACTAATGTGAGAGTCAGGTCACCACCACTAATGTCAGAGTCGGGTCACCTCCACTAATGTTAGAGTCGGGTCACCACCACCAATTTTAGAGTCGGGTCACCACCACTAATGTTAGAGCCGGGTCAGCACCACGAATGTTAGAGTCGGTTCACCACCACTAATGTTAGAGAAGGGTCACCACCACTAATGTTAGACTGGGGTCACCACCACTAATGTCAGAGTCGGGTCACCACCACTAATTTTAGAGTCGGGTCACCACCAGTAATGTCAGAGTCGTGTCACAACCACTAATGTTAGAGTCGGGTCACCACCATTATTGTTAAAGTTGGATCACCACCACTAATGATAGAGTCGGTTCACCACCACACATGTTAGAGTTGGGTCACCACCACTAATGATAGAGAAGGGTCACCAGCACAAATGTTAGAGAAGTGACACCAGCACTAATGTTAGAGTCGGGTTACCACCACTTATGTTAGAGTCGGGTCACCACCACTAATGACAGATTCGGGTCACCACCACTAATGTCAGAGTCGGGTCAGCAGCACACATGTTAGATTCGGGTCACCACCGCTAATGTCAGAGTCGGGTCGCCACCACTAATGACTGAGTCGTGTCACCACCAATAATGTTAGAGTCGGGTCACCACCACTTATGTTAGAGTCGGGTCACCACCACTCATGTCAGATTCGGGTCACCACCACTAAAGTTAGAGTCGGGTCACCACCACTAATGTTATAGTCGGGTCACCACCACTTATGTCAGATTTGGGTCACCAACACTAATGTTAGAGCATGGTCACCACCACTAATGTTAGAGTCGGGTCACCACCACTAATGTTAGATTCGGGTCACCACCACTAATGTCAGAGTCGGGTCACGACCACTAATGTCAGATTCAGGTCACCACCACTAATGTCAGAGTCGGGTCACCACCACTAATGTTAGAGTCGGGTCACCACCACTAATGTGAGAGTCGAATCACCACCACTAATGTTAGATCCGGGTCACCACCACTAATGTTAGAGTTGGGTCACCACCACTAATGTTAGAGTCGGGTCACCACCACTAATGTTAGAGAAGGGTTACCACGACTAATGTTAGAGTGGGGTCAACACCACTAATGTCAGAGTCGGGTCAACACCGCTAATGATAATGTCGTGTCACCACCACTAATGTCAGGGTCGGGTCACCACAACTAATGTTAGAGTTGGGTCACCACCAGTAATGTTAGAGTCGGGTCACCACAACGAATGTTAGAGTCGGATCACCACCACTAATGTTAGAGAAGGGTCACCAGCACAAATGTTAGGGAAGTATCACCAGCACGAAGGTCAGAGTCGGGTCACCGACTCTAATGTCAGAGTCGGGTCACCACCACTAATGTTAGAGTCGGATCACCACCAATAATGTTAGAGTCGGGTTACAACCACTAATTTTAGAGTCGGGTCACCACCACTAATGTCAGAGTCGGGTCACCACAACTAATGGCAGAGTCGGGTCACCACCACTAATGTCAGCGTCAGGTCACCACGACTAATGTCAGAGTTGGGTCACCACCACCAATTTTAGAGTCGGGTCACCACCACTAATGTTAGAGCTGGGTCAGCACCACGAATGTTAGAGTCGGTTTACCACCACTAATGTTAGAGAATGGTCACCACCACTAATGTTAGACTTGGGTCACCACCACTAATGTCAGAGTCGGGTCACCACCACTAATTTTAGAGTCGGGTCACCACCACTAATGTCAGAGTCGTGTCACCACCACTAATGTTAGAGTCGGGTCACCATCATTAATGTTAAATTTGGATCACCACCACTAATGATAGAGTCGGTTCACCACCACTCCTGTTAGAGTCGGGTCACCACCACTAATGTTAGAGTCGGATCACCAGCACTAATGTCGGAGCCGGGTCACCACCACTAATTTTAGAGTCGGGTCACCACCATTAATGTCAGAGTCGGCTCACCACCACTAATGTTAGAGTTCGGTCACCTCCACTAATGTTAGATTCGGGTCACCACCACTAATGTCAGATTCGGGTCACCACCACTAATGTTAGAGTCGGGTCACCACCGCTAATGATAGAGTCGGGTCACCACCGCGTATGATAGACTCGGGTCACCACCACTCATGTCAGGGTCGGGTCACCACCAATAATGTCAGAGTCGGGTCACCAGCACACATGTTAGATTCGGGTCACCACCACTAATGTTAGAGTCGGGTCACCACCACTAATTTTAGAGTCGGCTCACCACCACTAATGTCAGAGTCGGCTCACCCCCACTAATGTTAGAGTTGGGTCACCTCCACTAATGCTGATTCGGGTCACCACCACTAATGTCAGATTCGGGTCACCACCACTCATGTTAGAGTTGGGTCACCACCGCTAATGATAGAGTCGGGTCACCACCGCTTATGATAGACTCGGGTCACCACCACTAATGTCAGAGTCGGGTCACCACCACTAATGTCAGAGTTGGGTCACCATCACTAATGACAGAGTCGGGTCACCACCAATCATGTTAGAGTCGGTTCACCACCACATATTTTAGAGTTGGGTCACCACCACTAATTTCAGAGTTGGGTCACCACCACTAATGTTACAGTCGGGTCACCACCATCAATGTTAGAGTCGGATCACCACCACTAATGTTAGATACGGGTCACCACCACCAATGTTAGAGTCGGATCACCACCACTAATGTTAGATACGGGTCACCACCACTAATGTCAGAGTTCGGTCACCAAAACTTATGTTAGAGCATGGTCACCACCACTGATGTTAGAGTCGGGTCACCACCACTAATGTCAGAGTCAGGTCACCACCACAAATGTCAGAGTCGGGTCACCACCACTAATGTTAGAGTCGGGTCACCACCACTAATGTTAGAGTCGAATCACCACCACTAATGTTAGATAGGAGTCACCACCGCTAATGTTAGAGTCGGGTCACCACCACTAATGTTAGAGTCGGGTCACCACCACTAATGTTAGAGAAGGGTTACCACGACTAATGTTAGAGTGGGGTCAACACCACTAATGTCAGAGTCGGGTCAACACCGCTAATGATAGTGTCGTGTCACCACCACTAATGTCAGAGTCGGGTCACCACCACTAATGTTAGAGTCGGGTCACCACCAGTAATGTTAGAGTCGGGTCACTTCAACGATTGTTAGAGTCGGATCACCACCACTCATGTTAGACAAGGGTCACCAGCACAAATGTTAGGGAAGTATCACCAGCACTAAGGTCAGAGTCGGGTCACCGACACTAATGTCAGAGTCGGGTCACCACCATTAATGTTAGAGTCGGGTCACCACCACCAATGTTAGAGTCGGGTCACCACCAATAATGTAAGAGTCTGGTTACCACCACTAATTTTAGAGTCGTGTCGCCGCCACTAATGTCAGAGTCGGGTCACCAGCACAAATGTCAGAGTCAGGTCACCTCCACTAATGTTAGAGTCGGGTCACCACCACCAATTTTAGATTCGGGTCGCCGCCACTAATGTTAGAGCCGGGTCACCACCACTAATGTTAGACTGGGGTCACCACCGCCAATGTCAGAGTCGGGTCACCACCACTAATTATAGAGTCGGGTCACCACCACGAATGTCAGAGTCGTGTCACCACCACTAATGTTAGAGTCGGGTCACCACCATTATTGTTAAAGTTGGATCACCACCACTAATGATAGAGTCGGTTCACCACCACACATGTTAAATTTGTGTCACCACCACTAATGATAGAGAAGGGTCACCAGCACCAATGTTAGAGAAGTGACACCAGCACTAATGTTAGATTCGGGTTACCACTACTTATGTTAGAGTCGGGTCACCACCACTCATGACAGATTCGGGTCACCACCACGAATGTCAGAGTCGTGTCAGCAGCACACATGTTAGATTCGAGTCACCACCGCTAATGTCAGAGTCGGGTCGCCACCACTAATGACTGAGTCGTGTCACCACGAATAATGTTAGAGTCGGGTCACCACCACTTATGTTAGAGTCGGGTCACCACCACAAATGTCAGATTCGGGACACCACCACTAAAGTTAGAGTCGGGTCACCACCACTAATGTTATAGTCGGGTCACAACCACTTATGTCAGATTTGGGTCACCAACACTAATGTTAGAGCATGGTCACCACCACTAATGTTAGATTCGGGTCACCAACACTAATGTCAGAGTCGTGTCACGACCACTAATGTCAGAGTCAGGTCACCACCACTAATGTTAGAGTCGGGTAACCACCACTAAAGTTATAGTCGGGTCACCACCACTAATGTTGGATTCGAATCACCACCACTAATGTTAGAGCTGGGTCACCACCACTACTTTCAGAGTCGGGTCACCACCACTAATGTTGATGTCGGGTCACCACCACTAATGTCAGAGTCGGGTCACCACCACTAATGTTAGAGTCGGGTCACCACCAGTAATGTTAGAGTCGGGTCACCACCACGAATGTCAGAGTCGGTTCACCTCCACTTTTATTAGAGTCGGGTCACCACCACTAATGTTAGAGAAGGGTCACCAGCACAAATGTTAGCGAAGTGTCACCAGCACTCATGTCAGCGTCGGGTCACCGCCGCTAATGTCAGAGTCGGGTCACCACCACTAATGTTAGAGTCGGGTCACCACCAGTAATGTTAGAGTCGGGTCACCACCACTAATGTTAAAGTCGGGTCACAACCACTTATGTCAGACTTGGGTCACCACCACTAATGTTAGAGCCGGATCACCACCACTACCGTTAGAGTCCGGTCACCACCACTAATGTCAGAGTCGTGTCACGACCACTAATGACAGAGTCAGGTCACCACCACTAATGTTAGAGTCGGGTAACCACCACTAATGTTATAGTCGTGTCACCACCCCTAATGTTAGATTCGAATCACCACCACCAATGTTAGAGCCGGATCACCACCACTACCGTTAGAGTCCGGTCACCACCACTAATTTCAGAGTCGGGTCACCACCACTAATGTTAATGTCGGGTCACCACCACTAATGTCAGAGTCGGGTCACCACCACTAATGTTAGAGTCGGGTCACCACCAGTAATGTTAGAGTCGGATCACCACCACGAATGTCAGAGTCGGTTCACCTCCACTATTATTAGAGTCGGGTCACCACCACTAATGTTAGAGAAGGGTCACCAGCACAAATGTGAGCGAAGTGTCACCAGCACTAATGTCAGCGTCGGGTCACCGCCGCTAATATCAGAGTCGGGTCACCACCACTAATGTTAGAGTCGCGTCACCACCAGTAATGTTAGAGTCGGGTCACCACCACTAATGTTGGGGTCGGTTCACCTCCACTAATATTAGAGTTGGCTCACCACCACTAATGTTAGAGAATGGTCACCACCACTAATGTTAGAGTCGGGTCACCACCATTATTGTTAAAGTTGGATCACCACCACTAATGATAGAGTCGGTTCACCACCACACATGTTAGAGTTGGATCACCACCACTAATGATAGAGAAGAGTCACCAGCACAAATGTTAGAGAAGTGACACCAGCACTAATGTTAGAGTCGGGTTACCACCACTTATGTTAGAGTCGGGTCACCACCACTAATGACAGATTCGGGTCACCACCACTAATGTCAGAGTCGGGTCAGCAGCACACATGTTAGATTCGGGTCACCACCGCTAATGTCAGAGTCGGGTCGCCACCACTAATGACTGAGTCGGGTCACCACCAATAATGTTAGAGTCGGGTCACCACCACTTATGTTAGAGTCGGGTCACCACCACTCATGTCAGATTCGGGTCACCACCACTAAAGTTAGAGTCGGGTCACCACCACTAATGTTATAGTCGGGTCACCACCACTTATGTCAGATTTGGGTCACCAACACTAATGTTAGAGTCGTGTCACCACCACTAATGTGAGAGTCGAATCACCACCACTAATGTTAGATCCGGGTCACCACCACTAATGTTAGAGTTGGGTCACCACCACTAATGTTAGAGTCGGGTCACCACCACTAATGTTAGAGAAGGGTTACCACGACTAATGTTAGAGTGGGGTCAACACCACTAATGTCAGAGTCGGGTCAACACCGCTAATGATAGTGTCGTGTCACCTACACTAATGTCAGGGTCGGGTCACCACAACTAATGTTAGAGTCGGGTCACCACCAGTAATGTTAGAGTCGGGTCACCACAACGAATGTTAGAGTCGGATCACCACCACTAATGTTAGAGAAGGGTCACCAGCACAAATGTTAGGGAAGTATCACCAGCACGAAGGTCAGAGTCGGGTCACCGACTCTAATGTCAGAGTCGGGTCACCACCACTAATGTTAGAGTCGGATCACCACCAATAATGTTAGAGTCGGGTTACAACCACTAATTTTAGAGTCGGGTCACCACCACTAATGTCAGAGTCGGGTCACCACAACTAATGTCAGAGTCGGGTCACCACCACTAATGTCAGCGTCAGGTCACCACCACTAATGTCAGAGTCGGGTCACCTCCACTAATGTTAGAGTCGGGTCACCACCACCAATTTTAGAGTCGGGTCACCACCACTAATGTTAGAGCTGGGTCAGCACCACGAATGTTAGAGTCGGTTTACCACCACTAATGTTAGAGAATGGTCACCACCACTAATGTTAGACTTGGGTCACCACCACTAATGTCAGAGTCGGGTCACCACCACTAATTTTAGAGTCGGGTCACCACCACTAATGTCAGAGTCGTGTCACCACCACTAATGTTAGAGTCGGGTCACCATCATTAATGTTAAATTTGGATCACCACCACTAATGATAGAGTCGGTTCACCAACTCTCCTGTTAGAGTCGGATCACCAGCACTAATGTCGGAGCCGGGTCACCACCACTAATTTTAGAGTCGGGTCACCACCATTAATGTCAGAGTCGGCTCACCACCACTAATGTTAGAGTTCCGTCACCTCCACTAATGTTAGATTCGGGTCACCACCACTAATGTCAGATTCGGGTCACCACCACTAATTTTAGAGTCGGGTCACCACCGCTAATGATAGAGTCGGGTCACCACCGCGTATGATAGACTCGGGTCACCACCACTAATGTCAGAGTCGGGTCACCACCAATAATGTCAGAGTCGGGTCACCAGCACACATGTTAGATTCGGGTCACCACCACTAATGTTAGAGTCGGGTCACCACCACTAATTTTAGAGTCGGCTCACCACCACTAATGTCAGAGTCGGCTCACCCCCACTAATGTTAGAGTTGGGTCACCTCCACTAATGCTGATTCGGGTCACCACCACTAATGTCAGATTCGGGTCACCACCACTAATGTTAGAGTTGGGTCACCACCGCTAATGATAGAGTCGGGTCACCACCGCTTATGATAGACTCGGGTCACCACCACTAATGTCAGAGTCGGGTCACCACCACTAATGTCAGAGTTGGGTCACCATCACTAATGACAGAGTCGGGTCACCACCAATCATGTTAGAGTCGGTTCACCACCACATATTTTAGAGTCGGGTCACCACCACTAATTTCAGAGTTGGGTCACCACCACTAATGTTACAGTCGGGTCACCACCACTAATTATAGAGTCGGGTCACCACCACTAATATTAGAGTCGGGTCACCGTCACTAATGTTAGAGCTGGGTCACCACCACTAATTTTTGAGTCGGGTCACCACCACTAATGTTAGAGACGGGTCACCACCACTAATGTTACAGTGGGGTCACCACCACTAATGTCAAAGTCGGGTCACCACCACTAATTTTAGAGCCGGGTCACCACCACTAATGTCAGAGTCGTGTCACCAACACTAATGTTAGAGACGGTTCACCACCATTAATGTTAGAGTCGGGTCACCACCACCAATGATAGATTCGGTTCACCACCACTCATGTTAGAGTCGGGTCACCACCACCAATGTTAGAGTCGGATCACCACCACTAATGTTAGATACGGGTCACCACCACTAATGTCAGAGTCGGGTCACCACCACTAATGTCAGAGTCGGGTCACCACCACTAATTTTAGAGTCGGGTCACCACCACTAATGTCAGAGTCGGGTCACCACCAGTAATGTTCGAGTCGTGTCACCACCACTAATGTTAGAATCGGTTCACCTCCACTTATATTAGAGTCGGGTCACCACCACTAATGTCAGAGTTCGGTCACCAAAACTTATGTTAGAGCATGGTCACCACCACTGATGTTAGAGTCGGGTCACCACCACTAATGTCAGAGTCAGGTCACCACCACAAATGTCAGAGTCGGGTCACCACCACTAATGTTAGAGTCGGGTCACCACCACTAATGTTAGAGTCGAATCACCACCACTAATGTTAGATAGGAGTCACCACCGCTAATGTTAGAGTCGGGTCACCACCACTAATGTTAGAGTCGGGTCACCACCACTAATGTTAGAGAAGGGTTACCACGACTAATGTTAGAGTGGGGTCAACACCACTAATGTCAGAGTCGGGTCAACACCGCTAATGATAGTGTCGTGTCACCACCACTAATGTCAGAGTCGGGTCACCACCACTAATGTTAGAGTCGGGTCACCACCAGTAATGTTAGAGTCGGGTCACTTCAACGATTGTTAGAGTCGGGTCACCACCACTAATGTTAGACAAGGGTCACCAGCACAAATGTTAGGGATGTATCACCAGCACTAAGGTCAGAGTCGCGTCACCGACACTAATGTCAGAGTCGGGTCACCACCATTAATGTTAGAGTCGGGTCACCACCACCAATGTTAGAGTCGGGTCACCACCAATAATGTTAGAGTCTGGTTACCACCACTAATTTTAGAGTCGTGTCGCCGCCACTAATGTCAGAGTCGGGTCACCAGCACAAATGTCAGAATCAGGTCACCTCCACTAATGTTAGAGTCGGGTCACCACCACCAATTTTAGATTCGGGTCGCCGCCACTAATGTTAGAGCCGGGTCACCACCACTAATGTTAGACTGGGGTCACCACCACTAATGTCAGAGTCGGGTCACCACCACTAATTATAGAGTCGTGTCACCACCACTAATGTTAGAGTCGGGTCACCACCATTATTGTTAAAGTTGGATCACCACCACTAATGATAGAGTCGGTTCACCACCACGCATGTTAAATTTGTGTCACCACCACTAATGATAGAGAAGGGTCACCAGCACCAATGTTAGAAAAGTGACACCAGCACTAATGTTAGATTCAGGTTACCACTACTTATGTTAGAGTCGGGTCACCACCACTCATGACAGATTCGGGTCACCACCACTAATGTCAGAGTCGTGTCAGCAGCACACATGTTAGATTCGAGTCACCACCGCTAATGTCAGAGTCGGGTCGCCACCACTAATGACTGAGTCGTGTCACCACGAATAATGTTAGAGTCGGGTCACCACCACTTATGTTAGAGTCGGGTCACCACCACAAATGTCAGATTCGGGTCACCACCACTAAAGTTAGAGTCGGGTCACCACCACTAATGTTATAGTCGGGTCACAACCACTTATGTCAGATTTGGGTCACCAACACTAATGTTAGAGCATGGTCACCACCACTAATGTTAGATTCGGGTCACCAACACTAATGTCAGAGTCGTGTCACGACCACTAATGTCAGAGTCAGGTCACCACCACTAATGTTAGAGTCGGGTAACCACCACTAAAGTTATAGTCGGGTCACCACCACTAATGTTGGATTCGCATCACCACCACTAATGTTAGAGCCGGGTCACCACCACTACTTTCAGAGTCGGGTCACCACCACTAATGTTAATGTCGGGTCACCACCACTAATGTCAGAGTCGGGTCACCACCACTAATGTTAGAGTCGGGTCACCACCAGGAATGTTAGAGTCGGGTCACCACCACGAATGTCAGAGTCGGTTCACCTCCACTTTTATTAGGGTCGGGTCACCACCACTAATGTTAGAGAAGGGTCACCAGCACAAATGTTGGCGAAGTGTCACCAGCACTAATGTCAGCGTCGGGTCACCGCCGCTAATGTCAGAGTCGGGTCACCACCACTAATGTTAGAGTCGGGTCACCACCAGTAATGTTAGAGTCGGGTCACCACCACTAATGTTAAAGTCGGGTCACAACCACTTATGTCAGATTTGGGTCACCACCACTAATGTTAGATTCGGGTCACCACCACTAATGTCAGAGTCGTGTCACGACCACTAATGACAGAGTCAGGTCACCACCACTAATGTTAGAGTCGGGTAACCACCACTAATGTTATAGTCGGGTCACCACCACTAATGTTAGATTCGAATCACCACCACTAATGTTAGAGCCGGGTCACCACCACTACCGTTAGAGTCCGGTCACCACCACTAATTTCAGAGTCGGGTCACCACCACTAATGTTAATGTCGGGTCACCACCACTAATGTCAGAGTCGGGTCACCACCACTAATGTTAGAGTCGGGTCACCACCAGTAATGTTAGAGTCGGATCACCACCACGAATGTCAGGGTCGGTTCACCTCCACTATTATTAGAGTCGGGTCACCACCACTAATGTTAGAGAAGGGTCACCAGCACAAATGTTAGCGAAGTGTCACCAGCACTAATGTCAGGGTCGGGTCACCGCCGCTAATATCAGAGTCGGGTCACCACCACTAATGTTAGAGTCGGGTCACCACCAGTAATGTTAGAGTCGGGTCACCACCACTAATGTTGGGGTCGGTTCACCTCCACTAATATTAGAGTTGGCTCACCACCACTAATGTTAGAGAATGGTCACCACCACTAATGTTAGAGACGGGTCAGCACCACTAATGTCAGAGTCGGGACTCCAACACTAATGTTAGATTCGGGTCACCACCACTAATATCAGTTTCGGGTCACCACCACTAATGTTAGAGTCGGGTCACCACCACTAATTTTAGATTCGGGTCACCACCACTGATGTTAGAGTTGGGTTACCACCACTAATTTTAGAGTCGGGTCACCACCACTAATGTTAGAGTCGGGTCACCACCACTAATGTTGGAGTTGAATCACCAGCACAAATGTTAGAGTCGGGTCACCACCACTAATGTTAGAGTCGGGTCACCACCACTAATGTTAGAGTCGGGTAATCACCGCTATTGTTAGAGTCGGGTCACCACCACTAATGTTAGAGTTGGGTCACCACAACTAGTGTCAGATTCGGGTCTCCACCACTAATGTCAGAGTCAGGTCACCACCACTAATGTCAGATTCGCGTCACCTCCACTAACGTTAGAGTCGGGTCACTACCACTAATGTTAGAGACGCTTCACCACCACTAATGTTAGAGAAGGGTCACCACCACTGATTTTAGAGTTGGTTCACCATCACGAATGTCAGAGTCCGGCCACCACCACTAATTTTAGAGTCGGGTCACCACCACTAATGTCAGAGTCGTGTCACCACCACTAATATTAGAGTCGGGTCACCACCATTAATTTTAGAGTCGGGTCACCACCACTAATGTCAGAGTCGGGTCACCACCTCTAATGTTAGAGTCGGTTCAGCACCATTAATGTTAGAGTCGGGTCACCAACACTAATGATAGAGTCGGTTCACCACCACTCATGTTTGAGTTGGATCACCACCACTAATGATAGAGAAGGGTCAACAGCACAAATGTTAGAGAAGTGACACCAGCACTAATGTTAGAGTCGGGTCACCACCACCAATGATAGAGTCGGTTCACCACCACTCATGTTAGAGTCGGGTCACCACCACCAATGTTAGAGTCGGATCACCACCACTAATGTAAGATACGGGTCACCACCACTAATATCAGAGTCGGGTCACCACCACTAATGTCAGAGTCGTGTCACCACCACTAATTTTAGAGTCGGGTCACCGCCACGAATGTCAGAGTCGGGTCACCACCAGTAATGTTAGAGTCGTGTCACCACCACTAATGTTAGAGTCGGTTCACCTCCACTAATATAAGAGTCGGGTCACCACCACTAATGTTAGAGAAGTGTCACCACCACTAATGTTAGAGTCGGGTCACCACCACTAATGTCAGAGTCGGGTCACCACCACTAATGTTAGAGTCAGATCACCACCACTAATGTCAGAGTCGGGTCACCACCACTAATGTTAGAGACGTGTCACCACCACTAATGTTAGAGTCGGGTCACCACCACTAATAATATAGTCGGGTCACCACCACTTATGTCAAAGTTGGGTCACCAACACTAATGTTAGAGCATGGTCACCACCACTAATGTTAGAGTCGGGTCACCACCACTAATGTTAGTGTCGGGTCACCACCACTAATGTCAGAGTCGGGTCACCACCACTAATGTCAGAGTCAGTTCACCACCACTAATGTCAGTTTCGGGTCACCACCACTAATGTTAGAGTCGGGTCACAACCACTAATGTTAGATTCGAATCAACACCACTAATGTTAGAGCCGGGTCACCACCACTAACGTTAAAGTCGGGTCACCACCACTAATGTCAGAGTCGGATCACCACCACTAATTTTAGAGCCGGGTCACCACCACTAATGTCAGAGTCGTGTCACCAACATAAATGTTAGAGTCGGTTCACCACCATTAATGTTAGAGTCGGGTCACCACCACCAATGATAGAGTCGGTTCACCACCACTCATGTTAGAGTCGGGTCACCACCACCAATGTTAGAGTCGGATCAACACCACTAATGTTAGATACGGGTCACCACCACTCATGTCAGAGTCGGGTCACCACCACTAATGTCAGAGTCGGGTCACCACCACTAATTTTAGAGTCGGGTCACCACCACTAATGTCAGAGTCGGGTCACCATCAGTAATGTTAGAGTCGTGTCACCACCACTAATGTTAGAGTCGGTTCACCTCCGCTAATATTAGAGTCGGGTCACCACCACTTATGTCAAAGTTGGGTCACCAACACTACTGTTAGAACATGGTCACCACCACTAATGTTAGAGTCGGGTCACCACCACTAATGTTAGTGTCAGGTCATCACCACTAATGTCAGTTTCGGGTCACCACCACTAATGTTAGAGTCGGGTCACCACCACTAATGTTAGATTCGAATCAACACCACTAATGTTAGAGCTGGGTCACCACCACTAACGTTAAAGTCGGGTCACCACCACTAATGTGAGAGTCGGGTCACCACCACTAATGTTAGAGAAGGGTCACCACCACTAATGTTGGAGTGGGGTTGCCACCACTAATTTCAGAGTCGGGTCACCACCACTAATGTTAGAGTCGGGTTACCACCACTAATTTTATAGTCGGGTCACCACCTCTAATGTCAGAGTCGGGTCACCACCACTAATGTCAGAGTTGGGTCACCACCACTAATGTTAGAGTCGGGTCACCACAACTAATGTCAGATTCGAGTCACCACCACTAATGTCAGAGAGAGGTCACCACCACTAATGCTTTAGTCGGGTCACCACCACTTATGTCAGTGTTCGGTCACCACCACTAATGTTACAGTCGGGTCACCACCACTAATGTTACAGTCGGGTCTCCACCACTAATTTTAGAGTCGGGTCACCACCACTAATATTAGAGTCGTGTCACCATCACTAATGTCAGTCGGGTCACCTCCACTAATGTTAGAGTCGGTTCACCACCACTAATGTTAGAGTCGGGTCAGCACCACTAATGTTAGAGGCGGGTCACCACCACAAATGTTAGAGTCGAGTCACCAACACTAATGTTAAAGTCGAGTCATCACCACTAATGTTAGAGTCGGGTCACCACCACTAATGCTTTAGTCGGGTCACCAGTACAAATGTTAGAATCGGGTCACCACCACTAATGTTAGAGTCGGGTCACCACCACTAATGTTAGAGTCGGGTCACTTCAACGATTGTTAGAGTCGGGTCACCAAAACTAATGTTAGACAAGGGTCACCAGCTCAAATGTTAGGGAAGTATCACCAGCACTAAGGTCAGAGTCGGGTCACCGACACTAATGTCAGAGTCGGGTCACCACCACTCATGTTAGAGTCGGGTAACCACCACTAATGTTAGAGTCGGGTCACCACCAATAATGTTAGAGTCTGGTTACCAACACTAATTTTAGAGTCGTGTCGCCGCCACTAATGTCAGAGTCGGGTCACCAGCACTAATGTCAGAGTCAGGTCACCACCACTAATGTCAGATTCGGGTCACCTCCACTAATGTTAGAGTCGGGTCACCACCACCAATTTTAGATTCGGGTCACCACCACTAATGTTAGAGCCGGGTCAGCACCACGAATGTTAGAGTCGGTTCACCACCACTAATGTTAGAGAAGGGTCACCACCACTAATGTTAGACTGGGGTCACCACCACTAATGTCAGAGTCGGGTCACCACCACTAATTTTAGAGTCGGGTCAGCACCACTAATGTCAGAGTCGTCTCACCACCACTAATGTTTGAGTCGGGTCACCACCATTATTGTTAAAGTTGGATCACCACCACTAAAGATAGAGTTGGTTCACCACCACACATGTTAGATTTTGGTCACCACCACTAATGATAGAGAAGGGTCACCATCACAAATGTTAGAGAAGTGACACCAGCACTAATGTTAGATTCGGGTTACCACTACTTATGTTAGAGTCGGGTCACCACCACTAATGACAGATTCGGGTCACCACCACTAATATCAGAGTCGTGTCAGCAGCACACATGTTAGATTCGGGTCATCACCGCTAATGTCAGAGTCGGGTCGCCACCACTAATGACTGAGTCGTGTCACGACGAATAATGTTAGAGTCGGGTCACCACCACTTATGTTAGAGTCGGGTCACCACCACAAATGTCAGATTCGGGTCACCACCACTAAAGTTAGAGTCGGGTCACCACCACTAATGTTAGATTCGGGTCACAATCACTAATGTCAGAGTCGGGTCACCACCACTAATGTCAGAGTCAGGTCACCACCACCAATGTCAAAGTCGGGTCACCACCAATAATGTTAGAGTCGAATCACCACCACTAATGTTAGGTCCGGGTCACCACCACTAATGTTAGAGTCGGGTCACCACCACTAATGTTAGACTCGGGTCACCATCACTAATGTTAAAGAAGGGTTACCACGACTAATGTTAGAGTGGGGTCAACACCACTCATGTCAGAGTCGGGTCAACACCGCTTATGATAGTGTCGTGTCACCACCACTAATGTCAGAGTCGGGTCACCACCACTAATGTTAGTGTCTGCTCACCACCAGTAATGTTAGAGTCGGGTCACCACAACGAATGTTGGAGTCGGGTCACCAGCACTAATGTTAGAGAAGGGTCACCACCATTAATGTTAGAGTCGGGTCACCACCACTAATGTTAGAGTCGGGTCACCACCACTAATGTTAGAGTCGAGTCACCAACACTAATGTTAAAGTCGAGTCATCACCACTAATGTTAGAGTCGGGTCACCACCACTAATGCTTTTGTCGGGTCACCAGTACAAATGTTAGAATCGGGTCACCACATCTAATGTTAGAGTCGGGTCACCACCAGTAATGTTATAGTCGGGTCACTTCAACGATTGTTAGAGTCGGGTCACCACCACTAATGTTAGACAAGGGTCACCAGCACAAATGTTAGGGAAGTATCACCAGCACTAAGGTCAGAGTCGGGTCACCGACACTAATGTCAGAGTCGGGTCACCACCACTAATGTTAGAGTCGGGTCACCACCACTAATGTTAGAGTCGGGTCACCACCAATAATGTTAGAGTCTGGTTACCACCACTAATTTTAGAGTCGTGTCGCCGCCACTAATGTCAGAGTCGGGTCACCAGCACTAATGTCAGAGTCAGGTCACCACCACTAATGTCAGAGTCGGGTCACCTCCACTAATGTTAGAGTCGGGTCACCACCACCAATTTTTGATTCGGGTCACCACCACTAATGTTAGAGCCGGGTCAGCACCACGAATGTTCGAGTCGGTACACCACCACTAATGTTAGAGAAGGGTCACCACCACTAATGTTAGACTGGGGTCACCACCACTAATGTCAGAGTCGTGTCACCACCACTAATGTTTGAGTCGGGTCACCACCATTATTTTTCAAGTTGGATCACCACCACTAATGATAGAGTCGGTTCACCACCACACATGTTAGATTTGGGTCACCACCACTAATGATAGAGAAGGGTCACCAGCACAAATGTTAGAGAAGTGACACCAGCACTAATGTTAGATTCGGGTTACCACTACTTATGTTAGAGTCGGGTCACCACCACTAATGACAGATTCGGGTCACCACCACTAATGTCAGAGTCGTGTCAGCAGCACACATGTTAGATTCGGGTCACCACCGCTAATGTCAGAGTCGGATCGCCACCACTAATGACTGAGTCGTTTCACCACGAATAATGTTAGAGTCGGGTCACCACCACTTATGTTAGAGTCGGGTCACCACCACAAATGTCAGATTCGGGTCACCACCACTAAAGTTAGAGTCAGGTCACCACCACTAATGTTATAGTCGGGTCACAACCACTTATGTCAGATTTGGGTCACCAACACTAATGTTAGAGCATGGTCACCACCACTAATGTTAGAGTCGGGTCACCACCACTAATGTTAGATTCGGGTCACCACCACTAATGTTACAGTCGGGTCTCCACCACTAATTTTAGAGTCGGGTCACCACCACTAATATTAGAGTCGTGTCACCATCACTAATGTCAGTCGGGTCACCTCCACTAATGTTAGAGTCGGGTCACCACCACTAATTTTAGAGTCGGGTCACCATCACGAACGACAGATTTTGGTCACCACCAATAATGTTAGAGTCGGTTCACCACCACTAATGTTAGAGTCGGGTCACCACCACTAATGTTAGAGTCGGGTCACCACCACTAATGTTAGAGTCGAGTCACCAACACTAATGTTAAAGTCGAGTCATCACCACTAATGTTAGAGCCGGGTCACCACGACTAATGCTTTAGTCGGGTCACCAGTACAAATGTTAGAATCGGGTCACCACCACTAATGTTAGAGTCGGGTCACCACCACTAATGTTAGAGTCGGGTCACTTCAACGATTGTTAGAGTCGGGTCACCACCACTAATGTTAGACAAGGGTCACCAGCACAAATGTTAGGGAAGTATCACCAGCACTAAGGTCAGAGTCGGGTCACCGACACAAATGTCAGAGTCGGGTCACCACCACTAATGTTAGAGTCGGGTAACCACCACTAATGTTAGAGTCGGGTCACCACCAATAATGTTAGAGTCTGGTTACCACCACTAATTTTAGAGTCGTGTCGCCGCCACTAATGTCAGAGTCGGGTCACCAGCACTAATGTCAGAGTCAGGTCACCACCACTAATGTCAGATTCGGGTCACCTCCACTAATGTTAGAGTCGGGTCACCACCACCAATTTTAGATTCGGGTCACCACCACTAATGTTAGAGCCGGGTCAGCACCACGAATGTTAGAGTCGGTTCACCACCACTAATGTTAGAGAAGGGTCACCACCACTAATGTTAGACTGGGGTCACCACCACTAATGTCAGAGTCGGGTCACCACCACTAATTTTAGAGTCGGGTCACCACCACTAATGTTAGAGTCGGGTCACCACCACTAATGTTAGAGTCGGGTAATCACCGCTATTGTTAGAGTCGGGTCACCACCACTAATGTTAGAGTTGGGTCACCACAACTAGTGTCAGATTCGGGTCTCCACCACTAATGATAGAGAAGGGTCACCATCACAAATGTTAGAGAAGTGACACCAGCACTAATGTTAGATTCGGGTTACCACTACTTATGTTAGAGTCGGGTCACCACCACTAATGACAGATTCGGGTCACCACCACTAATATCAGAGTCGTGTCAGCAGCACACATGTTAGATTCGTGTCATCACCGCTAATGTCAGAGTCGGGTCGCCACCAGTAATGACTGAGTCGTGTCAACACGAATAATGTTAGAGTCGGGTCACCACCACTTATGTTAGAGTCGGGTCACCACCACAAATGTCAGATTCGGGTCACCACCACTAAAGTTAGAGTCGGGTCACCACCACTAATGTTAGATTCGGGTCACAACCACTCATGTCAGAGTCGGGTCACCACCACTAATGTCAGAGTCAGGTCACCACCACCAATGTCAGAGTCGGGTCACCACCACTAATGTTAGAGTCGAATCACCACCACTAATGTTAGGTCCGGGTCAACACCACTAATGTTAGAGTCGGGTCACCACCACTAATGTTAGAGTCGGGTCACCATCACTAATGTTAAAGAAGGGTTACCACGACTAATGTTAGAGTGGGGTCAACACCACTCATGTCAGAGTCGGGTCAACACCGCTTATGATAGTGTCGTGTCACCACCACTAATGTCAGAGTCGGGTCACCACCACTAATGTTAGAGTCTGGTCGCCACCAGTAATGTTAGAGTCGGGTCACCACAACGAATGTTGGAGTCGGGTCACCAGCACTAATGTTAGAGAAGGGTCACCACCATTAATGTTAGAGTCGGGTCACCACCACTAATGTTAGAGTCGGGTCACCACCACTAATGTTAGAGTCGAGTCACCAACACTAATGTTAAAGTCGAGTCATCACCACTAATGTTCGAGTCGGGTCACCACTACTAATGCTTTTGTCGGGTCACCAGTACAAATGTTAGAATCGGGTCACCACCACTAATGTTAGAGTCGGGTCACCACCACCAATTTTAGATTCGGGTCACCACCACTAATGTTAGAGCCGGGTCACCACCACGAATGTTAGACTGGGGTCACCAGCACTAATGTCAGAGTCGTGTCACCACCACTAATGTTTGAGTCGGGTCACCACCATTATTGTTAAAGTTGGATCACCACCACTAATGATAGAGTCGGTTCACCACCACACATGTTAGATTTGGGTCACCACCACTAATGATCGAGAAGGGTCACCAGCACAAATGTTAGAGAAGTGACACCAGCACTAATGTTAGATTCGGTTTACCACTACTTATGTTAGAGTCGGGTCACCACCACTAATGACAGATTCGGGTCACCACCACTAATGTCAGAGTCGTGTCAGCAGCACACATGTTAGATTCGGGTCACCACCGCTAATGTCAGAGTCGGATCGCCACCACTAATGACTGAGTCGTGTCACCACGAATAATGTTAGAGTCGGGTCACCACCACTTATGTTAGAGTCGGGTCACCACCACAAATGTCAGATTCGGGTCACCACCATTAAATTTAGAGTCAGGTCACCACCACTAATGTTATAGTCGGGTCACAACCACTTATGTCAGATTTGGGTCACCAAAACTAATTTTAGAGCATGGTCACCACCACTAATGTTAGAGTCGGGTCACCACCACTAATGTTAGATTCGGGTCACCACCACTAATGTCAGAGTCGTGTCACGACCACTAATGTCAGGGTCAGGTCACCACCACTCATGTTAGAGTCGGGTAACCACCACTAATGTTAGAGTCGGGTCACCACCACTAATGTTAGATTCGAATCACCACCACTAATGTTAGAGCCGGGTCACCACCACTACTGTTAGAGTCCAGTCACCACCACTAATTTCAGAGTCGGGTCACCACCACTAATGTTAATGTCGGGTCACCACCACTAATGTCAGAGTCGGGTCACCACCACTAATGTTAGAGTCGGGTCACCACCGGTAATGTTAGAGTCGGGTCACTACCACGAATGTCAGAGTCGTTTCACCTCCACTATTATTAGAGTCGTGTCACCACCACTAATGTTAGAGAAGGGTCACCAGCACAAATGTTAGCGAATTGTCACCAGCATTAATGTCAGCGTCGGGTCACCGCCGCTAATGTCAGAGTCGGGTCACCACCACTAATGTTAGAGTCGGGTCACCACCAGTAATGTTAGAGTCGGGTCACCACCACTAATGTTAGGGTCGGTTCACCTCCACTAATATTAGAGTCGGGTCACCACCACTAATGGTAGAGAATGGTCACCACCACTAATGTTAGAGTCGGGTCACCACCACTAATGTCAGAATTGGGACTCCACCACTAATGTTAGAGTCGGGTCACCGCCACTAATATCAGTTTCGGGTCACCACCACTAATGTTAGAGTCGGGTCACCACCACTAATTTTAGAGTCGGGTCACCACCACTAATGTCAGAGTCGTGTCACCACCACTAATGTTAGAGTCGGTTCAGCACCATTAATGTTAGAGTCGGGTCACCAACACTAATGATAGAATCGGTTCACCACCACTCATGTTAGAGTTGGGTCACCACCACTAATGATAGAGAAGGGTCACCAGCACAAATGTTAGAGAAGTGACACCAGCACTAATGTTAGAGTCGTGTTACCACCACTTATGTTAGAGTCGGGTCACCACCACTAATGACAGATTCGGGTCACCACCGCTAATGTCAGAGTCGGGTCACCACCACTAATGACTGAGTCGGGTCACCACCAATAATGTTAGAGTCGGGTCACCACCACTTATGTTAGAGTCGGGTCACCACCACTCATGTCAAATTCGGGTCACCACCACTAAAGTTAGACTCGGGTCACCACGACTAATGTTATAGTCGGGTCACCACCACTTTTGTCAGAGTTCGGTCACCAAAACTAATGTTAGAGCATGGTCACCACCACTCATGTTAGAGTCGGGTCACCACCAATAATGTTAGATTCGGGTCACCACCACTAATGTCAGAGTCGGGTCACCACCACTAATGTCAGAGTCAGGTCACCACCACCAATGTCGGAGTCGGGTCACCACCACACATGTTAGATTTGGGTCACCACCACTAATGATCGAGAAGGGTCACCAGCACAAATGTTAGAGAAGTGACACCAGCACTAATGTTAGATTCGGGTTACCACTACTTATGTTAGAGTCGGGTCACCACCACTAATGACAGATTCGGGTCACCACCACTAATGTCAGAGTCGTGTCAGCAGCACACATGTTAGATTCGGGTCACCACCGCTAATGTCAGAGTCGGATCGCCACCACTAATGACTGAGTCGTGTCACCACGAATAATGTTAGAGTCGGGTCACCACCACTTATGTTAGAGTCGGGTCACCACCACAAATGTCAGATTCGGGTCACCACCATTAAATTTAGAGTCAGGTCACCACCACTAATGTTATAGTCGGGTCACAACCACTTATGTCAGATTTGGGTCACCAAAACTAATTTTAGAGCATGGTCACCACCACTAATGTTAGAGTCGGGTCACCACCACTAATGTTAGATTCGGGTCACCACCACTAATGTCAGAGTCGTGTCACGACCACTAATGTCAGGGTCAGGTCACCACCACTCATGTTAGAGTCGGGTAACCACCACTAATGTTAGAGTCGGGTCACCACCACTAATGTTAGATTCGAATCACCACCACTAATGTTAGCGCCGGGTCACCACCACTACTGTTAGAGTCCGGTCACCACCACTAATTTCAGAGTCGGGTCACCACCACTAATGTTAATGTCGGGTCACCACCACTAATGTCAGAGTCGGGTCACCACCACTAATGTTAGAGTCGGGTCACCACCGGTAATGTTAGAGTCGGGTCACTACCACGAATGTCAGAGTCGTTTCACCTCCACTATTATTAGAGTCGTGTCACCACCACTAATGTTAGAGAAGGGTCACCAGCACAAATGTTAGCGAATTGTCACCAGCATTAATGTCAGCGTCGGGTCACCGCCGCTAATGTCAGAGTCGGGTCACCACCACTAATGTTAGAGTCGGGTCACCACCAGTAATGTTAGAGTCGGGTCACCACCACTAATGTTAGGGTCGGTTCACCTCCACTAATATTAGAGTCGGGTCACCACCACTAATGGTAGAGAATGGTCACCACCACTAATGTTAGAGTCGGGTCACCACCACTAATGTCAGAATTGGGACTCCACCACTAATGTTAGAGTCGGGTCACCGCCACTAATAGCAGTTTCGGGTCACCACCACTAATGTTAGAGTCGGGTCACCACCACTAATTTTAGAGTCGGGTCACCACCACTAATGTCAGAGTCGTGTCACCACCACTAATGTTAGTGTCGGTTCAGCACCATTAATGTTAGAGTCGGGTCACCAACACTAATGATAGAATCGGTTCACCACCACTCATGTTAGAGTTGGGTCACCACCACTAATGATAGAGAAGGGTCACCAGCACAAATGTTAGAGAAGTGACACCAGCACTAATGTTAGAGTCGTGTTACCACCACTTATGTTAGAGTCGGGTCACCACCACTAATGACAGATTCGGGTCACCAACACTAATGTCAGAATCGGGTCAGCAGCACACATGTTAGATTCGGGTCACCACCGCTAATGTCAGAGTCGGGTCACCACCACTAATGACTGAGTCGGGTCACCACCAATAATGTTAGAGTCGGGTCACCACCACTTATGTTAGAGTCGGGTCACCACCACTCATGTCAAATTCGGGTCACCACCACTAAAGTTAGACTCGGGTCACCACGACTAATGTTATAGTCGGGTCACCACCACTTTTGTCAGAGTTCGGTCACCAAAACTAATGTTAGAGCATGGTCACCACCACTCATGTTAGAGTCGGGTCACCACCAATAATGTTAGATTCGGGTCACCACCACTAATGTCAGAGTCGGGTCACCACCACTAATGTCAGAGTCAGGTCACCACCACCAATGTCGGAGTCGGGTCACCACCACTAATGTTAGAGTCGGGTCACCACCACTAATGTTAGAGTCGCGTCACCATCACTAATGTTAAAGAAGGGTTACCACGACTAATGTTAGAGTGGGGTCAACACCACTCATGTCAGAGTCGGGTCAACACCGCTTATGATAGTGTCGTGTCACCACCACGAATGTCAGAGTCGGGTCACCACCACTAATGTTAGAGTCGGGTCACCACCAGTAATGTTAGAGTCGGGTCACCACAACGAATGTTGGAGTCGGGTCACCAGCACTAATGTTAGAGAAGGGTCACCACCATTAATGTTAGAGTCGGGTCACCACCACTAATGATAGAGTCGGTTCACCACCACTCATGTTAGAGTCGGGTCACCACCACTAATGTTAGAGGCTGATCACCACCACTAATGTTAGAGTCGCGTCACCATCACTAATGTTAAAGAAGGGTTACCACGACTAATGTTAGAGTGGGGTCAACACCACTCATGTCAGAGTCGGGTCAACACCGCTTATGATAGTGTCGTGTCACCACCACGAATGTCAGAGTCGGGTCACCACCACTAATGTTAGAGTCGGGTCACCACCAGTAATGTTAGAGTCGGGTCACCACAACGAATGTTGGAGTCGGGTCACCAGCACTAATGTTAGAGAAGGGTCACCACCATTAATGTTAGAGTCGGGTCACCACCACTAATGATAGAGTCGGTTCACCACCACTCATGTTAGAGTCGGGTCACCACCACTAATGTTAGAGGCTGATCACCACCACTAATGTTAGATTCGGTTCAGCACCACTAATGTCAGAGTCGGGTCACCACCACTAATGTCAGATTCGGGTCACCACCACTAATGTCAGAGTCGGGTCACCACCACTAATGTTAGAGTCGGTTCAGCACCATTAATGTTAGAGTCGGGTCACCACCACTAATGATAGAGTCGGCTCACCACCACTCATGTTGGAGTTGGGTCACCACTACTAATGAGAGAGAAGGGTCACCAGCACAAAAGTTAGAGAATGACACCAGCACTAATGTTAGAGTCGGGTTACCACCACTTATGTTAGAGTCGGGTCACCACCACTAATGACAGATTCGGGTCACCACCACTAATGTCAGAGTCGGGTCAGCAGCACACATGTTAGATTCGGGTCACCACCGCTAATGTCAGAGTCGGGTCGCCACCACTAATGACTGAGTCGGGTCACCACCAATAATGTTAGAGTCGGGTCACCAGCACTTATGTTAGAGTCGGGTCACCACCACTAATGTCAGATTCGGTTCACCACCACTAAAGTTAGACTCGGGTCACCACCACTAATGTTATAGTCGGGTCACCACCACTTATGTCAAAGTTGGGTCACCAACACTAATGTTCGAGCATGGTCACAACCACTAATGTTAGAGTCGGGTCACCACCACTAATGTTAGTGTCGGGTCACCACCACTAATGTCAGAGTCGGGTCACCACCACTAATGTCAGAGTCAGGTCACCACCACTAATGTCAGTTTCGGGTCACCACCACTAATGTTAGAGTCGGGTCACCACCACTAATGTCAGATTCGGGTCACCACCACTAAAGTTAGACTCGGGTCACCACGACTAATGTTATAGTCGGGTCACCACCACTTATGTCAGAGTTCGGTCACCAAAACTAATGTTAGAGCATGGTCACCACCACTAATGTTAGAGTCGGGTCACCACCAATAATGTTAGATTCGGGTCACCACCACTAATGTCAGAGTCGGGTCACCACCACTAATGTCAGAGTCAGGTCACCACCACCAATGTCAGAGTCGATTCACCACCACTAATGTTAGAGTCGGGTCACCACCACTAATGTTAGAGTCGAATCACAACCACTAATGTTAGGTCCGGGTCACCACCATTAATGTTAGAGTCGGTTCACCACCACTAATGTTAGAGTCGGGTCACAATCACTAATGTTAAAGAAGGGTTACCACGACTAATGTTAGAGTGGGGTCAACACCACTCATGTCAGAGTCGGGTCAACACCGCTTATGATAGTGTCGTGTCACCACCACTAATGTCAGAGTCGGGTCACCACCACTATTGTTAGAGTCGGGTCACCACCAGTAATGTTAGAGTCGGGTCACCACAACGAATGTTGGAGTCGGGTCACCAGCACTAATGTTAGAGAAGGGTCACCACCATTAATGTTAGAGTCGGGTCACCACCACTAATGATAGAGTCGGTTCACCACCACTCATGTTAGATTCGGTTCACCACCACTAATGTTAGAGTCTGATCACCACAACTAATGTTAGATTCGGTTCAGCACCACTAATGTCAGAGTCGGGTCACCACCACTCATGTCAGAGTCGGGTCACCACCACTAATGTCAGAGTCGGGTCACCACCACTAATGTTAGAGTCGGTTCAGCACCATTAATGTTAGAGTCGGGTCACCACCACTAATGATAGAGTCGGCTCACCACCACTCATGTTAGAGTTGGGTCACCACTACTCATGATAGAGAAGGGTCACCAGCACAAAAGTTAGAGAAGTGACACCAGCACTAATGTTAGAGTCGGGTTCCCACCACTTATGTTAGAGTCGGGTCACCACCACTAATGACAGATTCGGGTCACCACCACTAATGTCAGAGTCGGGTCAGCAGCACACATGTTAGGTTCGTGTCACCACCGCTAATGTCAGAGTCGGGTCGCCACCACTAATGACTGAGTCGGGTCACCACCAATAATGTTAGAGTCGGGTCACCAGCACTTATGTTAGAGTCGGGTCACCACCACTAATGTCAGATTCAGTTCACCACCACTAAAGTTAGACTCGGGTCACCACCACTAATGTTATAGTCGGGTCACCACCACTTATGTCAGAGTTCGGTCACCAAAACTAATGTTAGAGCATGGTCACCACCACTAATGTTAGAGTCGGGTCACCATCAATAATGTTAGATTCGGGTCACCACCACTAATGTCAGAGTCGGGTCACCACCACTAATGTCAGAGTCAGGTCACCACCACTACTGTCAGAGTCGGGTCAGCACCACTAATGTTAGAGTCGCGTCACCACCACTAATGTTAGAGTCGAATCACCACCGCTAATGTTCGGTCCGGGTCACCACCACTAATGTTAGAGTCGGGTCACCACCACTAATGTTTGAGTCGGGTCACCATCACTAATGTTAGAGAAGGGTTACCACGACTAATGTTAGAGTGGGGTCAACACCACTAATGTCAGAGTCGGGTCAACACCGCTAATGATAGAGTCGTGTCACCACCACTAATGTCAGAGTCGGGTCACCACCACTAATGTTAGAGTCGGGTCACCACCAGTAATGTTAGAGTCGGGTCACCACAACGAATGTTAGAGTCGGGTCACCAGCACTACTGTTAGAGAAGAGTCACCAGCACAAATGTCAGGGAAGTATCACCTGCACTAAGGTCAGAGCCGGGTCACCACCACTAATGTTAGAGTCGGGTGACCACCACTAATGTTAGAGTCGGGTCACCACCACTAATGTCAGAGTCGTGTCACCAGCACTAATATCAGAGTCAGGTCACCACCACTAATGTTAGAGTCAGATCACCACCACTAATGTTAGAGTCGGGTCACCACCACTAATGTCAGAGTCGGGTCACCACCACTAATGTTAGAGTCAGATCACCACCACTAATGTCAGAGTCGGGTCACCACCATTAATGTTAGAGTCGTGTCACCACCACTAATGTTAGAGTCGGGTCACCACCACTCATAATATAGTCGGGTCACCACCACTTATGTCAAAGTTGGGTCACCAACACTAATGTTCGAGCATGGTCACCACCACTAATGTTAGTGTCGGGTCACCACCACTAATGTCAGATTCGGGTCACCACCACTAATGTCAGAGTCAGGTCACCACCACTAATGTCAGTTTCGGGTCACGACCACTAATGTTAGAGTCGGGTCACCACCACTAATGTTAGATTCGAATCAACACCACTAATGTTAGAGCCGGGTCACCACCACTAACGTTAAAGTCGGGTCACCACCACTAATGTTAGAGTCGTGTCACCACGAATAATGTTAGAGTCGGGTCACCACCACTTATGTTAGAGTCGGGTCACCACCACAAATGTCAGATTCGGGTCACCACCACTAAAGTTAGAGTCAGGTCACCACCACTAATGTTATAGTCGGGTCACAACCACTTATGTCAGATTTGGGTCACCAACACTAATTTTAGAGCATGGTCACCACCACTAATGTTAGAGTCGGGTCACCACCACTAATGTTAGATTCGGGTCACCACCACTAATGTCAGAGTCGTGTCACGACCACTAATGTCATGGTCATGTCACCACCACTCATGTTAGAGTCGGGTAACCACCACTAATGTTAGAGTCGGGTCACCACCACTAATGTTAGATTCGAATCACCACCACTAATGTTAGAGCCGGGTCACCACCACTACTGTTAGAGTCCGGTCACCACCACTAATTTCAGAGTCGGGTCACCACCACTAATGTTAATGTCGGGTCACCACCACTAATGTCAGAGTCGGGTCACCACCACTAATGTTAGAGTCGGGTCACCACCGGTAATGTTAGAGTCGGGTCACTACCACGAATGTCAAAGTCGGTTCACCTCCACTATTATTAGAGTCGTGTCACCACCACTAATGTTAGAGAAGAGTCACCAGCACAAATGTTAGCGAAGTGTCACCAGCATTAATATCAGCGTCGGGTCACCGCCGCTAATGTCAGAGTCGGGTCACCACCACTAATGTTAGAGTCGGGTCACCACCAGTAATGTTAGAGTCGGGTCACCACCACTAATGTTAGGGTCGGTTCACCTCCACTAATATTAGAGTCGGGTCACCACCACTAATGGTAGAGAATGGTCACCACCACTAATGTTAGAGTCGGGTCACCACCACTAATGTCAGAATTGGGACTCCACCACTAATGTTAGAGTCGGGTCACCACCACTAATATCAGTTTCGGGTCACCACCACTAATGTTAGAGTCGGGTCACCACCACTAATTTTAGAGTCGGGTCACCACCACTAATGTCAGAGTCGTGTCACCACCACTAATGTTAGAGTCGGTTCAGCACCATTAATGTTAGAGTCGGGTCACCAACACTAATGATAGAATCGGTTCACCACCACTCATGTTAGAGTTGGGTCACCACCACTAATGATAGAGAAGGGTCACCAGCACAAATGTTAGAGAAGTGACACCAGCACTAATGTTAGAGTCGTGTTACCACCACTTATGTTAGAGTCGGGTCACCACCACTAATGACAGGTCCGGGTCACCACCACTAATGTCAGAATCGGGTCAGCAGCACACATGTTAGATTCGGGTCACCACCGCTAATGTCAGAGTCGGGTCACCACCACTAATGACTGAGTCGGGTCACCACCAATAATGTTAGAGTCGGGTCACCACCACTTATGTTAGAGTCGGGTCACCACCACTCATGTCAAATTCGGGTCACCACCACTAAAGTTAGACTCGGGTCACCACGACTAATGTTATAGTCGGGTCACCACCACTTTTGTCAGAGTTCGGTCACCAAAACTAATGTTAGAGCATGGTCACCACCACTCATGTTAGAGTCGGGTCACCACCAATAATGTTAGATTCGGGTCACCACCACTAATGTCAGACTCGGGTCACCACCACTAATGTCAGAGTCAGGTCACCACCACCAATGTCAGAGTCGGGTCACCACCACTAATGTTTGAGTCGGGTCACCACCACCAATGTTAGAGTCGCGTCACCATCACTAATGTTAAAGAAGGGTTACCACGACTAATGTTAGAGTGGGGTCAACACCACTCATGTCAGAGTCGGGTCAACACCGCTTATGATAGTGTCGTGTCACCACCACGAATGTCAGAGTCGGGTCACCACCACTAATGTTAGAGTCGGGTCAGCACCAGTAATGTTAGAGTCGGGTCACCACAACGAATGTTGGAGTCGGGTCACCAGCACTAATGTTAGAGAAGGGTCACCACCATTAATGTTAGAGTCGGGTCATCACCACTAATGATAGAGTCGGTTCACCACCACTCATGTTAGAGTCGGGTCACCACCACTAATGTTAGAGTCTGATCACCACCACTAATGTTAGATTCGGTTCAGCACCACTAATGTCAGAGTCGGGTCACCACCACTAATGTCAGAGTCGGGTCACCACCACTAATGTCAGAGTCGGGTCACCACCACTAATGTTAGAGTCGGTTCAGCACCATTAATGTTAGAGTCGGGTCACCACCACTAATGATAGAGTCGGCTCACCACCACTCATGTTGGAGTTGGGTCACCACTACTAATGATAGAGAAGGGTCACCAGCACAAAAGTTAGAGAAGTGACACCAGCACTAATGTTAGAGTCGGGTTACCACCACTTATGTTAGAGTCGGGTCACCACCACTAATGACAGATTCGGGTCACCACCACTAATGTCAGAGTCGGGTCAGCAGCACACATGTTAGATTCGGGTCACCACCGCTAATGTCAGAGTCGGGTCGCCACCACTAATGACTGAGTCGGGTCACCACCAATAATGTTAGAGTCGGGTCACCAGCACTTATGTTAGAGTCGGGTCACCACCACTAATGTCAGATTCGGTTCACCACCACTAAAGTTAGACTCGGGTCACCACCACTAATGTTATAGTCGGGACACCACCACTTATGTCAGAGTTCGGTCAACAAAACTAATGTTAGAGCATGGTCACCACCACTAATGTTAGAGTCGGGTCACCATCAATAATGTTAGATTCGGGTCACCACCACTAATGTCAGAGTCGGGTCACCACCACTAATGTCAGAGTCAGGTCACCACCACTACTGTCAGAGTCGGGTCACCACCACTAATGTTAGAGTCGCGTCACCACCACTAATGTTAGAGTCGAATCACCACCACTAATGTTCGGTCCGGGTCACCACCACTAATGTTAGAGTCGGGTCACCACCACTAATGTTTGAGTCGGGTCACCATCACTAATGTTAGAGAAGGGTTACCACGACTAATGTTAGAGTGGGGTCAACACCACTAATGTCAGAGTCGGGTCAACACCGCTAATGATAGTGTCGTGTCACAACCACTAATGTCAGAGTCGGGTCACCACCACTAATGTTAGAGTCGGGTCACCACCAGTAATGTTAGAGTCGGGTCACCACAACGAATGTTAGAGTCGGGTCACCAGCACTACTGTTAGAGAAGAGTCACCAGCACAAATGTCAGGGAAGTATCACCAGCACTAAGGTCAGAGCCGGGTCACCACCACTAATGTTAGAGTCGGGTGACCACCACTAATTTTAGAGTCGGGCCACCACCACTAATGTCAGAGTCGTGTCACCAGCACTAATATCAGAGTCAGGTCACCACCACTAATGTTAGAGTCAGATCACCACCACTAATGTTAGAGTCGGGTCACCACCACTAATGTCAGAGTCGGGTCACCACCACTAATGTTAGAGTCAGATCACCACCACTAATGTCAGAGTCGGGTCACCACCACTAATGTTAGAGTCGTGTCACCACCACTAATGTTAGAGTCGGGTCACCACCACTCATAATATAGTCGGGTCACCACCACTTATGTCAAAGTTGGGTCACCAACACTAATGTTCGAGCATGGTCACCACCACTAATGTTAGAGTCGGGTCACCACCACTAATGTTAGTGTCGGGTCACCACCACTAATGTCAGAGTCGGGTCACCACCACTAATGTCAGAGTCAGGTCACCACCACTAATGTCAGTTTCGGGTCACCACCACTAATGTTAGAGTCGGGTCACCACCACTAATGTTAGATTCGAATCAACACCACTAATGTTAGAGCCGGGTCACCACCACTAACGTTAAAGTCGGGTCACCACCACTAATGTTAGAGTCGGGTCACCACCACTAATGTAAGAGAAGGGTCACCACCACTAATGTTAGAGTGGGGTCACCACCACTAATTTCAGAGTTGGGTCACCACCACTAATGTTACAGTCGGGTCACCAACACTAATGTTGCAGTCGGGTCACCACCACTAATTATAGAGTCGGGTCACCACCACTAATATTAGAGTTGGGTCAACGTCACTAATGTCAGTCGGGTCATCTCCACTAATGTTAGAGTCGGGTCACCACCACTAATGTTAGATTCGAATCAACACCACTAATGTTAGAGCCGGGTCACCACCACTAACGTTAAAGTCGGGTCACCATCACTAATGTTAGAGTCGGGTCACCACCACTAATTTTAGAGTCGGGACACCACCACTAATGTTAGTGCTGGGTCACCACCACTAATGTTACAGTGGGGTCACCACCACTAATGTCAGAGTCGGGTCACCACCACTAATTTTAGAGCCGGGTCACCACCACGAATGTCAGAGTCGTGTCACCAACACTAATGTTAGAGTCGGTTCACCACCATTAATGTTAGAGTCGGGTCACCACCACCAATGATAGAGTCGGTTCACCACCACTCATGTTAGAGTCGGGTCACCACCACCAATGTTAGAGTCGGATCACCACCACGAATGTTAGATACGGGTCACCACCACTAATGTCAGAGTCGGGTCACCACCACTAATGTCAGAGTCGGGTCACCACCACTAATGTCAGATTCGGGTCACCACCACTAATGTCAGAATCAGGTCACCACCACTAATGTCAGTTTCGGGTCACGACCACTAATGTTAGAGTCGGGTCACCACCACTAATATTAGATTCGAATCAACACCACTAATGTTAGAGCCGGGTCACCACCACTAACGTTAAAGTCGGGTCACCACCACTAATGTTAGAGTCGTGTCACCACGAATAATGTTAGAGTCGGGTCACCACCACTTATGTTAGAGTCGGGTCACCACCACAAATGTCAGATTCGGGTCACCACCACTAAAGTTAGAGTCAGGTCACCACCACTAATGTTATAGTCGGGTCACAACCACTTATGTCAGATTTGGGTCACCAACACTAATTTTAGAGCATGGTCACCACCACTAATGTTAGAGTCGGGTCACCACCACTAATGTTAGATTCGGGTCACCACCACTAATGTCAGAGTCGTGTCACGACCACTAATGTCATGGTCATGTCACCACCACTCATGTTAGAGTCGGGTAACCACCACTAATGTTAGAGTCGGGTCACCACCACTAATGTTAGATTCGAATCACCACCACTAATGTTAGAGCCGGGTCACCACCACTACTGTTAGAGTCCGGTCACCACCACTAATTTCAGAGTCGGGTCACCACCACTAATGTTAATGTCGGGTCACCACCACTAATGTCAGAGTCGGGTCACCACCACTAATGTTAGAGTCGGGTCACCACCGGTAATGTTAGAGTCGGGTCACTACCACGAATGTCAAAGTCGGTTCACCTCCACTATTATTAGAGTCGTGTCACCACCACTAATGTTAGAGAAGAGTCACCAGCACAAATGTTAGCGAAGTGTCACCAGCATTAATGTCAGCGTCGGGTCACCGCCGCTAATGTCAGAGTCGGGTCACCACCACTAATGTTAGAGTCGGGTCACCACCAGTAATGTTAGAGTCGGGTCACCACCACTAATGTTAGGGTCGGTTCACCTCCACTAATATTAGAGTCGGGTCACCACCACTAATGGTAGAGAATGGTCACCACCACTAATGTTAGAGTCGGGTCACCACCACTAATGTCAGAATTGGGACTCCACCACTAATGTTAGAGTCGGGTCACCACCACTAATATCAGTTTCGGGTCACCACCACTAATGTTAGAGTCGGGTCACCACCACTAATTTTAGAGTCGGGTCACCACCACTAATGTCAGAGTCGTGTCACCACCACTAATGTTAGAGTCGGTTCAGCACCATTAATGTTAGAGTCGGGTCACCAACACTAATGATAGAATCGGTTCACCACCACTCATGTTAGAGTTGGGTCACCACCACTAATGATAGAGAAGGGTCACCAGCACAAATGTTAGAGAAGTGACACCAGCACTAATGTTAGAGTCGTGTTACCACCACTTATGTTAGAGTCGGGTCACCACCACTAATGACAGGTCCGGGTCACCACCACTAATGTCAGAATCGGGTCAGCAGCACACATGTTAGATTCGGGTCACCACCGCTAATGTCAGAGTCGGGTCACCACCACTAATGACTGAGTCGGGTCACCACCAATAATGTTAGAGTCGGGTCACCACCACTTATGTTAGAGTCGGGTCACCACCACTCATGTCAAATTCGGGTCACCACCACTAAAGTTAGACTCGGGTCACCACGACTAATGTTATAGTCGGGTCACCACCACTTTTGTCAGAGTTCGGTCACCAAAACTAATGTTAGAGCATGGTCACCACCACACATGTTAGAGTCGGGTCACCACCAATAATGTTAGATTCGGGTCACCACCACTAATGTCAGACTCGGGTCACCACCACTAATGTCAGAGTCAGGTCACCACCACCAATGTCAGAGTCGGGTCACCACCACTAATGTTTGAGTCGGGTCACCACCACCAATGTTAGAGTCGCGTCACCATCACTAATGTTAAAGAAGGGTTACCACGACTAATGTTAGAGTGGGGTCAACACCACTCATGTCAGAGTCGGGTCAACACCGCTTATGATAGTGTCGTGTCACCACCACGAATGTCAGAGTCGGGTCACCACCACTAATGTTAGAGTCGGGTCAGCACCAGTAATGTTAGAGTCGGGTCACCACAACGAATGTTGGAGTCGGGTCACCAGCACTAATGTTAGAGAAGGGTCACCACCATTAATGTTAGAGTCGGGTCATCACCACTAATGATAGAGTCGGTTCACCACCACTCATGTTAGAGTCGGGTCACCACCACTAATGTTAGAGTCTGATCACCACCACTAATGTTAGATTCGGTTCAGCACCACTAATGTCAGAGTCGGGTCACCACCACTAATGTCAGAGTCGGGTCACCACCACTAATGTCAGAGTCGGGTCACCACCACTAATGTTAGAGTCGGTTCAGCACCATTAATGTTAGAGTCGGGTCACCACCACTAATGATAGAGTCGGCTCACCACCACTCATGTTGGAGTTGGGTCACCACTACTAATGATAGAGAAGGGTCACCAGCACAAAAGTTAGAGAAGTGACACCAGCACTAATGTTAGAGTCGGGTTACCACCACTTATGTTAGAGTCGGGTCACCACCACTAATGACAGATTCGGGTCACCACCACTAATGTCAGAGTCGGGTCAGCAGCACACATGTTATATTCGGGTCACCACCGCTAATGTCAGAGTCGGGTCGCCACCACTAATGACTGAGTCGGGTCACCACCAATAATGTTAGAGTCGGGTCACCAGCACTTATGTTAGAGTCGGGTCACCACCACTAATGTCAGATTCGGTTCACCACCACTAAAGTTAGACTCGGGTCACCACCACTAATGTTATAGTCGGGACACCACCACTTATGTCAGAGTTCGGTCAACAAAACTAATGTTAGAGCATGGTCACCACCACTAATGTTAGAGTCGGGTCACCATCAATAATGTTAGATTCGGGTCACCACCACTAATGTCAGAGTCGGGTCACCACCACTAATGTCAGAGTCAGGTCACCACCACTACTGTCAGATTCGGGTCACCACCACTAATGTTAGAGTCGCGTCACCACCACTAATGTTAGAGTCGAATCACCACCACTAATGTTCGGTCCGGGTCACCACCACTAATGTTAGAGTCGGGTCACCACCACTAATGTTTGAGTCGGGTCACCATCACTAATGTTAGAGAAGGGTTACCACGACTAATGTTAGAGTGGGGTCAACACCACTAATGTCAGAGTCGGGTCAACACCGCTAATGATAGTGTCGTGTCACAACCACTAATGTCAGAGTCGGGTCACCACCACTAATGTTAGAGTCGGGTCACCACCAGTAATGTTAGAGTCGGGTCACCACAACGAATGTTAGAGTCGGGTCACAAGCACTACTGTTAGAGAAGAGTCACCAGCACAAATGTCAGGGAAGTATCACCAGCACTAAGGTCAGAGCCGGGTCACCACCACTAATGTTAGAGTCGGGTGACCACCACTAATTTTAGAGTCGGGCCACCACCACTAATGTCAGAGTCGTGTCACCAGCACTAATATCAGAGTCAGGTCACCACCACTAATGTTAGAGTCAGATCACCACCACTAATGTTAGAGTCGGGTCACCACCACTAATGTCAGAGTCGGGTCACCACCACTAATGTTAGAGTCAGATCACCACCACTAATGTCAGAGTCGGGTCACCACCACTAATGTTAGAGTCGTGTCACCACCACTAATGTTAGAGTCGGGTCACCACCACTCATAATATAGTCGGGTCACCACCACTTATGTCAAAGTTGGGTCACCAACACTAATGTTCGAGCATGGTCACCACCACTAATGTTAGAGTCGGGTCACCACCACTAATGTTAGTGTCGGGTCACCACCACTAATGTCAGAGTCGGGTCACCACCACTAATGTCAGAGTCAGGTCACCACCACTAATGTCAGTTTCGGGTCACCACCACTAATGTTAGAGTCGGGTCACCACCACTAATGTTAGATTCGAATCAACACCACTAATGTTAGAGCCGGGTCACCACCACTAACGTTAAAGTCGGGTCACCACCACTAATGTTAGAGTCGGGTCACCACCACTAATGTAAGAGAAGGGTCACCACCACTAATGTTAGAGTGGGGTCACCACCACTAATTTCAGAGTTGGGTCACCACCACTAATGTTACAGTCGGGTCACCAACACTAATGTTGCAGTCGGGTCACCACCACTAATTATAGAGTCGGGTCACCACCACTAATATTAGAGTTGGGTCAACGTCACTAATGTCAGTCGGGTCATCTCCACTAATGTTAGAGTCGGGTCACCACCACTAATGTTAGATTCGAATCAACACCACTAATGTTAGAGCCGGGTCACCACCACTAACGTTAAAGTCGGGTCACCATCACTAATGTTAGAGTCGGGTCACCACCACTAATTTTAGAGTCGGGACACCACCACTAATGTTAGTGCTGGGTCACCACCACTAATGTTACAGTGGGGTCACCACCACTAATGTCAGAGTCGGGTCACCACCACTAATTTTAGAGCCGGGTCACCACCACGAATGTCAGAGTCGTGTCACCAACACTAATGTTAGAGTCGGTTCACCACCATTAATGTTAGAGTCGGGTCACCACCACCAATGATAGAGTCGGTTCACCACCACTCATGTTAGAGTCGGGTCACCACCACCAATGTTAGAGTCGGATCACCACCACGAATGTTAGATACGGGTCACCACCACTAATGTCAGAGTCGGGTCACCACCACTAATGTCAGAGTCGGGTCACCACCACTAATGTCAGAGTCGGGTCACCACCACTAATTTTAGAGTCGAGTCACCACCACTAATGTCAGAGTCGGGTCACCACCAGTAATGTTCGAGTCGTGTCACCACCACTAATGTTAGAGTCGGTTCACCTCCACTAATATTAGAGTCGGGTCACCACCACTAATGTTAGAGAAGGGTCGCCACCACTAATGTTAGAGTCGGGTCACCACCACTAATGTCAGAGTCGGGTCACCACCATTAATGTTAGAGTCAGATCACCACCACGAATGTCAGAGTCGGGTCACCACCACTAATGTTAGAGTCGTGTCACCACCACTAATGTTAGAGTCGGGTCACCACCACTAATGTCAGAGTCGTGTCACCACCACTAATGTTAGAGTCGGTTCAGCACCATTAATGTTAGAGTCGGGTCACCAACACTAAAGATAGAGTCGGTTCACCACCACTCATGTTAGAGTTGGGTCACCACCAGTAATGATAGAGAAGGGTCACCAGCACAAATGTTAGAGAAGTGACACCAGCACTAATGTTAGAGTCGTGTTACCACCACTTATGTTAGAGTCGGGTCACCACCACTAATGACAGATTCGGGTCACCACCACTAATGTCAGAATCGGGTCAGCAGCAGACATGTTAGATTCGGGTCACCACCGCTAATGTCAGAGTCGGGTCACCACCACGAATGACTGAGTCGGGTCACCACCAATAATGTTAGAGTCGGGTCACCACCACTTATGTTAGAGTCGGGTCACCACCACTCATGTCAGATTCGGGTCACCACCACTAAAGTTAGACTCGGGTCACCACGACTAATGTTATAGTCGGGTCACCACCACTTATGTCAGAGTTCGGTCACCAAAACTAATGTTAGAGCATGGTCACCACCACTAATGTTAGAGTCGGGTCACCAACAATAATGTTAGATTCGGGTCACCACCACTAATGTCAGAGTCGGGTCACCACCACTAATGTCAGAGTCAGGTCACCACCACCAATGTCAGAGTCGGGTCACCACCACTAATGTTAGAGTCGGGTCACCACCACTAATGTTAGAGTCGAATCACAACCACTAATGTTAGGTCCGGGTCACCACCATTAATGTTAGAGTCGGGTCACCACCACTAATGTTAGAGTCGGGTCACCATCACTAATGTTAAAGAAGGGTTACCACGACTAATGTTAGAGTGGGGTCAACACCACTCATGTCAGAGTCGGGTCAACACCGCTTATGATAGTGTCGTGTCACCACCACTAATGTCAGAGTCGGGTCACCACCAATATTGTTAGAGTCGGGTCACCACCAGTAATGTTAGAGTCGGGTCACCACAACGAATGTTGGAGTCGGGTCACCAGCACTAATGTTAGAGAAGGGTCACCACCATTAATGTTAGAGTCGGGTCACCACCACTAATGATAGAGTCGGTTCACCACCACTCATGTTAGAGTCGGGTCACCACCACTAATGTTAGAGTCTGATCACCACCACTAATGTTAGATTCGGTTCAGCACCACTAATGTCAGAGTCGGGTCACCACCACTAATGTCAGAGTCGGGTCACCACCACTAATGTCAGAGTCGGGTCACCACCACTAATGTTAGAGTCGGTTCAGCACCATTAATGTTAGAGTCGGGTCACCACCACTAATGATAGAGTCGGCTCACCACCACTCATGTTAGAGTTGGGTCACCACTACTCATGATAGAGAAGGGTCACCAGCACAAAAGTTAGAGAATGACACCAGCACTAATGTTAGAGTCGGGTTCCCACCACTTATGTTAGAGTCGGGTCACCACCACTAATGACAGATTCGGGTCACCACCACTAATGTCAGAGTCGGGTCAGCAGCACACATGTTAGGTTCATGTCACCACCGCTAATGTCAGAGTCGGGTCGCCACCACTAATTACTGAGTCGGGTCACCACCAATAATGTTACAGTCGGGTCACCAGCACTTATGTTAGAGTCGGGTCACCACAACTAATGTCAGATTCGGTTCACCACCACTAAAGTTAGACTCGGGTCACCACCACTAATGTTATAGTCGGGTCACCACCACTTATGTCAGAGTTCGGTCACCAAAACTAATGTTAGAGCATGGTCACCACCACTAATGTTAGAGTCGGGTCACCATCAATAATGTTAGATTCGGGTCACCACCACTAATGTCAGAGTCGGGTCACCACCACTAATGTCAGAGTCAGGTCACCACCACTACTGTCAGAGTCTGGTCACCACCACTAATGTTAGAGTCGGGTCACCACCACTAATGTTAGAGTCGAATCACCACCACTAATGTTCGGTCCGGGTCACCACCACTAATGTTAGAGTCGGGTCACCACCACTAATGTTTGAGTCGGGTCACCATCACTAATGTTAGAGAAGGGTTACCACGACTAATGTTAGAGTGGGGTCAACACCACTAATGTCAGAGTCGGGTCAACACCGCTAATGATAGTGTCGTGTCACCACCACTAATGTCAGAGTCGGGTCACCACCACTAATGTTAGAGTCGGGTCACCACCAGTAATGTTGGAGTCGGGTCACCACAACGAATGTTAGAGTCGGGTCACCAGCACTACTGTTAGAGAAGAGTCACCAGCACAAATGTCAGGGAAGTATCACCAGCACTAAGGTCAGAGCCGGGTCACCACCACTTATGTTAGAGTCGGGTGACCACCAAAACTGTTAGATTCTGGTTCCCACCACTAATTTTAGAGTCGGGTCACCACCACTAATGTCAGAGTCGTGTCACCAGCACTAATATCAGAGTCAGGTCACCACCACTAATGTTAGAGTCGGTTCACCTCCACTAATATTAGAGTCGGCTCACCACCACTAATGTTAGAGAAGGGTCACCACCACTAATGTTAGAGTCGGGTCACCACCACTAATGTCAGAGTCGGGTCACCACCACTTATGTTAGAGTCAGATCACCACCACTAATGTCAGAGTCGGGTCACCACCACTAATGTTAGAGTCGTGTCAACACCACTAATGTTAGAGTCGGGTCACCACCACTAATAATATAGTCGGGTCACCACCACTTATGTCAAAGTCGGGTCACCACCACTAATGTTAGAGCATGGTCACCACCACTAATGTTAGAGTCGGGTCACCACCACTAATGTTATTGTCGGGTCACCACCACTTATGTCAGAGTCGGGTCACCACCACTAATGTCAGAGTCAGGTCACCACCACTAATGTCAGTTTCGGGTCACCACCACTAATGTTAGAGTCGGGTCACCACCACTAATGTTAGATTCGAATCAACACCACTAATGTTAGAGCCGGGTCACCACCACTAACGTTAAAGTCGGGTCACCCCCACTAATGTTAGAGTCGGGTCACCACCACTAATGTAAGAGAAGGTTCACCACCACTAATGTTAGAGTGGGGTCACCACCACTAATTTCAGAGTTGGGTCACCACCACTAATGTTAGAGTCGGGTCACCAACACTAATGTTGCAGTCGGGTCACCACCACTAATTATAGAGTCGGGTCACCACCACTAATATTCGAGTCGGGTCACCGTCACTAATGTCAGTGGGGTCACCTCCACTAATGTTAGAGTCGGGTCACCACCACTAATGTTAGATTCGAATCAACACCACTAATGTTAGAGCCGGGTCACCACCACTAACGTTAAAGTCGGGTCACCACCACTAATGTTAGAGTCGGGTCACCACCACTAATTTTAGAGTCGGGTCACCACCACTCATGTCAGATTCGGGTCACCACCACTAAAGTTAGACTCGGGTCACCACGACTAATGTTATAGTCGGGTCACCACCACTTATGTCAGAGTTCGGTCACCAAAACTAATGTTAGAGCATGGTCACCACCACTAATGTTAGAGTCGGGTCACCAACAATAATGTTAGATTCGGGTCACCACCACTAATGTCAGAGTCGGGTCACCACCACTAATGTCAGAGTCAGGTCACCACCACCAATGTCAGAGTCGGGTCACCACCACTAATGTTAGAGTCGGGTCACCACCACTAATGTTAGAGTCGAATCACAACCACTAATGTTAGGTCCGGGTCACCACCATTAATGTTAGAGTCGGGTCACCACCACTAATGTTAGAGTCGGGTCACCATCACTAATGTTAAAGAAGGGTTACCACGACTAATGTTAGGGTGGGGTCAACACCACTCATGTCAGAGTCGGGTCAACACCGCTTATGATAGTGTCGTGTCACCACCACTAATGTCAGAGTCGGGTCACCACCAATATTGTTAGAGTCGGGTCACCACCAGTAATGTTAGAGTCGGGTCACCACAACGAATGTTGGAGTCGGGTCACCAGCACTAATGTTAGAGAAGGGTCACCACCATTAATGTTAGAGTCGGGTCACCACCACTAATGATAGAGTCGGTTCACCACCACTCATGTTAGAGTCGGGTCACCACCACTAATGTTAGAGTCTGATCACCACCACTAATGTTAGATTCGGTTCAGCACCACTAATGTCAGAGTCGGGTCACCACCACTAATGTCAGAGTCGGGTCACCACCACTAATGTCAGAGTCGGGTCACCACCACTAATGTTAGAGTCGGTTCAGCACCATTAATGTTAGAGTCGGATCACCACCACTAATGATAGAGTCGGCTCACCACCACTCATGTTAGAGTTGGGTTACCACTACTCATGATAGAGAAGGGTCACCAACACAAAAGTTAGAGAAGTGACACCAGCACTAATGTTAGAGTCGGGTTCCCACTACTTATGTTAGAGTCGGGTCACCACCACTAATGACAGATTCGGGTCACCACCACTAATGTCAGAGTCGGGTCAGCAGCACACATGTTAGGTTCATGTCACCACCGCTAATGTCAGAGTCGGGTCGCCACCACTAATTACTGAGTCGGGTCACCACCAATAATGTTAGAGTCGGGTCACCAGCACTTATGTTAGAGTCGGGTCACCACAACTAATGTCAGATTCGGTTCACCACCACTAAAGTTAGACTCGGGTCACCACCACTAATGTTATAGTCGGGTCACCACCACTTATGTCAGAGTTCGGTCACCAAAACTAATGTTAGAGCATGGTCACCACCACTAATGTTAGAGTCGGGTCACCATCAATAATGTTAGATTCGGGTCACCACCACTAATGTCAGAGTCGGGTCACCACCACTAATGTCAGAGTCAGGTCACCACCACTACTGTCAGAGTCTGGTCACCACCACTAATGTTAGAGTCGGGTCACCACCACTAATGTTAGAGTCGAATCACCACCACTAATGTTCGGTCCGGGTCACCACCACTAATGTTAGAGTCGGGTCACCACCACTAATGTTTGAGTCGGGTCACCATCACTAATGTTAGAGAAGGGTTACCACGACTAATGTTAGAGTGGGGTCAACACCACTAATGTCAGAGTCGGGTCAACACCGCTAATGATAGTGTCGTGTCACCACCACTAATGTCAGAGTCGGGTCACCACCACTAATGTTAGAGTCGGGTCACCACCAGTAATGTTAGAGTCGGGTCACCACAACGAATGTTAGAGTCGGGTCACCAGCACTACTGTTAGAGAAGAGTCACCAGCACAAATGTCAGGGAAGTATCACCAGCACTAAGGTCAGAGCCGGGTCACCACCACTTATGTTAGAGTCGGGTGACCACCAAAACTGTTAGATTCTGGTTCCCACCACTAATTTTAGAGTCGGGTCACCACCACTAATGTCAGAGTCGTGTCACCAGCACTAATATCAGAGTCAGGTCACCACCACTAATGTTAGAGTCGGTTCACCTCCACTAATATTAGAGTCGGCTCACCACCACTAATGTTAGAGAAGGGTCACCACCACTAATGTTAGAGTCGGGTCACCACCACTAATGTCAGAGTCGGGTCACCACCACTTATGTTAGAGTCAGATCACCACCACTAATGTCAGAGTCGGGTCACCACCACTAATGTTAGAGTCGTGTCAACACCACTAATGTTAGTTTCGGGTCACCACCACTAATAATATAGTCGGGTCACCACCACTTATGTCAAAGTCGGGTCACCACCACTAATGTTAGAGCATGGTCACCACCACTAATGTTAGAGTCGGGTCACCACCACTAATGTTAGTGTCGGGTCACCACCACTTATGTCAGAGTCGGGTCACCACCACTAATGTCAGAGTCAGGTCACCACCACTAATGTCAGTTTCGGGTCACCACCACTAATGTTAGAGTCGGGTCACCACCACTAATGTTAGATTCGAATCAACACCACTAATGTTAGAGCCGGGTCACCACCACTAACGTTAAAGTCGGGTCACCCCCACTAATGTTAGAGTCGGGTCACCACCACTAATGTAAGAGAAGGGTCACCACCACTAATGTTAGAGTGGGGTCACCACCACTAATTTCAGAGTTGGGTCACCACCACTAATGTTAGAGTCGGGTCACCAACACTAATGTTGCAGTCGGGTCACCACCACTAATTATAGAGTCGGGTCACCACCACTAATATTCGAGTCGGGTCACCGTCACTAATGTCAGTGGGGTCACCTCCACTAATGTTAGAGTCGGGTCACCACCACTAATGTTAGATTCGAATCAACACCACTAATGTTAGAGCCGGGTCACCACCACTAACGTTAAAGTCGGGTCACCACCACTAATGTTAGAGTCGGGTCACCACCACTAATTTTAGAGTCGGGTCACCACCACTAATCTTAGTGCTGGGTCACCACCACTAATGTTACAGCGGGGTCACCACCACTAATGTCAGAGTCGGGTCACCACCACTAATTTTAGAGCCTGGTCACCACCACTAATGTCAGAGTCGTGTCACCAACACTAATGTTAGAGTCGGTTCACCACCATTAATGTTAGAGTCGGGTCACCACCACCAATGATAGAGTCGGTTCACCACCACTCATGTTAGAGTCGGGTCACCACCACCAATGTTAGAGTCGGATCACCACCACTAATGTTAGATACGGGTTACCACCACTAATGTCAGAGTCGGGTCACCACCACTAATTTCAGAGTCGGGTCAGCACCACTAATGTCAGAGTCGGGTCACCACCACTAATTTTAGAGTCGGGTCACCACCACTAATGTCAGAGTCGGGTCACCACCAGTAATGTTAGAGTCGTGTCACCACAACTAATGTTAGAGTCGGTTCACCTCCACTAATATTAGAGTCGGGTCACCACCACTAATGTTAGAGAAGGGTCACCACCACTAATGTTAGAGTCGGGTCACCACCACTAATGTCAGAGTCGGGTCACCACCATTAATGTTAGAGTCAGATCACCACCACGAATGTCAGAGTCGGGTCACCACCACTATTTTAGAGTCGTGTCACCACCACTAATGTTAGAGTCGGGTCACCACCACTAATAATATAGTCGGGTCAACACCACTTATGTCAAAGTTGGGTCCCCAACACTAATGTTAGAGCATGGTCACCACCACTTATGTTAGAGTCGGGTCACCACCACTAATGTTAGTGTCGGGTCACCACCACTCATGTCTGAGTCGGGTCACCACCACTAATGTCAGAGTCAGGTCACCACCACTAATGTCAGTTTCGGGTCACCACCACTAATGTTAGAGTCGGGTCACCACCACTAATGTTAGATACGAATCAACACCACTGATGTTAGAGCCGGGTCACCACCACTAACGTTAAAGTCGGGTCACCACCACTAATGTTAGAGTCGGGTCACCACCACTAATTTTAGAGTCGGGTCACCACCACTAATGTTAGTGCTGGGTCACCACCACTAATGTTACAGTCGGTTCACCACCACTAATGTTAGAAACGGGTCACCACCACTAATGTTACAGTGGGGTCACCACCACTAATGTCAGAGTCGTGTCACCAACACTAATGTTAGAGTCGGTTCACCACCATTAATGTTAGAGTCGGGTCACCACCACCAATGATCGAGTCGGTTCACCACCACTCATGTTAGAGTTGGGTCACCACCACCAATGTTAGAGTCGGATCACCACCACTAATGTTAGATACGGGTCACCACCACTAATGTCAGAGTCGGGTCACCACCACTAATGTCAGAGTCGGGTCACCACCACTAATTTTAGAGTCGGTTCACCACCACTAATGTCAGAGTCGGGTCACCACCAGTAATGTTAGAGTCGTGTCACCACCACTAATGTTAGAGTCGGTTCACCTCCACTAATATTAGAGTCGGGTCACCACCACTAATGTTAGAGAAGGGTCACCACCACTAATGTTAGAGTCGGGTCGCCACCACTAATGTCAGAGTCGGGTCACCACCACTAATGTTAGAGTCGGGTCACCACCACTAATGTTAGAGTCGAATCACCACCACTAATGTTAGGTCCGGGTCACCACCATTAATGTTAGAGTCGGGTCACCACCACTAATGTTAGAGTCGGGTCACCATCACTAATGTTAAAGAAGGGTTACCACGACGAATGTTAGAGTGGGGTCAACACCACTCATGTCAGAGTCGCGTCAACACCGCTTATGATAGTGTCGTGTCACCACCACTAATGTCAGGGTCAGGTCACCACCACTAATGTTAGAGTCGGGTCACCACCAGTAATGTTAGAGTCGGGTCACCACAACGAATGTTAGAGTCGGATCACCAGCACTTATGTCGGAGCCGGGTCACCACCACTAATTTTAGAGTCGGGTCACCACCATTAATGTCAGAGTCGGCTCACCACCACTAATGTTAGAGTTGGGTCACCTACACCAATGTTAGATTCGGGTCACCACCGCTAATGATACAGTCGGGTCACCACCGCTTCTGATAGACTCGGGTCACCACCACTAATGTCAGAGTCGGGTCACCACCAATAATGTCAGAGTCGGGTCAGCAACACACATGTTAGATTCGGGTCACCACCACTAATGTTAGAGTCGGGTCACCACCACTAATTTTAGAGTCGGCTCACCACCACTAATGTCAGAGTCGGCTCACCCCCACTAATGTTAGGGTTGTGTCACCTCCACTAATGTTAGATTCGAGTCACCAACACTCATGTCAGATTCGGGTCACCACCACTAATGTTAGAGTCGGGTCACCACCGCTAATGATAGAGTCGGGTCACCACCGCTTATGATAGACTCGGGTCACCACCACTAATGGCAGAGTCGGGTCACCACCACTAATGTCAGAGTTGGGTCACCATCACTAATGACCTTGGCGGGTCACCACCAATCATGTTAGAGTCGGTTCACCACCACTTCTTTTAGAGTCGGGTCACCACCACTAATTTCTGAGTTGGGTCACCACCACTAATGTTACAGTCGGGTCACCACCACTAATTATAGAGTCGGGTCACCACCACTAATATTAGAGTCGGGTGACCGTCACTAATGTCAGTCGGGTCACCTCCACTAATGTTAGAATCGGGTCACCACCACTAATTTTAGAGTCGTGGCACCACCACTAATGTTAGAGCTGGGTCACCACCACTAATGTCAGAGTCGGTTCACCACCACTAATGTTAGAGACGGGTCACCACCACTAATGTTACAGTGGGGTCACCACCACTAATGTCAGAGTCGGGTCACCACCACTAATTTTAGAGCCGGGTCACCACCACTAATGTCAGAGTCGTGTCACCAACACTAATGTTAGAGTCGGTTCACCACCATTAATGTTAGAGTCGGGTCACCACCACCAATGATAGAACCGGTTCACCACCACTCATGTTAGAGTCGGGTCACCACCACCAATGTTAGAGTCGGATCACCACCACTAATGTTAGATACGGGTCACCACCACTAATGTCAGAGTCGGGTCACCACCACTAATGTCAGAGTCGGGTCACCACCACTTATGTTAGAGTCAGATCACCACCACTAATGTCAGAGTCGGGTCACCACCACTAATGTTAGAGTCGTGTCAACACCACTAATGTTAGTTTCGGGTCACCACCACTAATAATATAGTCGGGTCACCACCACTTATGTCAAAGTCGGGTCACCACCACTAATGTTAGAGCATGGTCACCACCACTAATGTTAGAGTCGGGTCACCACCACTAATGTTAGTGTCGGGTCACCACCACTTATGTCAGAGTCGGGTCACCACCACTAATGTCAGAGTCAGGTCACCACCACTAATGTCAGTTTCGGGTCACCACCACTAATGTTAGAGTCGGGTCACCACCACTAATGTTAGATTCGAATCAACACCACTAATGTTAGAGCCGGGTCACCACCACTAACGTTAAAGTCGGGTCACCCCCACTAATGTTAGAGTCGGGTCACCACCACTAATGTAAGAGAAGGGTCACCACCACTAATGTTAGAGTGGGGTCACCACCACTAATTTCAGAGTTGGGTCACCACCACTAATGTTAGAGTCGGGTCACCAACACTAATGTTGCAGTCGGGTCACCACCACTAATTATAGAGTCGGGTCACCACCACTAATATTCGAGTCGGGTCACCGTCACTAATGTCAGTGGGGTCACCTCCACTAATGTTAGAGTCGGGTCACCACCACTAATGTTAGATTCGAATCAACACCACTAATGTTAGAGCCGGGTCACCACCACTAACGTTAAAGTCGGGTCACCACCACTAATGTTAGAGTCGGGTCACCACCACTAATTTTAGAGTCGGGTCACCACCACTAATCTTAGTGCTGGGTCACCACCACTAATGTTACAGCGGGGTCACCACCACTAATGTCAGAGTCGGGTCACCACCACTAATTTTAGAGCCTGGTCACCACCACTAATGTCAGAGTCGTGTCACCAACACTAATGTTAGAGTCGGTTCACCACCATTAATGTTAGAGTCGGGTCACCACCACCAATGATAGAGTCGGTTCACCACCACTCATGTTAGAGTCGGGTCACCACCACCAATGTTAGAGTCGGATCACCACCACTAATGTTAGATACGGGTTACCACCACTAATGTCAGAGTCGGGTCACCACCACTAATTTCAGAGTCGGGTCAGCACCACTAATGTCAGAGTCGGGTCACCACCACTAATTTTAGAGTCGGGTCACCACCACTAATGTCAGAGTCGGGTCACCACCAGTAATGTTAGAGTCGTGTCACCACAACTAATGTTAGAGTCGGTTCACCTCCACTAATATTAGAGTCGGGTCACCACCACTAATGTTAGAGAAGGGTCACCACCACTAATGTTAGAGTCGGGTCACCACCACTAATGTCAGAGTCGGGTCACCACCATTAATGTTAGAGTCAGATCACCACCACGAATGTCAGAGTCGGGTCACCACCACTATTTTAGAGTCGTGTCACCACCACTAATGTTAGAGTCGGGTCACCACCACTAATAATATAGTCGGGTCAACACCACTTATGTCAAAGTTGGGTCCCCAACACTAATGTTAGAGCATGGTCACCACCACTTATGTTAGAGTCGGGTCACCACCACTAATGTTAGTGTCGGGTCACCACCACTCATGTCTGAGTCGGGTCACCACCACTAATGTCAGAGTCAGGTCACCACCACTAATGTCAGTTTCGGGTCACCACCACTAATGTTAGAGTCGGGTCACCACCACTAATGTTAGATACGAATCAACACCACTGATGTTAGAGCCGGGTCACCACCACTAACGTTAAAGTCGGGTCACCACCACTAATGTTAGAGTCGGGTCACCACCACTAATTTTAGAGTCGGGTCACCACCACTAATGTTAGTGCTGGGTCACCACCACTAATGTTACAGTCGGTTCACCACCACTAATGTTAGAAACGGGTCACCACCACTAATGTTACAGTGGGGTCACCACCACTAATGTCAGAGTCGTGTCACCAACACTAATGTTAGAGTCGGTTCACCACCATTAATGTTAGAGTCGGGTCACCACCACCAATGATCGAGTCGGTTCACCACCACTCATGTTAGAGTTGGGTCACCACCACCAATGTTAGAGTCGGATCACCACCACTAATGTTAGATACGGGTCACCACCACTAATGTCAGAGTCGGGTCACCACCACTAATGTCAGAGTCGGGTCACCACCACTAATTTTAGAGTCGGTTCACCACCACTAATGTCAGAGTCGGGTCACCACCAGTAATGTTAGAGTCGTGTCACCACCACTAATGTTAGAGTCGGTTCACCTCCACTAATATTAGAGTCGGGTCACCACCACTAATGTTAGAGAAGGGTCACCACCACTAATGTTAGAGTCGGGTCGCCACCACTAATGTCAGAGTCGGGTCACCACCACTAATGTTAGAGTCGGGTCACCACCACTAATGTTAGAGTCGAATCACCACCACTAATGTTAGGTCCGGGTCACCACCATTAATGTTAGAGTCGGGTCACCACCACTAATGTTAGAGTCGGGTCACCATCACTAATGTTAAAGAAGGGTTACCACGACGAATGTTAGAGTGGGGTCAACACCACTCATGTCAGAGTCGCGTCAACACCGCTTATGATAGTGTCGTGTCACCACCACTAATGTCAGGGTCAGGTCACCACCACTAATGTTAGAGTCGGGTCACCACCAGTAATGTTAGAGTCGGGTCACCACAACGAATGTTAGAGTCGGATCACCAGCACTTATGTCGGAGCCGGGTCACCACCACTAATTTTAGAGTCGGGTCACCACCATTAATGTCAGAGTCGGCTCACCACCACTAATGTTAGAGTTGGGTCACCTACACCAATGTTAGATTCGGGTCACCACCGCTAATGATACAGTCGGGTCACCACCGCTTCTGATAGACTCGGGTCACCACCACTAATGTCAGAGTCGGGTCACCACCAATAATGTCAGAGTCGGGTCAGCAACACACATGTTAGATTCGGGTCACCACCACTAATGTTAGAGTCGGGTCACCACCACTAATTTTAGAGTCGGCTCACCACCACTAATGTCAGAGTCGGCTCACCCCCACTAATGTTAGGGTTGTGTCACCTCCACTAATGTTAGATTCGAGTCACCAACACTCATGTCAGATTCGGGTCACCACCACTAATGTTAGAGTCGGGTCACCACCGCTAATGATAGAGTCGGGTCACCACCGCTTATGATAGACTCGGGTCACCACCACTAATGGCAGAGTCGGGTCACCACCACTAATGTCAGAGTTGGGTCACCATCACTAATGACCTTGGCGGGTCACCACCAATCATGTTAGAGTCGGTTCACCACCACTTCTTTTAGAGTCGGGTCACCACCACTAATTTCTGAGTTGGGTCACCACCACTAATGTTACAGTCGGGTCACCACCACTAATTATAGAGTCGGGTCACCACCACTAATATTAGAGTCGGGTGACCGTCACTAATGTCAGTCGGGTCACCTCCACTAATGTTAGAATCGGGTCACCACCACTAATTTTAGAGTCGTGGCACCACCACTAATGTTAGAGCTGGGTCACCACCACTAATGTCAGAGTCGGTTCACCACCACTAATGTTAGAGACGGGTCACCACCACTAATGTTACAGTGGGGTCACCACCACTAATGTCAGAGTCGGGTCACCACCACTAATTTTAGAGCCGGGTCACCACCACTAATGTCAGAGTCGTGTCACCAACACTAATGTTAGAGTCGGTTCACCACCATTAATGTTAGAGTCGGGTCACCACCACCAATGATAGAACCGGTTCACCACCACTCATGTTAGAGTCGGGTCACCACCACCAATGTTAGAGTCGGATCACCACCACTAATGTTAGATACGGGTCACCACCACTAATGTCAGAGTCGGGTCACCACCACTAATGTCAGAGTCGGGTCACCACCACTAATTTTAGAGTCGGGTCACCTCCACTAATATTAGAGTCGGGTCACCACCACTAATGTTAGAGAAGGGTCACCACCACTAATGTTGGAGTCGGGTCACCACCACTAATGTCAGAGTCGGGTCACCACCACTAATGTTAGAGTCAGATCACCACCACTAATGTCAGAGTCGAGTCACCACCACTAATGTCAGAGTCGTGTCACCACCACTAATGTTAGAGTCGGGTCACCACCACTAATAATATAGTCGGGTCACCACCGCTTATGTCAAAGTTGGGTCACCAACACTAATGTTAGAGCATGGTCACCACCACTAATGTTAGAGTCGGGTCACCACCACTAATGTTAGTGTCGTGTCACCACCACTAATGTCAGAGTCGGGTCACCACCACTAATGTCAGAGTCATGTCACCACCACTAATGTCAGTTTCGGGTCACCACCACTAATGTTTGAGTCGGGTCACCACCACTAATGTTAGATTCGAATCAACACCACTAATGTTAGAGCCGGGTCACCACAACTAACATTAAAGTCGGGTCACCACCTCTAATGTTAGAGTCGGGTCACCACCACTAATGTAAGAGAAGGGTCACCACCACTAATGTTAGAGTGGGGTCACCACCACTAATTTCAGAGTTGGGTCACCACCACTAATGTTACAGGCGGGTCACCAACACTAATGTTGCAGTCGGGTCACCACCACTAATATTAGAGTCGGGTCACCACCAGTAATGTTAGAGTCGTGTCACCACCACTAATGTTCGAGTCGGTTCACCTCCACTAATATTAGAGTCGCGTCACCACCACTAATGTCAGAGAAGGGTCACCACCACTAATGTTGGAGTCGGGTCACCACCACTAACGTCAGAGTCGGGTCACCACCACTAATGTTAGAGTCAGATCACCACCACTAATGTCAGAGTCGAGTCACCACCACTAATGTTAGAGTCGTGTCACCACCACTAATGTTAGAGTCAGGTCACCACCACTAATAATATAGTCGGGTCACCACCACTTATGTCAAAGTTGGGTCACCAACACTAATGTTAGAGCATGGTCACCACCACTAATGTTAGAGTCGGGTCACCACCACTAATGTTAGTGTCGGGTCACCACCACTAATGTCAGAGTCCGGTCATCACCACTTATGTCAGAGTCGTGTCACCACCACGAATGTTAGAATCGGTTCACCACCATTAATGTTAGAGTCGGGTAACCACCACTAATGTTAGAGTCGGGTCACCACCACTAACGTTAGAGTCGGATCACCACCACTAATGTTAGATTCGGGTCACCACCATTAATGTTAGAGTTGGATCACCACCACTAATGTAAGAGTCGGGTCACCACCATTAAAGTTAGAGTCGGTTCACCACCACTCATGTTAGAGTCGGGTCACCACCACTAATGATAGAGTCGGATCACCACCACTAATGTTAGATTCGGGTCCCCACCACTAATGTCAGAGTCGGGTCACCACCACTAATGTCAGAGTCGGGTCACCACCACTAATTTTAGAGTCTGGTCACCACCACAAATGTCAGAGTCGGGTCACCACCAGTAATGTTAGAGTCGGGTCACCACCACTCATGTTAGAGTCGGTTCACCTCCACTAATATTAGAGTCGGGTCACCACCACTAATGTCAGAGTCGGGTCACCACCACTCATGTCAGAATCGGGTCACCACCTCTAATGTTAGAGTCTGGTCACCACCACTAATGTCAGAGTCGTGTCACCACCACTAATGTTCGATTCGGATCACCACCACTAATGTTAGAGTCGGGTTACCACCACTAATTTTAGAGTCGGGTCACCACCACTAATGTCAGAGTCGGTTCACCACTTCTAATGTGAGAGTCGGGTCACCATCACTAATGTTAGATTTGGGTCACCACCAATAATGTTAGAGTTGGTTTACCACCACTAATTTTAGAGTCGGGTCACCACCACTAATGTTCGAGTCGGGTCACCGCCACTGATGTTAGAGTCGGGTCACCACCACTAATGTTAGAGTCGGGTTACCACCACTAATTTTAGAGTCTGGTCACCACCACTAATGACAGAGTCGGGTCACCACTTCTCATGTTAGAGTCGGGCCACCACCACTAATGTTAGAGTTGGGTCACCACGATTAATATTAGAGTCGGGTTACCACCACTAATTTTAGAGTTGGGTCACCACCACTAATGTCAGAGTCGGGTCACCACCACTAATGTCAGAGTCGTGTCACCACCACTAATGTTAGAGTCGGGTCACCACCACTAATGTTAGAGTCGGATCACCACCACTAATGTTAGATTCGGGTCACCACCATTAATGTTAGAGTGGGATCACCACCACTAATGTTAGAGTCGGGTCACCACCATTAATGTTAGAGTCGGTTCACCACCACTCATGTTAGAGTCTGGTCACCACCACTAATGTTAGAGTCGGATCACCACCACTAATGTTAGATTCGGGTCACCACCACTAATGTCAGAGTCGGGTCACCAACACTAATGTCAAAGTCGGGTCACCACCATTAATTTTAGAGTCGGGTCACCACCACTAATGTTGGAGTCGGGTTACCACCACTAATTTTAGAGTCGGGTCACCAGCACTAATGACAGAGTCGGGTCACCACTTCTAATGTTAGAGTCGGGTCACCACCACTCATGTTAGAGTTGGGTCACCGCCAATAATATTAGAGACGGTTTACCACCACTAATTTTGGAGTTGGGTCACCAGCACTAATGTCAGAGTCGGGTCACCACAACTAATGTCAGAGTCGGGTCACCACCACTAATGTCAGAGTCGTGTCACCACCACTTATGTTGGAGTCGGGTCACCACCACTAATGTTAGAGTCGGGTTACCACCACTAATGTCAGAGTCGGGTCACCACCACTAATTTTAGAGTCGGGTCACCACCACTAATGTCAGAGTCGTGTCACCACCACTAATGTTTGAGTCGGTTCACCACCATTAATGTTAGAGTCGGGTCACCACCACTAATGTTAGAGTCGGGTCACCACCACTAATGTTAGAGTCGGATCACCACCACTAATGTTAGATTCGGGTCACCACCATTAATGTTAGAGTTGGATCACCACCACTAATGTTAGAGTCGGGTCACCACCATTAATGTTCGAGTCGGTTCACCACCACTCATGTTAGAGTCGGGTCACCACCACTAATGTTAGATTCTGATCACCACCACTGATGTTAGATTCGGGTCACCACCACTAATGTCAGAGTCGGGTCACCACCACTAATGTCAGAGTCGGGTCACCACCACTAATTTTAGAGTCGGGTCACCACCACAAATGTCAGAGTCGTGTCACCACCAGTAATGTTAGAGTCGGGTCACCACCACTAATGTTAGAGTCGGTTCACCTCCACTAATATTAGAGTCGGGTCACCGCTACTAATGTCAGAGTCGGGTCACCACCTCTAATGTCAGAGTCAGGTCACCAGCACTAATGTCAGAGTCGGGTCACCACCACTAATGTTAGAGTCGGGTCACCACCACTAATTTTAGAGTCGGGTCACCACCACTAATGTCAGTGTCGTGTCACCACGACAAATGTTAGAGTCGGGTCACCACCATTAATGTTAAAGTCGTGTCACCACCACTAATGATAGAGTCGGTTCACCACCACTAATGTCAGAGTCGGGTCACCACCACTAATTTTGGAGTCGGGTCGCCACCACTAATGTCAGAGTCGGCTCACCACCACTAATGTTAGAGTCGGGTCACCTCCACTAATGTTAGATCCGGGTCACCACCACTAATGTCAGACTCGGGTCACCACCACTAATGATAGAGTCGGGTCACCACCACTAATGTCAGAGTCAGGTCACCACGACTAATGTTAGAGTCGGGTTAGCACCATTAATGTTAGAGCAGTGTCACCACCAGACATGTTAGAGTCAGGTCACCACCACTAATGTGAGAGAAGGGTCACCAGCACAAATGTTAGAGAAGTGTCACCAGCACAAATGTTAGAGTCGGTTCACCTCCACTAATATTAGAGTCGGGTCACCACCACTAATGTCAAAGTCGGGTCACCACCACTATTGTCAGAATCGGGTCACCACCTCTAATTTTAGAGTCAGTTCACCACCACTAATGTCAGAGTCGGGTCACCACCACTAATGTTAGAGTCGGGTCACCACCACTAATGTTAGAGTCGGGTACCACCACTAATTTTAGAGTCGGGTCACCACCACTAATGTCAGAGTCGGGTCACCACTTCTAATTTTAGAGTGGGGTCACCACCAATAATGTTAGAGTCGGGTCATCACCACTAATGTTAGTGTCGTGTCACCACCACTAATGTTCGAGTCGGGTTCCCACCACTAATTTTAGAGTCGGGTCACCACCACTAATGTCAGAGCCGGTTCACCACTTCTAATGTTAGAGTCGGGTCACCACCACAAATGTTAGAGTTGGGTCACCACCAATAATATTAGAGTCGGGTTACCACCACTAATTTTAGAGTTGGGTCACCACCACTAATGTCAGAGTCGGGTCACCACAACTAATGTCAGAGTCGGGTCACCACCACTAATGTCAGAGTCGGGTCACCACCACTAATGTCAGAGTCAGGTCACCACAACTAATGTCACAGTCGGGTCACCACCACTAATGTAAGAGTGGGGTCACCACCACTAATGTCAGAGTCAGGTCACCAGCACTAATGTCAGAGTCGGGGCACCACCACTAATGTTAGAGTCGGGTCACCACCACTAATTTTAGAGTCGGGTCACCACCACTAATGTCAGAGTCGTGTCACCACGACAAATGTTAGAGTCGGGTCACCACCATTAATGTTAAAGTCGTGTCACCACCACTAATGATAGAGTCGGTTCACCACCACTAATGTCAGAGTCGGGTCACCACCACTAATTTTGGAGTCGGGTCGCCACCACTAATGTCAGAGTCCGCTCACCACCACTAATGTTAGAGTCGGGTCACCTCCACTAATGTTAGATCCGGGTCACCACCACTAATGTCAGACTCGGGTCACCACCACTAATGATAGAGTCGGGTCACCACCACTAATGTCAGAGTCAGGTCACCACGACTAATGTTAGAGTCGGGTTAGCACCATTAATGTTAGAGCAGTGTCACCACCAGACATGTTAGAGTCAGGTCACCACCACTAATGTGAGAGAAGGGTCACCAGCACAAATGTTAGAGAAGTGTCACCAGCACAAATGTTAGAGTCGGTTCACCTCCACTAATATTAGAGTCGGGTCACCACCACTAATGTCAGAGTCGGGTCACCACCACTAATGTCTGAATCGGGTCACCACCTCTAATGTTAGAGTCAGTTCACCACCACTAATGTCAGAGTCGGGTCACCACCACTAATGTTAGAGTCGGGTCACCACCACTAATGTTAGAGTCGGGTACCACCACTAATTTTAGAGTCGGGTCACCACCACTAATGTCAGAGTCGGGTCACCACTTCTAATTTTAGAGTGGGGTCACCACCAATAATGATAGAGTCGGGTTACCACCACTAAATTTAGAGTCGTGTCACCACCACTAATGTTAGAGTCGGGTCACCACCACTAATGTTAGTGTAGTGTCACCACCACTAATGTTCGAGTCGGGTTCCCACCACTAATTTTAGAGTCGGGTCACCACCACTAATGTCAGAGCCGGTTCACCACTTCTAATGTTAGAGTCGGGTCACCACCACTAATGTTAGAGTTGGGTCACCACCAATAATATTAGAGTCGGGTTACCACCACTAATTTTATAGTCGGGTCACCACCACTAATGTCAGAGTCGGGTCACCACTTCTAATGTTAGAGTCGGGTCACCACCACTAATGTTAGATTTGGGTCACCACCAATAATGTTAGAGTCGGGTTACCACCACTAAATTTAGAATTGGGTCACCACCACTAATGTTAGAGTCGGGTCACCACCACTAATGTTAGAGTCGGGTCACCCCCACTAATGTTAGAGTAGGGTTACCACCACTAATTTTAGAGTCGGGTCAGCACCACTAATGACAGAGTCGGGTCACCACTTCTAATGTTAGAGTCAGGTCACCACCACTAATGTTAGAGTTGGGTCACCACGATTAATATTAGAGTCGGGTTACCACCACTAATTTTAGAGTTGGATCACCACCACTAATGTTAGAGTCGGGTCACCACCATTAATGTTAGAGTCGGTTCACCACCACTCATGTTAGAGTCGGGTCACCACCACTAATGTTAGAGTCGGGTCACCACCACTAATGTTAGATTCGGGTCACCACCACTAATGTCAGAGTCGGGTCACCACCTCTAATGTCAAAGTCGGGTCACCACCATTAATTTTAGAGTCGGGTCACCACCACAAATGTCAGAGTCGGGTCACCACCAGTAATGTTAGAGTCGGGTCACCACCACTAATGTTAGAGTCGGTTCACCACCTTTAATGTTAGAGTCAGGTCACCACCACTAATGTCAGAGTCGTGTCACCACCACTAATGTCAGAGTCGGGTCACCACCACTAATGTCAGAGTCGGGTCAGCAGCACACATGTTAGATTCGGGTCACCACCACTAATGTTCGAGTCGGGTCACCACCACTAATGTCAGAGTCGGGTCACCACCACTAATGTCAGAGTCGGGTCACCACCACTAATGTTAGAGTCGAGTCACCAGTACAAATGTTAGAATCGGGTCACCATCACTAATGTCAGTCGGGTCACCTCCACTAATGTTAGAGTCGGGTCACCACCACTAATTTTAGAGTCGGGTCACCACCACTTATGTTAGAGCTGGGTCACCACCACTAATGTTAGAGTCGGTTCACCACCACTAATGTTGGAGAAGGGTCACCACCACTAATATTACAGTGGGGTCACCACCACTAATGTCAGAGTCGGGTCACCACCACTAATTTTGGAGTCGGGTGACCACCACTAATGTTGGAGAAGGGTCACCACCACGAATGTTAGAATCGGTTCACCACCATTAATGTTAGAGTCGGGTAACCACCACTAATGTTAGAGTCGGGTCACCACCACTAACGTTAGAGTCGGATCACCACCACTAATGTTAGATTCGGGTCACCACCATTAATGTTAGAGTTGGATCACCACCACTAATGTAAGAGTCGGGTCACCACCATTAAAGTTAGAGTCGGTTCACCACCACTCATGTTAGAGTCGGGTCACCACCACTAATGATAGAGTCGGATCACCACCACTAATGTTAGATTCGGGTCCCCACCACTAATGTCAGAGTCGGGTCACCACCACTAATGTCAGAGTCGGGTCACCACCACTAATTTTAGAGTCTGGTCACCACCACAAATGTCAGAGTCGGGTCACCACCAGTAATGTTAGAGTCGGGTCACCACCACTCATGTTAGAGTCGGTTCACCTCCACTAATATTAGAGTCGGGTCACCACCACTAATGACAGAGTCGGGTCACCACCACTCATGTCAGAATCGGGTCACCACCTCTAATGTTAGAGTCTGGTCACCACCACTAATGTCAGAGTCGTGTCACCACCACTAATGTTCGAGTCGGATCACCACCACTAATGTTAGAGTCGGGTTACCACCACTAATTTTAGAGTCGGGTCACCACCACTAATGTCAGAGTCGGTTCACCACTTCTAATGTTAGAGTCGGGTCACCACCACTAATGTTAGATTTGGGTCACCACCAATAATGTTAGAGTTGGTTTACCACCACTAATTTTAGAGTCGGGTCACCACCACTAATGTTCGAGTCGGGTCACCGCCACTGATGTTAGAGTCGGGTCACCACCACTAATGTTAGAGTCGGGTTACCACCACTAATTTTAGAGTCTGGTCACCACCACTAATGACAGAGTCGGGTCACCACTTCTCATGTTAGAGTCGGGCCACCACCACTAATGTTAGAGTTGGGTCACCACGATTAATATTAGAGTCGGGTTACCACCACTAATTTTAGAGTTGGGTCACCAACACTAATGTCAGAGTCGGGTCACCACCACTAATGTCAGAGTCGTGTCACCACCACTAATGTTAGAGTCGGGTCACCACCACTAATGTTAGAGTCGGATCACCACCACTAATGTTAGATTCGGGTCACCACCATTAATGTTAGAGTGGGATCACCACCACTAATGTTAGAGTCGGGTCACCACCATTAATGTTAGAGTCGGTTCACCACCACTCATGTTAGAGTCTGGTCACCACCACTAATGTTAGAGTCGGATCACCACCACTAATGTTAGATTCGGGTCACCACCACTAATGTCAGAGTCGGGTCACCAACACTAATGTCAAAGTCGGGTCACCACCATTAATTTTAGAGTCGGGTCACCACCACTAATGTTGGAGTCGGGTTCCCACCACTAATTTTAGAGTCGGGTCACCAGCACTAATGACAGAGTCGGGTCACCACTTCTAATGTTAGAGTCGGGTCACCACCACTCATGTTAGAGTTGGGTCACCGCCAATAATATTAGAGACGGTTTACCACCACTAATTTTGGAGTTGGGTCACCACCACTAATGTCAGAGTCGGGTCACCACAACTAATGTCAGAGTCGGGTCACCACCACTAATGTCAGAGTCGTGTCACCACCACTTATGTTGGAGTCGGGTCACCACCACTAATGTTAGAGTCGGGTTACCACCACTAATGTCAGAGTCGGGTCACCACCACTAATTTTAGAGTCGGGTCACCACCACTAATGTCAGAGTCGTGTCACCACCACTAATGTTTGAGTCGGTTCACCACCATTAATGTTAGAGTCGGGTCACCACCACTAATGTTAGAGTCGGGTCACCACCATTAATGTTCGAGTCGGTTCACCACCACTCATGTTAGAGTCGGGTCACCACCACTAATGTTAGATTCGGATCACCACCACTAATGTTAGATTCGGGTCACCACCACTAATGTCAGAGGCGGGTCACCACCACTAATGTCAGAGTCGGGTCACCACCACTAATTTTAGAGTCGGGTCACCACCACAAATGTCAGAGTCGTGTCACCACCAGTAATGTTAGAGTCGGGTCACCACCACTAATGTTAGAGTCGGTTCACCTCCACTAATATTAGAGTCGGGTCACCACTACTAATGTCAGAGTCGGGTCACCACCTCTAATGTCAGAGTCAGGTCACCAGCACTAATGTCAGAGTCGGGTCACCACCACTAATGTTAGAGTCGGGTCACCACCACTAATTTTAGAGTCGGGTCACCACCACTAATGTCAGAGTCGTGTCACCACGACAAATGTTAGAGTCGGGTCACCACCATTAATGTTAAAGTCGTGTCACCACCACTAATGATAGAGTCGGTTCACCACCACTAATGTCAGAGTCGGGTCACCACCACTAATTTTGGAGTCGGGTCGCCACCACTAATGTCAGAGTCGGCTCACCACCACTAATGTTAGAGTCGGGTCACCTCCACTAATGTTAGATCCGGGTCACCACCACTAATGTCAGACTCGGGTCACCACCACTAATGATAGAGTCGGGTCACCACCACTAATGTCAGAGTCAGGTCACCACGACTAATGTTAGAGTCGGGTTAGCACCATTAATGTTAGAGCAGTGTCACCACCAGACATGTTAGAGTCAGGTCACCACCACTAATGTGAGAGAAGGGTCACCAGCACAAATGTTAGAGAAGTGTCACCAGCACAAATGTTAGAGTCGGTTCACCTCCACTAATATTAGAGTCGGGTCACCACCACTAATGTCAGAGTCGGGTCACCACCACTAATGTCAGAATCGGGTCACCACCTCTAATGTTAGAGTCAGTTCACCACCACTAATGTCAGAGTCGGGTCACCACCACTAATGTTAGAGTCGGGTCACCACCACTAATGTTAGAGTCGGGTACCACCACTAATTTTAGAGTCGGGTCACCACCACTAATGTCAGAGTCGGGTCACCACTTCTAATTTTAGAGTGGGGTCACCACCAATAATGTTAGAGTCGGGTTACCACCACTAAATTTAGAGTCGGGTCACCACCACTAATGTTAGAGTCGGGTCACCACCACTAATGTTAGTGTCGTGTCACCACCACTAATGTTCGAGTCGGGTTCCCACCACTAATTTTAGAGTCGGGTCACCACCACTAATGTCAGAGCCGGTTCACCACTTCTAATGTTAGAGTCGGGTCACCACCACAAATGTTAGAGTTGGGTCACCACCAATAATATTAGAGTCGGGTTACCACCACTAATTTTAGAGTTGGGTCACCACCACTAATGTCAGAGTCGGGTCACCACAACTAATGTCAAAGTCGGGTCACCACCACTAATGTCAGAGTCGGGTCACGACCACTAATGTCAGAGTCAGGTCACCACAACTAATGTCACAGTCGGGTCACCACCACTAATGTAAGAGTGGGGTCACCACCACTAATGTCAGAGTCAGGTCACCAGCACTAATGTCAGAGTCGGGGCACCACCACTAATGTTAGAGTCGGGTCACCACCACTAATTTTAGAGTCGGGTCACCACCACTAATGTCAGAGTCGTGTCACCACGACAAATGTTAGAGTCGGGTCACCACCATTAATGTTAAAGTCGTGTCACCACCACTAATGATAGAGTCGGTTCACCACCACTAATGTCAGAGTCGGGTCACCACCACTAATTTTGGAGTCGGGTCGCCACCACTAATGTCAGAGTCGGCTCACCACCACTAATGTTAGAGTCGGGTCACCTCCACTAATGTTAGATCCGGGTCACCACCACTAATGTCAGACTCGGGTCACCACCACTAATGATAGAGTCGGGTCACCACCACTAATGTCAGAGTCAGGTCACCACGACTAATGTTAGAGTCGGGTTAGCACCATTAATGTTAGAGCAGTGTCACCACCAGACATGTTAGAGTCAGGTCACCACCACTAATGTGAGAGAAGGGTCACCAGCACAAATGTTAGAGAAGTGTCACCAGCACAAATGTTAGAGTCGGTTCACCTCCACTAATATTAGAGTCGGGTCACCACCACTAATGTCAGAGTCGGGTCACCACCACTAATGTCAGAATCGGGTCACCACCTCTAATGTTAGAGTCAGTTCACCACCACTAATGTCAGAGTCGGGTCACCACCACTAATGTTAGAGTCGGGTCACCACCACTAATGTTAGAGTCGGGTACCACCACTAATTTTAGAGTCGGGTCACCACCACTAATGTCAGAGTCGGGTCACCACTTCTAATTTTAGAGTGGGGTCACCACCAATAATGTTAGAGTCGGGTTACCACCACTAAATTTAGAGTCGTGTCACCACCACTAATGTTAGAGTCGGGTCACCACCACTAATGTTAGTGTCGTGTCACCACCACTAATGTTCGAGTCGGGTTCCCACCACTAATTTTAGAGTCGGGTCACCACCACTAATGTCAGAGCCGGTTCACCACTTCTAATGTTAGAGTCGGGTCACCACCACTAATACTAGAGTTGGGTCACCACCAATAATATTAGAGTCGGGTTACCACCACTAATTTTAGAGTTGGGTCACCACCACTAATGTCAGAGTCGGGTCACCACCACTAATGTCAGAGTCGGGTCACCACCACTAATGTCAGAGTCAGGTCACCACAACTAATGTCACAGTCGGGTCACCACCACTAATGTAAGAGTGGGGTCACCACCACTAATTTCAGAGTCGGGTCACCACCACTAATGTTAATGTCGGGTCACCACCACTAATGTCAGAGTCGGGTCACCACCACTAATGTTAGAGTCGGGTCACCACCAGTAATGTTAGAGGCGAGTCACCACCACGAATGTCAGAGTCGGTTCGCCTCCACTATTATTAGAGTCGGGTCACCACCTCTAATGTTAGAGAAGGGTCACCAGCACAAATATTAGCGAAGTGTCACCAGCACTAATGTCAGCGTCGGGTCTCCGCCACTAATGTCAGAGTTAGGTCACCACCACTAATGTAAGAGTCGGGTCACCACCAGTAATGTTAGAGTCGGGTCACCACCACGAATGTTAGAGTCGGTTCACCTCCACTAATATTAGAGTCGGGTCACCACCACTAATATTAGAGAATGGTCACCACCACTAATGTTAGAGTCGGGTCACCACCACTAATGTCAGAGTCGGGTCACCAGCACTAATGTTAGAGTCGGGTCACCACCACTAATTTCAGTTTCGGGTCACCACCACTAATTTTACAGTCGGGTCACCACCACTAATTTTAGATTCGGGTCACCACCAATAATATTAGAGTCGGATTACCACCACTAATTTTAGAGTTGGGTCACCACCACTAATGTCAGAGTCGGGTCACCACAACTAATGTCAGAGTCGGGTCACCACCACTAATGTCAGAGTCGGGTCACCACCACTAATGTCAGAGTCAGGTCACCACAACTAATGTCACAGTCGGGTCACCACCACTAATGTAAGAGTGGGGTCACCACCACTAATGTCAGAGTCAGGTCACCAGCACTAATGTCAGAGTCGGGGCACCACCACTAATGTTAGAGTCGGGTCACCACCACTAATTTTAGAGTCGGGTCACCACCACTAATGTCAGAGTCGTGTCACCACGACAAATGTTAGAGTCGGGTCACCACCATTAATGTTAAAGTCGTGTCACCACCACTAATGATAGAGTCGGTTCACCACCACTAATGTCAGAGTCGGGTCACCACCACTAATTTTGGAGTCGGGTCGCCACCACTAATGTCAGAGTCGGCTCACCACCACTAATGTTAGAGTCGGGTCACCTCCACTAATGTTAGATCCGGGTCACCACCACTAATGTCAGACTCGGGTCACCACCACTAATGATAGAGTCGGGTCACCACCACTAATGTCAGAGTCAGGTCACCACGACTAATGTTAGAGTCGGGTTAGCACCATTAATGTTAGAGCAGTGTCACCACCAGACATGTTAGAGTCAGGTCACCACCACTAATGTGAGAGAAGGGTCACCAGCACAAATGTTAGAGAAGTGTCACCAGCACAAATGTTAGAGTCGGTTCACCTCCACTAATATTAGAGTCGGGTCACCACCACTAATGTCAGAGTCGGGTCACCACCACTAATGTCAGAATCGGGTCACCACCTCTAATGTTAGAGTCAGTTCACCACCACTAATGTCAGAGTCGGGTCACCACCACTAATGTTAGAGTCGGGTCACCACCACTAATGTTAGAGTCGGGTACCACCACTAATTTTAGAGTCGGGTCACCACCACTAATGTCAGAGTCGGGTCACCACTTCTAATTTTAGAGTGGGGTCACCACCAATAATGTTAGAGTCGGGTTACCACCACTAAATTTAGAGTCGTGTCACCACCACTAATGTTAGAGTCGGGTCACCACCACTAATGTTAGTGTCGTGTCACCACCACTAATGTTCGAGTCGGGTTCCCACCACTAATTTTAGAGTCGGGTCACCACCACTAATGTCAGAGCCGGTTCACCACTTCTAATGTTAGAGTCGGGTCACCACCACTAATGTTAGAGTTGGGTCACCACCAATAATATTAGAGTCGGGTTACCACCACTAATTTTAGAGTTGGGTCACCACCACTAATGTCAGAGTCGGGTCACCACAACTAATGTCAGAGTCGGGTCACCACCACTAATGTCAGAGTCGGGTCACCACCACTAATGTCAGAGTCAGGTCACCACAACTAATGTCACAGTCGGGTCACCACCACTAATGTAAGAGTGGGGTCACCACCACTAATTTCAGAGTCGGGTCACCACCACTAATGTTAATGTCGGGTCACCACCACTAATGTCAGAGTCGGGTCACCACCACGAATGTTAGAGTCGGGTCACCACCAGTAATGTTAGAGGCGAGTCACCACCACGAATGTCAGAGTCGGTTCGCCTCCACTATTATTAGAGTCGGGTCACCACCTCTAATGTTAGAGAAGGGTCACCAGCACAAATATTAGCGAAGTGTCACCAGCGCTAATGTCAGCGTTGGGTCTCCGCCACTAATGTCAGAGTTAGGTCACCACCACTAATGTAAGAGTCGGGTCACCACCAGTAATGTTAGAGTCGGGTCACCACCACGAATGTTAGAGTCGGTTCACCTCCACTAATATTAGAGTCGGGTCACCACCACTAATATTAGAGAATGGTCACCACCACTAATGTTAGAGTCGGGTCACCACCACTAATGTCAGAGTCGGGTCACCACCACTGATGTTAGAGTCGGGTCACCACCACTAATTTCAGTTTCGGGTCACCACCACTAATGTTACAGTCGGGTCACCACCACTAATTTTAGATTCGGGTCACCACCACTAATGTTAGAGTCGGGTTACCACCACTAATTTTACAGGCGGGTCACCACCACTAATGTCAGAGTCGGGTCACCACCACTAATGTTAGAGTCGGGTCACCACCACTAATGTCAGAGTCGGGTCACCACCACTAATGTCAGAATCGGGTCACCACCAATAATGTCAGAGTTGGGTCACCACCACTAATGTTAGAGACGGGTCACCACAACTAATGTTAGATTCGAGTCACCAGCACAAATGTTAGAGTCGGGTCACCACCACTAATGTTAGAGTCGGGTCACCACCACTAATGTTAGAGTCGGGTCATCACCACTAATGTTAGAGTCGGGTCACCACCACTAATGTTAAAGTTGGGTCACCACAACTAATGTCAGATTCGGGTCACCACCACTAATGTCAGAGTCAGGTCAGCACCACTAATGTCAGATTCGCGTCACCTCCACTAATGTTAGAGTCGGGTCACCACCACTAATGTCAGAGTTGGGCCACCATCACTAATGACAGAGTCAGGTCACCACCACTAATGTTGGAGTCGGGTTAGCACCATTAATGTTAGAGCCGGGCCACCACCACACATGATAAAGTCGGGTCACCACCACTAATGTTAGAGAAGGGTCACCAGCACAAATGTTAGAGAAGTGTCACCAGCACTAATGTTAGAGTCGGGTCACCACCGCTTATGTTAGTGTCGGGTCACCACCAATAATGTCAGAGTCGGGCACCACCACTAAAGTCAGAGTCGGGTCAGCAGCACACATGTTAGATTCGGGTCACCACCACTAATTTTAGAGTCGGGTCACCACCACTAATGTCAAAATCGGGTCAGCATCACTAATGACAGAGTCGGGTCACCACCAATAATGTTAGAGTCGGGTCACCACCACTTATTTTAGAGTCGGCTTACCACCACTAATGTCAGAGTCGGGTCACCACCACTAATGTCAGAGTCGGGTCACCACCACAAATGTTAGAGTCGGGTCACCACCACTAATGTTAGAGTCGAGTCACCACTACAAATGATAGAATCGGGTCACCACCACTAATGTCAGAGTCGGGTCACCACCACTAATGTTAGAGTCGGTTCACCACCACTAATGTTACAGTCGGGTCTCCACCACTAATATTACAGTCGGGTCACCACCACTAATTTTAGAGTCGGGTCACCAACACTAATGTTAGAGTCGGGTCACCACCAGTAATGTTAGAGTCGGGTCACCACCACGAATGTCAGAGTCGGTTCACCTCCACTATTATTAGAGTCGGGTCACCACCACTAATGTTAGAGAAGGGTCAACAGCACACATGTTAGGGAAGTGTCACCAGCACTAATGTCAGCGTCGGGTCACCGCCACTAATGTCAGAGTCGGGTCACCACCACTAATGTAAGAGACGGGTCACCACCACTAATGTTAGAGTCGAGTCACCACCACTAATGTCAGGGTCGGTTCAACTCCACTAATATTAGAGTCGGGTCACCACCACTAATTTTAGAGAATTGTCACCACCACCAATGTTAGAGTCGGGTCACCACCACTAATGTCAGAGTCGGGTCACCACCACGAATGGTAGAGTCGGGTCAACACCACTAATATCAGTTTCGGGTCACCACCACTAATGTTAGATTCGGGTCACCACCACTAATGTCAGAGTCGGGTCACCACCACTAATGTTAGAGTCGGGTCACCACCACTAATGTCAGAGTCGGGTCACCACCACTAATGTCAAAGTCGGGTCACCACCACTAATGTCAGAGCTGGGTCACCACCACTAATGTTAAATTCGGGTCACCACCACTAATGTTAGAGTCGAGTCACCAGCACAAATGTTAGAGTCGGGTCACCACCACTAATGTTAGGTTCGGGTCACCTCCACTAATTTTAGAGTCGGGTCATCACCACTAATGTTAGAGTCGGGTCACCAGCACTAATGTTAGAGTTGGGTCACCACAACTAATGTCAGATTCGGATCACCAGCACTAATGTCAGAGTCAGGTCACCACCACTAATGTCAGATTCGCGTCACCTCCACTAATGTTAGAGTCGGGTCACCACCACTAATGTCAGAGTTGGGTCACCATCGCTAATGACAGAGTCGGGTCACCACCAGTAATGTTAGAGTCGGTTCACCACCACTTATTTTAGAGTCGGGTCACCACCACTAATGTCAGAGTCGGGTCGCCACCACTAATGTCAGATTCGGGTCACCACCACTAATGCGAGAGTCGGGTCACCACCTCTAATGTTGAGTCGAGTCACCAGTACAAATGTTAGAATCGGGTCACCACCACTAATGTTAGAGTCGGGTCACCAACACTAATGTTAGTGTCGGGTCACCACCACTAAAGTTATAGTCGGGTCACCACAACTTATGTCAGAGTTGGGTCACCAACACTAATGTTAGAGCATGGTCACCACCACTAATGTTAGAGTCGGGTCACCACCACTAAGGTTAGAATCGGGTCACCACCACTAATGTCAGAGTCGGGTCACCACCACTAATGTCAGAGTCACGCCACCACCACTAATGTCAGAGTCGCGTCACCACCACTAATGTTAGGGTCGGGTCACCACCACTAATGTTAGAGTCGAATCACCACCACTAATGTTAGAGCCGGGTCACCACCACTAATTTTAGAGTCGCGTCACTACCACTAATGTCAGAGTCGGGTCACCACCACTAATGTTAGAGTTGGGTCACCACCACTAATGTAAGAGTCGGGTCACCACCACTAATGTCAGAGTCGTGTCACCACCACTAATGTTAGAGTTGGGTCACCACCACTAATGTCAGAGTCGGGTCACCACCACTAATGTTAGAGTCAGTTCACCACCACTAATATTAGAGTCGGGTCACCACCACTAATGTTAGAGTCGGGTCATCACCACTAATGTTAGAGTCGGGTCACCACCACTAATGCTATCGTCGGGTCACCACCACTTATGTCAGAGTTGGGACACCACCACTAATGTTAGTGTCGGGTCACCACCACTAATGTTACAGACGGGTCACCACCACTAATGTTAGAGTCGGGTCACCACAACTAATGTCAGATTCGGGTCACCACCACTAATGTCAGAGTCAGGTCACCACCACTAATGTCAGAGTCGGGTGAACTCCACTAATGTTAGAGTCGGGTCACCACCATTAATTTTTCATTCGGGTAACGACCACTAATGTTTGTGTCGGTTCACCACCACTAATGTTAGAGAAGGGTCACCACCACTAATGTTAGAGTGGGGTCACCACCACTAATGTCAGAGTCGGGTCACCACCACTAATTTTAGAGTCGGGTCACCACCACAAATGTCAGAGTCGGGTCACCACCAGTAATGTTAGAGTCGGGTCAGCACCATTAATGTTAGAGTCGGGTCACAACCACTAATGATAGTGTTGGTTCACCACCACTAATGTTAGAGTCGGGTCACCACCACTAATGTCAGAGTCTGGTCAGCAGCACACATGTTAAATTCGGGTCACCACCACTAATATTAGAGTCGGGTCACCACCACTAATGTCAGAGTCGGGTCACCACCACTAATGAGAGAGCCGGGTCACCACCAATAATTTTAGAGTCGGATCTCCACCACTTATGTTAGAGTTGGTTCACCAGAACTAATGTTAGAGTCGGGTCACCACCACTAATGTCAGAGTCGCGTCACCATCACTAATGTTAGTGTCGGGTCACCACCACTAAAGTTATAGTCGGGTCACCACCACTTATGTCAGATTTGGGTCACCAACACTAATGTTAGAGCATGGTCACCACCACTAATGTTAGAGTCGGTCACCACCACTAATGTTAGAATCGGGTCACCACCACTAATGTCAGAGTCGGGTCACCACCACTAATGTCAGAGTCACGCCACCACCACTAATGTCAGATTCGCGTCACCACCACTAATGTTAGGGTCGGGTCACCACCACTAATGTTAGAGTCGAATCACCACCACTCATGTTAGAGCCGGGTCACCACCACTAATTTTAGAGTCGCGTCACTACCACTAATGTCAGAGTTGGGTCACCACCACTAATGTTAGAGTCGGGTCACCACCACTAATGTAAGAGTCGGGTCACCACCACTAATGTCAGAGTCGGGTCACCACCACTAATGTAAGAGCTGGGTCACCACCATTAATGTCAGAGTCGGGTCACCACCACTAATGTTAGAGTCAGGTCACCACCACTAATATTAGAGTTGGGTCACCACCACTAATGTTAGAGTCGGGTCATCACCACTAATGTTAGGGTCGGGTCACCACCACTAATGCTATCGTCGGGTCACCACCACTTATGTCAGAGTTGGGTCACCACCACTAATGTTAGAGTCGGGTCATCACCACTAATGTCAGAGTCACGTCACCACCACTAATGTCAGAGTCGGGTCACCACCACTAATGTCAGAGTCGTGTCACCACCACTAATGTTAGATTCGGGTCTCCACCACTAATGTTAGAGTGGGGTCACCACCACTAATGTCAGATTCGGGTCACCACCACTAATGTCAGAGTCGGGTCACCACCTCTAATGTCAGCGTCGAGTCACCACCACTAATGTTAGAGTTGGTTCACCACCACTAAAGTTAGAGTCGGGTCACCACCACTAATATTATAGTCGGGTCACCACCACTTGTGTCAGAGTTGGGTCACCAACACTAATGTTAGATCATGGTCACCACCACTAATGTTAGAGTCGGGTCACCACCACTAATGTCACAGTCGGGTCACCACCACTAATGTTAGATTCGGGTCACCACCACTAAAGTTAGAGTCGGGTCACCACCACTAATGTCAGAGTCGGGTTGCCACCACTAATGACAGAGTAGGGTCACCACCAATAATGTTGGAGTCGGGTCACCACCACTTATGTTAGAGTCGGGTCATCACCACTAATGTCAGATTCGGGTCACCACCACTAATGTCAGAGTCGGGTCACCACCACTAATGTGAGAGTCGGGTCACCACCACTAATGTTAGCGTCGGGTCACCACCACTAAAGTTAGAGTCGGGTCACCACCACTAATGTTAAAGTCGGGTCAGCACCACTTATGTCAGAGTTGGGTCACCACCACGAATGTAAGAGCCGGGTCACCATCACTAATGTTACAGTCGGTTCACCACCACTAATGTTCGAGAAGGGTCTCCACGACTAATGTTACAATGGGGTCACCACCACTAATGTCAGAGTCGGGTCACCACCACTAATTTTAGAGTCGGCTCACCACTATTAATGTTAGAGTCGGGTCACCACCGCTAATGATAGAGTCGGGTCACCACCACTAATGTTAGATTCGGATCACCACCACTAATGTTAGATTCGGGTCACCACCACTAATGTGAGAGTCGGGTCACCACCACTCATGTCAGAGTCGGGTCACCACCACTAATTTTAGAGTCGGGTCACCACCACAAATGTCAGAGTCATGTCACCACCAGTAATGTTAGAGTCGGGTCAGCACCATTAAAGTTAGAGTCGGGTCACAACCACTAATGATAGTGTTGGTTCACCACCACTAATGTTAGAGTCGGGTCACCACCACTAATGTCAGAGTCGGGTCAGCAGCACACATATTAAATTCGGGTCACCACCACTAATATTAGAGTCGGGTCACCACCACTAATGTCAGAGTCGTGTCACCACCACTAATGACAGAGCCGGGTCACCACCAATAATTTTAGAGTCGGGTCACCACCACTTATGTTAGAGTTGGTTCAGCAGAACTAATGTCAGAGTCGGGTCACCACCACTAATGTCAGAGTCGCGTCGCCATCACTAATGTTAGTGTCGGGTCATCACCACTAAAGTTAGAGTCGGGTCACCACCACTTATGTTATAGTCGGGTCACCACCACTTATGTCAGAGTTGGGTCACCAGCTCTAATGTTAGAGCATGGTCACCACCACTAATGTTAGAGTCGGGTCGCCACCACTAATGTTAGAATCGGGTCACCACCACTAACGTCAGAGTCGGGTCACCACCACTAATGTTAGAGTCGTGTCACCACCACTAATGTCAAAGTCGGGTCACCACCACTAATTTCAGAGTCGGGTCACCACCACTAATGTTAGAGTTGGGTCACCACCACTAATGTCAGAGTCGGGTCACCACCACTAATGTTAGAGTCGGGTCACCACCACTAATATTAGAGTCGGGTCACCACCACTAATGTTAGAGTCGGGTCATCACCGCTAATGTTAGTGTCGGGTCACCACCACTAATGTTACAGTCGGGTCACCACCACTAATGATAGAGTCGGGTCACCACAACTAATGTCAGATTCGGGTCACCACCACTAATGTCAGAGTCAGGTCACCACCACTAATGTCAGAGTCGTGTCATCTCCACTAATGTTAGAGTCGGGTCACCACCACTAATTTTTCATTCGTGTCACGACCACTAATGTTAGAGCCGGGTCACCACACTAATGTTAGTGTCGGTTCACCACTACTAATGTTAGAGAAGGGTCACCACCACTAATGTTAGAGTGGGGTCACCACCACTAATGTCAGAGTCGGGTCACCACCACTAATTTTAGAGTCGGGTCACCACCACTAATATCAGAGTCGGGTCACCACCACTAATGTCAGAGTCGTGTCACCACCACTAATGTTAGATCATGGTCACCACCACTAATGTTAGAGTCGGGTCACCACCACTAATGTCACAGTCAGGTCACCAACACTAATGTTAGATTCGGGTCACCACCACTAAAGTTAGAGTCGGGTCACCACCACTAATGTCAGAGTCGGGTCGCCGCCTCTAATGACAGAGTAGGGTCAGCACCAATAATGTTGGAGAAGGTCACCACCACTTATGTTAGAGTCGGGTCACCACCACTAATGTCAGATTCGGGTCACCACCACTAATGTCAGAGTTGGGTCACCACCACTAATGTAAGAGCCGGGTCACCACCACTAATGTTACAGTCGGTTCACCACCACTAATGTTAGAGAAGGGTCACCACCACTAATGTTAGAGTCGGGTCACCACCACTATTGTTAGATTCGGGTCACCACCACTAAAGTTAGAGTCGGGTCACCACCACTAATATCAGAGTCGGGTCGCCGCCACTAATGACAGAGTAGGGTCAGCACCAATAATGTTGGAGAAGGTCACCACCACTTATGTTAGAGTCGGGTCACCACCACTAATGTCAGATTCGGGTCACCACCACTAATGTGAGAGTCGGGTCACCACCACTAATGTGAGAGTCGGGTCACCACCACTAATGTTAGCGTCGGGTCACCACCACTAAAGTTAGAGTCGGGTCACCACCACTAATGTTATTGTCGGGTCACCACCACTTATGTCAGAGTTAGGTCACCACCACTAATGTAAGAGCCGGGTCACCACCACTAATGTTACAGTCGGTTCACCACCACTAATGTTAGAGAAGGGTCACCACGACTAATGTTACAGTGGGGTCACCACCACTAATGTCAGAGTCGGGACACCACCACTAATTTTAGAGTCGGCTCACCACCATTACTGTTAGTGTAGGTTCACCACCGCTTATGATAGAGTCGGATCATCACCACTCATGTTAGAGTTGGCTCACCACCACTAATGTTAGAGTTGGATCACCAGCACTAATGTTAGATTCGTGTCACCACCACTAGTGTCAGAGTCTGGTCAGCTGCACACATGTTAGATTCGGGTCACCAGCAGTATTGTTAGAGAAGGGTCACCAGCACAAATGTTAGAGTCGGTTCACCTCCACTAATATTAGAGTCGGGTCAACACCACTAATGTTAGAGAAGGGTCACCACCACTAATGTTAGAGTCGGGTCACCACCACAAATGTCAGAGTCGGGTCACCACCACTAATGATAGAGTCGGGTCACCTCCACTAATGTCAGAGTCGGGTCACCACCACTAATGTTAGAGTCGGGTCACCTCCACTAATGTTAGAGTCGGGTCACCTCCACTAATGTCAGAGTCGGGTCACCACCACTAATGTTAGAATCGGGTCACCACCACTAATGTTAGAGTCGGGTCACCACCACTTATGTTTGAGTCGGGTCACCACCAGTAATGCTATAGTCGGGTCACCACCACTAATGTTACAGTCGGGTCACACCACTAATGTTACAGTCGGGTCACCACCACTAACGTTAGAGTCGGGTCACACAACTAATATCAGAGTCGTGTCTCCACCACTAATGTCAGAGTCAGGTCACCACCACTAATGTTAGAGCCGGGTCACCACCACTAATGTTAGAGTCGGTTCACCACCACTAATGATAGAGAAGGGTCACCACCTCTAATGTTAGAGTGGGGTCACCAACACAAATGTCAGAGTCGGGTCACCACCACTAATTTTAGAGTCGGGTCACCACCACTAATGTCAGAGTCGTGTCACCACCAGTAATGTTAGAGTCGGGTCACCACCATTAATATTAGAGTCGGGTAACCAACACTAATGATAGAGTCGGTTCACCACCACTCATGTTAGAATCGGGTCACCACCACTAATGTTAGAGTCGGATCACCACCACTAATGTTAGATTCGGGTCACCACCACTAATGTCAGAGTCGGGTCACCACCACTAATGTCAGAGTCGGGTCACGACCACTAATTTTAGAGTCGGGTCACCACCACAAATGTCAGAGTCGGGTCACCACCAGTAATGTTAGAGTCGGGTCAACACCATTAATGTTAGAGTCGGGTCACAACCACTAATGATAGTGTTGGTTCACCACCACTAATGTTAGAGTCGGGTCACCACCACTAATGTCAGAGCCGGGTCAGCAGCACACATGTTAAATTCGGTTCACCACCACTAATATTAGAGTCGGGTCACCACCACTAATGTCAGAGTCGGGTCACCACCACTAATGACAGAGCCGGGTCACCACCAATAATTTTAGAGTCGGGTCACCACCACTTATGTTAGAGTTGGTACACCAGAACTAATGTCAGAGTCGGGTCACCACCACTAATGTCAGATTCGCGTCACCATCACTAATGTTAGTGTCGGGTCACCACCACTAAAGTTAGAGTCGGTCACCACCACTAATGTTATAGTCGGGTCACCACCACTTATGTCAGAGTTGGGTCACCAACTCTAATGTTAGAGCATGGTCACCACCACTAATGTTCGAGTCGGGTCACCAGCACTAATGTTAGAATTGGGTCACCACCACTTATGTCAGATTTGGGTCACCACCACTAATGTAAGAGCCGGGTCACCACCACTAATGTTACAGTCGGTTCACCACCACTAATGTTAGAGAAGGGTCACCACGACTAATGTTACAGTGGGGTCACCACCACTAATGTCAGAGTCGTGTCACCACCACTAATGTTAGATTCGGGTCAGCTCCATTAATGTTAGAGTCGTGTCACCACGACTAATGATAGAGTCAGTTCACCACCACTCATGTTAGAGTCGGGTCACCACCACTAATGTTAGAGAAGGGTCACCAGCACAAATGTTGGAGAAGTGTCACCAGCACTAACGTAAGAATCGGTTCACCATCACTTATGTCAGCGTCGGGTCACCACCATTAATGTCAGAGTCGGGTCAACACCACTAATGTCAGAGTCGGGTCAGCAGCTCACAATTTAGATTCGGGTCACCACCACTAATGTTAGTGTCGGGTCGCCACCACTAATGACAGAGTCGGGTCAACACCAATAATGTCAGAGTCGTGTCACCACCACTAAAGTTAGAGTCGGGTCACCACCATTAATGTTATAGTCGGGTCATAGAGTCATAGAGTCATAGAGTAATACAGCACGGATAGAGGCCCTTCGGCCCATCGTGTCCGCGCCGGCCATCAAGCCCTGTCTAATCTAATCCCATATTCCAGCATTTGGCCCGTAGCCTTGTATGCTATGGCATTTCAAGTGCACATCCAAATGCTTCTTAAATGTTGTGAGGGTTTCTGCCTCCACAACCCTTTCAGGCAGTGAGTTCCAGACTCCAACCACCCTCTGGGTGAAAAAGTTCTTTCTCAAATCCCCTCTAAACCTCCCGCCCTTTACCTTGAATCTATGCCCCCTAGTTATTGACCCCTCTACTAAGGGAAAAAGCTCCTCAGCATCCATCCTATCTATGCCCCTCATAATTTTGTACACCTCAATCATGTCCCCCCTCAGCCTCCTCAGCTCCAAGGAAAACAAACCCAACCTGCCCAGTCTCTCTTCATAGCTGAAGCGCTCCAGCCCTGGTAACATCCTGGTGAACCTCCTCTGCACCCTCTCTAACGCGATCACATCCTTCCTGTAGTGTGGCGACCAGAACTGCACACAATATTCCAGCTGTGGCCTAACCAGTGTTTTATACAGCTCCATCATAACCTCCTTGCTCTTATATTCAATGCCTCGGCTAATGAAGGCAAGTATCCCATATGCTTTTTTTACCACCTTATCCACCTGTTCCGCCGCCTTCAGGGATCTGTGTACTTGCACACCCAGATCCCTCTGACCCTCCGTCTTGCCTAGGGTCTTTCCATTCATTGTGTATTCCTTTGCCTTGTTAGTCCCCCCAAAGTGCATCACCTCGCACTTTTCCGGGTTAAATTCCATTTGCCACTGTTCCGCCCATCTGACCAACCCATCTATATCGTCCTGCAGACTGAGGCGACCCTCCTCGCTATTCACCACCCTACCAATTTATGTATCATCCGCGAACTTACTGATCATAGCCTTTACATTCATATCCAAGTCATTAATGTAGTCACCACCACTTATGTCAGAGTTGGATCACCACCACTAATGTCAGATTTGGGTCACCTCCACTAATGTTAGAGTCGGGTCACCAACACTAATTTTAGAGTCGGGTCACCACCACTAATGTCAGAGTCGAGTCACCACCACTAATGTTAGAGTCGGGTCACCACTACTAAAGTTAGAGTCGGGTCACCACCACTAATGTTATAGTCGGGTCACCACCACTTATGTCAGAGTTGGGTCACCAACACTAATGTTAGAGCATGGTCACCACCACAAATGTTAGAGTCGGGTCACCAGCACTAATGTTGGAGTCGGGTCACCACCACTAATGTCAGAGTCGAGTCACCACCACTAATGTCAGAGTCGGGTCAGCAGCACACATGTTAGATTCGTGTCACCACCACTAATGTTAGAGTCGGGTCAATACCACTAATGTCAGAGTCGGGTCACCACCACTAATGTCAGAGTCGGGTCACCACCACTAACGTTAGAGTCGGGTCACCACCACTAATGTTAGATTCGAGTCACCAGCACAAATGTTATAGTCGGGCCACCACCACTAATGTTAGATTCGGGTCACCACCACTAATGTTAGAGTCGGGTCATTACCACTAATGAAAGAGTCGGGTCACTACCACCAATACTATAGTCTGGTCACCACCACTTATATCAGAGTTGGGTCACCACCACTAATGTTAGAGTCGCGTCACCACCACTAATGTTACAGTCGAGTCACCACCACTAATGTTAGAGTCGGGTCACCACAACTAATATCAGAGTCGGGTCACCACCACTAATGTCAGAGTCAGGTCACCAACACTAATGTCAGTGTCGGGTCACCTCCACTAATGTTAGAGTCGGGTCACCACCACTAATTTTAGAGTCGGGTCACCACCACTAATGTTAGAGCTGGGTCACCACCACTAATGATAGAGTCGGTTCAGCACCACTAATGTTAGGGAAGGGTCACCACCACTAATGTTAGAGCGGGGTCACCACCACTAATGTCAAAGTCGGGTCACCACCACTAATTTTAGAGTCGCGTCACCACCACTAATGTCAGAGTCGTGTCACCGCCACTAATGTAAGAGTCGGGTCACCACCATTAATGTTAGAGTCGGGTCACCACCACTAATGATAGAGTCGGTTCACCACCACTCATGTTAGAGTCGGGTCACCACCACTAATGTTAGAGTTGGATCACCACCACTAATGTTAGATTCGGGTCACCACCACTAATGTCAGAGTCGGGTCACCACCACTAATGTCAGAGTCGGGTCACCACCATTAATGTTAGAGTCGGGTCAGCTCCATTAATGTTAGAGTCGTGTCACCACCACTAATGATAGTGTCAGTTCACCACCACTCATGTTAGATTCGGGTCACCACGACTAATGTTAGAGAAGGGTCACCAGCACAAATGTTAGAGAAGTGTCACCAGCACTAATGTAAGAATCGGTTCACCATCACTTATGTCAGCGTCGGGTCACCACCATTAATGTCACAGTCGGGTCACCACCACTAATGTCAGAGTCGGGTCAGCAGCTCACATTTTAGATTCGGGTCACCACCACTAATGTTAGAGTCGGGTCGCCACCACAAATGACAGTGTCGGGTCAACACCAATAATGTTAGAGTCGTGTCACCACCACTTATGTTAGAGGCGGGACACCACCACTAATGTCAGAGTTGGTTCACCACCACTAATGTTAGAGTCGGGTCACCACCACTAAAGTTAGAGTCGGGTCACCACCACTAATGTTATAGTCGGGTCACCGCCACTTATGTCAGAGTTGGATCACCACCACTAATGTCAGAGTTGTGTCACCTCCACTAATGTTAGAGACGGGTCACCACCACTAATTTTAGAGTCGGGTCACCACCACTAATGTCAGAGTCGAGTCACCACCACTAATGTTAGAGTCGGGTCACCACCACTAAAGTTAGAGTCGGGTCACCACCACTAATGTTATAGTCGGGTCACCACCACTTATGTCAGAGTTGGGTCACCAACACTAATGTTAGAGCATGGTCACCACCACTAATGTTAGAGTCGGGTCACCAGCACAAATGTTGGAGTCGGGTCGCCACCACTAATGTTAGAGTCGAGTCACCACCACTAATGTCAGAGTCGGGTCAGCAGCACACATGTTAGATTCGTGTCACCACCACTAATGTAAGAGTCGGGTCACCACCACTAATGTCAGAGTCGGGTCACCACCACTAATGTCAGAGTCGGGTCACCACCACTAATGTTAGAGTCTGGTCGCCACCACTAATGTTAGAGTCGAGTCACCAGCACAAATGTTAGAGTCGGGCCACCACCACTAATGTTAGAGTCGGGTCACCACCACTAATGTTAGAGTCGGTTCATCACCACTAATGAAAGAGTCGGGTCACTACCACCAATGCTATAGTCTTGTCACCACCACTTATATCAGAGTTGGGTCACCACCACTAATGTTAGAGTCGGGTCACCACCACTAATGTTACAGTCGAGTCACCACCACTAATGTTAGAGTCGGGTCACCACAACTAATAACAGAGTCGGGTCACCACCACTAATGTCAGAGTCAGGTCACCAACACTAATGTCAGAGTCGGGTCACCTCCACTAATGTTAGAGTCGGGTCACCACCACTAATTTTAGAGTCGGTTCACCACCACTAATGTTAGAGCCGGGTCACCACCACTAATGTTAGAGTCGGTTCAGCACCACTAATGTTAGAGAAGGGTCACCACCACTAATGTTACAGTCGGGTCACCACCATTAATGTCAGAGTCGGGTCACCACCACTAATGTCAGAGTCGGGTCAGCAGCACACATGTTAGATTCGGGTCAACACCACGAATGTTAGAGTCGGGTCCCCACTACTTATGTTAGAGGCGGGTCACCACCACTAATGTCAGAGTCGGTTCACCACCACTAATGTTAGAGTCGGGTCACCACCACTCAAGTTATAGTCGGGTCACCACCACTTATGTCAGAGTTGGATCACCACCACTAATGTCAGAGTAGGGTCACCTCCACTAATGTTAGAGTCGGGTCACCACCACTAATTTTAGAGTCGGGTCACCACCACTAACGTCAGAGTCGAGTCACCACCACTAATGTTAGAGTCGGGTCACCACCACTTATGTCAGAGTTGGGTCACCAACACTAATGTTAGAGCATGGTCACCAACACTAATGTTAGAGTCGGTTCAGCAGCACACATGTTAGATTCGTGTCACCACCACTAATGTAAGACTCGGGTCACCACCACTAATGTCGGAGTCGGGTCACCACCACTTATATCAGAGTCGGGTCACCACCACTAATGTTAGAGTCGGGTCACCACCACTAATGTTAGAGTCGAGTCACCAGCACAAATGTTAGAGTCGGGCCACCACCACTAATGATAGATTCGGGTCACCACCACTAATGTTAGAGTCGGTTCATCACCACTAATGAAAGAGTCGGGTCACTACCACCAATGCTATAGTCTGGTCACCACCACTTATATCAGAGTTGGGTCACCACCACTAATGTTAGAGTCGGGTCACCACCACTAATGTTACAGTCGAGTCACCACCACTAATGTTAGAGTCGGGTCACCACAACTAATAACAGAGTCGGGTCACCACCACTAATGTCAGAGTCAGGTCACCAACACTAATGTCAGAGTCGGGTCACCTCCACTAATGTTAGAGTCGGGTCACCACCACTAATTTTAGAGTCGGGTCACCACCACTAATGTTAGAGCCGTGTCACCACCACTAATGTTAGAGTCGGTTCAGCACCACTAATGTTAGAGAAGGGCCACCACCACTAATGTTAGAGACGGGTCACCACCATTGATGTCAGTGTCGGGTCACCACCACTAATGTCAGAGTCGGGTCAGCAGCACACATGTTAGATTCGGGTCACCACCACTAATGTTAGAGTCGGGTCGCCACTACTTATGTTAGAGGCGGGTCACCACCACTAATGTCAGAGTCGGTTCACCACCACTAATGTTAGAGTCGGGTCACCACCACTAAAGTTAGAGTCGGGTCACCACCACTAATGTTATAGTCGGGTCACCACCACTTATGTCAGAGTTGGATCACCACCACTAATGTCAGAGTTGGGTCACCTCCACTAATGTTAGAGTCGGGTCACCACCACTAATTTTAGAGTCGGGTCACCACCACTCATGTCAGAGTCGAGTCACCACCACTAATGTTAGAGTCGGGTCACCACCACTTATGTCAGAGTTGGGTCACCAACACTAATGTTAGAGCATGGTCACCACCACTAATGTTAGAGTCGGGTCACCAGCACAAATGTTGGAGTCGGGTCACCACCAGTAATGTCAGAGTCGAGTCACCACCACTAATGTCAGAGTCGGGTCAGCAGCACACATGTTAGATTCGTGTCACCACCACTAATGTCAGACTCGGGTCACCACCACTAATGTCAGAGTCGGGTCACCACCACTAATGTCAGAGTCGGGTCACCACCACTAATGTTAGAGTCGAATCACCACCACTAATGTTAGAGTCGAGTCACCAGCACAAATGTTAGAGTCGGGCCACCACCACTAATGTTAGATTCTGGTCAGCACTACTAATGTTAGAGTCGGTTCATCACCACTAATGAAAGAGTCGGGTCACTACCACCAATGCTATAGTCTGGTCACCACCACTTATATCAGAGTTGGGTCACCACCACTAATGTTAGAGTCGGGTCACCACCACTAATGTTACAGTCGAGTCACCACCACTAATGTTACAGTCGGGTCACCACAACTAATATCAGAGTCGGGTCACCACCACTAATGTCAGAGTCAGGTCACCAACACTAATGTCAGAGTCTGGTCACCTCCACTAATGTTAGAGTCGGGTCACCACCACTAATTTTAGAGTCGGGTCACCACCACTAATGTTAGAGCCGGGTCACCACCACTAATGTTAGAGTCGGTTCAGCACCACTAATGTTCGAGAAGGGTCACCACCACTAATGTTAGAGTCGGGTCACCACCATTAATGTCAGAGTCGGGTCACCACCACTAATGTCAGAGTCGGTTCACCACCACAAATGTTAGAGTCGGGTCACCACCACTAAAGTTAGTATCGGGTCACCACCACTAATGTTATAGTCGGGTCACCACCACTTATGTCAGAGTTGGATCACCACCACTAATGTCAGTGTTGGTCACCTCCACTAATGTTAGAGTCGGGTCACCACCACTAATTTTAGAGTCGGGTCACCACCACTAATGTCAGAGTCGAGTCACCACCACTAATGTTAGAGTCGGGTCACCACCACTTATGTCAGAGTTGTGTCACGAGCACTAATGTTAGAGCATGGTCACCACCACTAATGTTAGAGTCCGGTCACCACCACTAATGTTGGAGTCGGGTCACCACCACTAATGTCAGAGTGGTGTCACCATCACTAATGTCAGAGTCGGGTCAGCAGCACACATGTTAGATTCGTGTCACCACCACTAATGTTAGAGTCGGGTCACCACCACTAATGTCAGAGTCGGGACACCACCACTAATGTCAGAATCGGGTCATCACCACTAATGTTAGAGTCGGGTCATCACCACTAATGATAGAGTCGGGTCACCACCACTAATATTAGAGTCGGGTCACCACCACTAATGTTAGAGTCGGGTCATCACCACTAATGATAGAGTCGGGTCACTACCACTAATGCTATAGTCGGGTCACCACCACTTATGTCAGAGCTGAGTCACCACCACTCATGTTAGAGTCGGGTCACCACCACTAATGTTACAGTCGAGTCACCACCACGAAAGTTCGAGTTGGGTCACCACCACTAATGTCAGAGTCAGGTCACCAGCACTAATGTCAGAGTTAGGTCACCTCCACTAATGTTAGAGTCGGGTCACCACCACTAATTGTAGAGTCGGGTCACCACCACTAATGTCAGAGTCGGGTCACCACGACTAATGTCAGAGTCGGGTCACCACCACTAATGTCAGAGTCGGGTCACCACCACTAATGTTAGATTCGGGTCACCACCACTAATGTTAGAGTCGGGTCACCACCACTAATTTTAGAGTCGCGTCACCACCACTAATGTCAGAGTCGTGTCACCACCACTAATGTTAGAGTCGGGTCACCACCATTAATGTTAGAGTCGGTTCACCACCACTAATGAAAGAGTCGGTTCACCACCACTAATGTGAGAATCTGGTCACCACCACTAATGTCAGAGTCGGGTCACCACCACTAATGTCAGAGAAGTGTCACCACCACTAATTTTAGAGTCGGGTCAGCACCACTAATGTCAGAGTCGGCTCACCACCACTAATGTTGGTGTCGGGTCACCTCCACTAATGTTAGATTCGGGTCACCACCACTCATGTCAGATTCGGGTCACCACCACTAATGTTAGAGTTGGGTCACCAGCACTAATGTCAGAGTCGAGTCACCGCCACTAATGTCAGATGCGGGTCACCACCACTAATGTTAGAGTCGGGTCACCACCAGTAATTTTAGAGTCGGGTCACCACCACTAATGTTACAGTCGGTTCATCTCCACTAATATTAGAGTCGGATCACCAACACTAATGTTAGCTTCGGTTCACCACCACTAATGTCAGAGTCGGGTAACCACAACTAATTTTAGAGTCGGGTCACCACCACTAATGTCAGAGTCGGGTCACGACCACTAATGTTAGAGTCGGGTCAGCACCATTAATGTTAACGTCGGGTCACCACCACTAATGATAGAGTCGGTTCACCACCACTCATGTTAGATTCGGGTCACTACCACTAAAATTAGAGTCGGATCACCACCACTAATATTAGAGTCGGGTCACCACCACTAATGTTAGATTCGGGTCACCACCACTAATGTCAGAGTCGGGTCACCACCACTAATGTCAGAGTCGGGTCAACAGCACTAATGTTAGAGCTGGGTCACCACCACTTATGTTAGAGTCGGGTCACCACCACGAATGTTAGTCTCGGGTCAACACCACTAATTTTAGAGTCGGGTCACCACCACTAATGTCAGAGAAGGGTCGCCACCACTAATGTTAGAGTCGGGTCAACACCACTAATGTTGGAGAAGGGTCACCACCACTAATGTCAGAGTCGGGTCACCAGCACTAATGTTAGAGCTGGGTCACCACCACTTATGTTAGAGAAGGGTCACCACCACTAATGTTAAAGTGGGGCCACCACCACTAATGCCAGATACGGGTAACCAACACTAATGTTAGTGTCCGGTCACCACCACTAATGTCAGAGTCGGGTCACCACCACTAATGTTAGAGTCGGGTCACCACCAGTAATGTTAGAGTCGGGTCACCACCACGAATGTTAGATTTGGTTCACCTCCCCTAATATTCGAGTCGGGTCACCACCACTAATGCTAGAGAAGGGTCACCAGCACAATTGTTAGGGAAGTGTCACCAGCACTAATATCAGAGTCGAGTCACCGCACTAATGTCAGAGTCGGATCAGCACCACGAATGTTAGAGTCGGGTCACCACCAGTAATTTTAGAGTCGGGTCACCACCACTTATGTTAGAGTCGTTTCATCTCCACTAATATTAGAGTCGGATCACCACCACTAATGTTAGCTTCGGTTCACCACCACTAATGTCAGAGTCGGGTCACCACCACTAATGTCAGAGTCGGGTCACCACCACTAATTTTAGAGTCGGGTCAGCACCATTAATGTTAGAGTCGGGTCACCACCACTAATGATAGAGTCGGTTCACCACCACGCATGTTAGATTCGGGTCACCACCACTAATGTTAGAGTCGGATCACGACCACTAATATTAGAGTCGGGTCACCAGCACTAATGTTCAAGAAGGCTCACCAGCACTAATGTTAGAGAAGTGTCATCAGCACTAATGTTAGAGTCGAGTCACAACCACTAATGTCAGAGTCGGATCACCACCACTCATGTTAGAGTCGGGTCACCACCCCTCATGTTAGACTCGCGTCACCACCACTAATGTTAGAGTCGGATGACCACCACTAATGTTAGATTCGGGTCACCACCACTAATGTCATGGTCGGGTCACCACCGCTAATGTCAGAGTCGGGTCACCAGCACTTATGTTAGAGTCGGGTCACCACCACTCATGTTAGAGTCGGGTCACCACCACTAATGTTAGAGTCGGATCACCACCACTAATGTTAGATTCGGGTCACCACCACTAATGTCAGAGTCGGGTCACCACCACTAATGTTAGAGAAGGGTCACTACCACTAATATTAGAGTCGGGTCACCACCACTAATGTTAGAGTCGGGTCACCACCACTAATGTTAGAGTTGGGTCACCACCACGAATGTTAGTGTCGGTTCACCAGCACAAATGTTAGAGTCGGGTCACCACCACTAATGTTAGAGTCGGGTCACCACCACTAATGTTAGAGTCTGGTCACCACTACTAATGTTCGAGAAGGGTCACCACCACCAATGATAGAATCGGGTCACCTGCACTAATGTCAGAGTCGGGTCACCACCACTAATGTCACAGTCGTGTCTTCACCACTAATGTCAGAGTCGGGTCACCACCACTAATGTTAGAGTCGGGTCAAAACCACTAATGTTAGAGTCGTGTCACCACCACTAATGTTAGAATCGGGTCACTACCACTAATGTCAGAGTCGGGTCACCACCACTAATGTCAGAGTCGGGCCACCACCACTAATGTTAGACTCGAGTCACCAGCACAAATGTAAGATTCGGGTCACCACCACTAATGTTAGAGTCGAGTCACCAGCACAAATGATAGAGTCGGGTCACCGCCACTAATGTTATAGTCGGGTCACCACCACTAATGTTAGAGTCAGGTCAACACAACTAATGTCAGAGTAGCGACACCACCACTAATGTCAGAGTCAGGTCACCACCACTAATGTCAGAGTCAGGTCACCTCCACTAATGTTATAGTCGGGTCACCACCACTTATTTTAGAGTCGGGTCACCACTACTCATGTTAGAGCCGGGTCACCACCACTAATGTTAGAGTCGGTTCACCACCACTAATGTTAGAGAAGGGTAACCACCACTAATGTTAGAGTGGGGTTACCACCACTAATGTCAGAGTCGGGTCACCACCACTAGTTTTAGAGTCGGGTCACCACAACTAATGTCAGAGTCGGGTCACCACCACTAATGTTGGAGTCGGGTCACCACCACTAATTGTAGAGTCGGATCACCACCAGTAATGTTAGAGTCGGGTCACCACCACTAATGTTAGAGTCGGGTCACCACCACTAAAGTTAGAGTCGGGTCACCACCACTTATGTCAGAGGTGGGTCACCAACACTAATGTTAGAGTCGAATCACCACCACTAATGTTAGAGTCGGGTCACCACCACTAAAGTTAGAGTCGGGTCACCACCACTTATGTCAGGGTTGGGTCACCAACACTAATGTTAGAGTCGAATCACCACCACTAATGTTAGAGCCGGGTCACCATCACTAATGTTAGGTTCGGGTCACCAGCACTGATGTGAGAGAAGGATCACCACCACTAATGTTAGAGAAGAGTCACCACCACTAATGTTAGAGTGGGGTCACCACCACTAATGTCAGAGTCGGGTAACCACCACTAATGTTACTGTCGGGTCACCACAACTAATGTCAGAGTCGGGTCACCACCACTAATGTCAGAGTTGGGTCACCGCCACTAATGTCAGAGTCGGATCACCAACACTAATTTTAGAATCGGGTCACCACCATAATGTTAGAGTCGGGTCACCACCACTAATATTAGATTCGGATCACCACCACTAATGTTAGCTACGGTTCACCACCACTAATGTCAGAGTCGGGTCACCACCACTAATGTCAGAATCGGGTCACCACCACTAATTTTTTAGTCGGATCACCACCACTAATGTCAGAGTCGGGTCACGACCACTAATGTTAGAGTCGGGTCAGCACTATTAATGTTAGAGTCGGGTCACCACCACTCAGGATAGAGTCGGTTCACCACCACTCATGTTAGATTCGGGTCACCACCACTAATGTTAGAGTCGGATCACCACCACTAATATTAGTGTCGGGTCACCACCACTAATGTTGGAGAAGGCTCACCAGCACAAATGTTAGAGAAGTGTCACCAGCACGAATGTTAGAGTCGGGTCACCACCACTAATTTTAGAGTCGGGTCACCACCACTAATGTTAGAGTCGGGTCACCAGCACTAATGTTAGAGTTGGGTCACCACCACTAATGTTAGTGTCGGTTCACCAGCACAAATGTTAGAGTCGGGTCACCACCACTAATGTTAGAGTCGGGTCACCACCACTAATGTTAGAGTCTGGTCACCACTACTAATGTTAGAGAAGGGTCACCACCACTAATGATAGAATCGGGTCACCTCCACTAATGTCAGAGTCGGGTCACCACCACTAATGTTAGATCGGGTCACCACCACTAATATCACAGTCGTGTCTTCACCACTAATGTCAGAGTCGGGTCACCACCACTAATGTTAAAGTCGGGTCAAAACCACTAATGTTAGAGTCGGGTCACCACCACTAATGTTAGAGTCGGGTCACTGCCACTAATGTCAGAGTCGGGTCACCACCACTACTGTCAGAGTCGGATCACCACCACTAATGACAGAGTCGGGTCACCACCACTAATGTTAGAGTCGGGTCACCACCACTCATGTTCGACTCGAGTCACCAGCACAAATGATAGAGTCGCGTCACCGCCACTAATGTTACAGTCGGGTCACCACCACTAATGTTAGAGTCAGGTCAACACAACTAATATCAGAGTCGGGACACCACCACTAATGTCAGAGTCAGGTCAACATCACTAATGTCAGAGTCAGGTCACCTCCACTAATGTTATAGTCGGGTCACCACCACTAATTTAGAGTCGTGTCACCACCACTAATGTTAGAGCCGGGTCACCACCACTAATGTTAGAGTCGGTTCACCACCACTAATGTCAGAGTCGGGTCACCACCACTAATTTAGAGTCGTGTCACCACCACTAATGTTGGAGAAGAGTCACCACCACTAATGTTAGAGTGGGTTTACCACCACTAATGTCAGAGTCGGGTCACCACCACTAGTTTTAGAGTCGGGTCACCACCACTAATGTCAGAGTCGGGTCACCACCACTAATGTTGGAGTCGGGTCACCACCACTTATTTTAGAGTCGGATCACCACCAGTAATGTTAGAGTCGGGTCACCACCACTAAAGTTAGAGTCGGGTCACCACCACTTATGTCAGGGTTGGGTCACCACCAGTAATGTTAGAGTCGGGTCACCACCACTTATGTTAGCTTCGGTTCACCACCACTAATGTCAGAGTCGGGTCACCACCACTAATGTCAGAGTCGGGTCACGACCACTAATGTTAGAGTCGGGTCAGCACCATTAATGTTAGAGTCGGGTCACCACCTCTAATGATAGAGTCGGTTCACCACCACTCATGTTAGATTCGGGTCACCACCACTAATGGTAGAGTCGGATCACCACCACTAATATTAGAGTCGGGTCACCACCACTAATGTTAGAGCAGGCTCACCACCACAAATGTTAGAGAAGTGTCACCAGCACTATTGTTAGAGTCGGGTCACCACCACAAATGTTAGAGTCGGGTCACCACCACTCATGTTAGAGTCGGGTCACCACCACTCATGTTAGAGTCGGGTCACCACCACTAATGTTAGAGTTGGATCAGCACCACTAATGTTAGATTCGGGTCACCAACACTAATGTCATGGTCGGGTCACCACCGCTAATGTCAGATTCGGGTCACCAGCACGAATGTTATAGTCGGGTCACCACCACTAATGTCAGAGTCGGGTCACCTCCACGAATGTCAGAGTCGGGTCACCAGCACTAATGTTAGAGCTGGGTCACCACCTCTAATGTTAGAGTCGGTTCACCACCACTAATGTTAGACTCGGGTCAACACCACTAATTATAGAGTCGGGTCATCACCACTAATGTTAGAGAAGTGTCACCACCACTAATGTTAGAGTCGGGTCACCACCACTAATGTTAGAGAAGGGTCACCACCACTAATGTAAGAGTGGGGTCACCACCACTAATGCCAGAGTCGGGTCACCACCACTAATGTTAGTGTCGCGTCACCACCACTAATGTCAGAGTCGGGTCACCACCACTAATGTTAGAGAAGGGTCACCACCACTAATGTCAGAGTCGGGTAACCACCACTAATGTTAGTGTCGGGTCACCACCACTAATGTTGGAGTCGGGTCACCACCACTTATTTTAGAGTCGGATCAACACCAGTAATGTAAGAGTCGGGTCACCACCACTAAAGTTAGAGTCGGGTCACCACCACTTATGTCAGGGTTGGGTCACCAACACTAATGTTAGAGTCGAATCACCACCACTAATGTTAGAGCCGGGTCAGCATCACTAATGTTAGATTCGGGTCACCAGCACTGATGTTGGAGTCGGGTCACCACCACTAATGTTAGAGAAGGGTCTCCACCACTAATGTTAGAGAAGAGTCACCACCACTAATGTTAGAGTGGGGTCACCACCACTAATGTTACTGCCGGGTCACCACCACTAATGTCAGAGTCGGGTCACCACCACTAATGTCAGAGTTGGGTCACCGCCACTAATGTCAGAGTTGGATCACCACCACTAATTTTAGAGTCGGGTCGCCACCAGTAATTTTAGAGTCGGGTCACCACCACTAATGTTAGAGTCGGTTCATCTCCACTAATATTAGAGTCGGATCACCACCACTTATGTTAGCTTCGGTTCACCACCACTAATGTCAGAGTCGGGTCACCACCACTAATGTCATAGTCGGGTCACGACCACTAATGTTAGAGTCGGGTCAGCACCATTAATGTTAGAGCCGGGTCACCACCTCTAATGATAGAGTCGGTTCACCACCACTCATGTTAGATTCGGGTCACCACCACTAATGTTAGAGTCGGATCACCACCACTAATATTAGAGTCGGGTCACCACCACTAATGATAGAGCAGGCTCACCACCACAAATGTTAGAGAAGTGTCAGCAGCACTATTGTTAGAGTCGGGTCACCACCACAAATGTTAGAGTCGGGTCACCACCACTCATGTTAGAGTCGGGTCACCACCACTCATGTTAGAGTCGGGTCACCACCACTAATGTTAGAGTTGGATCAGCACCACTAATGTTAGATTCGGGTCACCAACACTAATGTCATGGTCGGGTCACCACCGCTAATGTCAGATTCGGGTCACCAGCACGAATGTTATAGTCGGGTCACCACCACTAATGTCAGAGTCGGGTCACCTCCACGAATGTCAGAGTCGGGTCACCAGCACTAATGTTAGAGCTGGGTCACCACCTCTAATGTTAGAGTCGGGTCACCACCACTAATGTTAGACTCGGGTCAACACCACTAATTATAGAGTCGGGTCATCACCACTAATGTTAGAGAAGTGTCACCACCACGAATGTTAGAGTCGGGTCACCACCACTAATGTTAGAGAAGGGTCACCACCACTAATGTTAGAGTGGGGTCACCACCACTAATGCCAGAGTCGGGTCACCACCACTAATGTTAGTGTCGGGTCACCACCACTAATGTCAGAGTCGGGTCACCAGCACAAATGCTAGGGAAGTATCACCAGCACTAATGTCAGAGTCAGGTCAACACCACTAATTATAGAGTCGGGTCATCACCACTAATGTTAGAGAAGTGTCACCACCACGAATGTTAGAGTCGGGTCACCACCACTAATTTTAGAGAAGTGTCACCACCACGAATGTTAGAGTCGGGTCACCACCACTAATGTTAGAGAAGGGTCACCACCACTAATGTTAGAGAAGGGTCACCACCACTAATGTCAGAGTCGGGTAACCACCACTAATGTTAGTGTCGGGTCACCACCATTAATGTCAGGGTCGGGTCACCACCACTAATGTTAGAGTCGGGTCACCACCAGCAATTATAGAGTCGGGTCACCACCACGAATGTTAGAGTCGGTTCACCTCCACTAATATTAGAGTCGGGTCACCACCAGTAATGTTAGAGAAGGGTCACCAGCACAAATGCTAGGGAAGTATCACCAGCACTAATGTCAGAGTCGAGTCACCGCCACTAATGTCAGATTCGGGTCACCACCACGAATGTTAGAGTCGGGTCAACACCAGTAATTTTAGAGTCGGATCACCACCACTAATGTTACAGTCGGTTCATCTCCACTAATATTAGAGTCGGATCACCAACACTAATGTTAGCCTCGGTTCACCACCACTAATGTCAGAGTCGGGTAACCACCACTAATTTTAGAGTCGGGTCACCACCACTAATGTCAGAGTCGGGTCACGACCACTAATGTTAGAATCGGGTCAGCACCATTAATGTTAATGTCGGGTCACCACCACTAATGATAGAGTCGGTTCACCACCACTCATGTTAGATTCGGGTCACTACCACTAAAATTAGAGTCGGATCACCACCACTAATATTAGATTCGGGTCACCACCACTAATGTTAAAGAAGGCTCACCAGCACTACTTTTAGAGAAGTGTCATCACCACTCATGTTAAAGTCGGGTCACCACCCCTCATGTTAGAGTCGGGTCACCACCACTAATGTTAGAGTCGGATCACCGCCACTAATGTTAGATTCGGGTCACCACCACTAATGTCAGAGTCGGGTCACCACCACTAATGTCAGAGTCGGGTCACCAGCACTAATGTTAGAGCTGGGTCACCACCACTTATGTTAGAGTCGGGTCACCACCACTAATGTTAGTCTCGGGTCAACACCACTAATTTTAGAGTCGGGTCACCACCACTAATGTTAGAGAAGGGTCGCCACCACTAATGTTAGAGTCGGCTCACCACCACTAATGTTGGAGAAGGGTCACCACCACTAATGTTAAAGTGGGGTCACCACCACTAATAACAGAGTCGGGTCACCACCGCTAATGTTAGTGTCGGGTCACCACCACTAATGTCAGAGTCGGGTCACCACCTCTAATGTTAGGGTCGGATCACCACCAGTAATTTTAGAATCGGGTCACCACCTCTAATGTTAGAGTCGGTTCATCTCCACTAATATTAGAGTGGAATCACCACCACTAATGTTAGCTTCGTTTCTCCAGCACTAATGTCAGAGTCGGGTCACCACCACTAATGTCAGATTCGGGTCACCACCACTAATGTTAGAGTCGGGTCACCACCAATAATTTTAGAGTCGGGTCACCACCACTAATGTTAGAGTTGGTTCATCTCCACTAATATTAGAGTCGGATCACCACCACTAATGTTAGCTTCGGTTGACCACCACTAATGTCAGAGTCGGGTCACCACCACTAAAGTTAGAGTCGGGTCACCACCACTTATGTTAGAGTTGGGTCAACAACACTAATGTTAGAGTCGAATCACCACCACTATTGTTAGAGCCGGGTCACAACCACTAATGTTAGAGTCGGGTCACCACCACTAATGTTAGAGTCGGATCACCACCACTAATGTTAGAGAAGGGTCACCACCACTAATGTTAAAGTGGGGTCACCACCACTAATGCCAGATACGGGTAACCAACACAAATGTTAGTGTCGGGTCACCACCACTAATGTCAGAGTCGGGTCACCACCAGTAATGTTAGAGTCGGGTCACCACCACGAATGTTAGATTCGGTTCACCTCCCCTAATATTCGAGTCGGGTCACCACCACTAATGCTAGAGAAGGGTCACCAGCACAATTGTTAGGGAAGTGTCACCAGCACTAATATCAGAGTCGAGTCACCGCACTAATGTCAGAGTCAGGTCACCACCACGAATGTTAGAGTCGGGTCACCACCAGTAATTTTAGGGTCGGGTAACCACCATTAATGTTAGAGTCGTTTCATCTCCACTAATATTAGAGTCGGATCACCACCACTAATGTTAGCTTCGGTTCACCACCACTAATGTCAGAGTCGGGTCACCACCACTAATGTCAGAGTCGGGTCACCACCACTAATGTTAGAGTCGGGTCACCACCAGCAATTTTAGAGTCGGGTCACCACCACGAATGTTAGAGTTGGTTCACCTCCACTAATATTAGAGTCGGGTCACCACCACTAATGTTAGAGAAGGGTCACCAGCACAAATGCTAGGGAAGTATCACCAGCACTAATGTCAGAGTCGAGTCACCGCCACTAATGTCAGATTCGGGTCACCACCACTAATGTTAGAGTCGGGTCACCACCAGTAATTTTAGAGTCGGGTCACCACCACTAATGTTACAGTCGGTTCATCTCCACTAATATTAGAGTCGGATCACCAACACTAATGTTAGCTTCGGTTCACCACCACTAATGTCAGAGTCGGGTAACCACCACTAATTTTAGAGTCGGGTCACCACCACTAATGTCAGAGTCGGGTCACGACCACTAATGTTAGAGTCGGGTCAGCACCATTAATGTTAAAGTCGGGTCATCACCACTAATGATAGAGTCGGTTCACCACCACTCATGTTAGATTCGGGTCACTACCACTAAAATTAGAGTCGGATCACCACCACTAATATTAGAGTCGGGTCACCACCACTAATGTTAAGGAAGGCTCACCAGCACTAATGTTAGAGAAGTGTCATCAGCACTCATGTTAGAGTCGGGTCACCACCACTCATGTTAAAGTCGGGTCACCACCCCTCATGTTGGAGTCGGGTCACCACCACTAATGTTAGAGTCGGATCACCGCCACTAATGTTAGATTCGGGTCACCACCACTAATGTCAGAGTCGGGTCACCACCACTAATGTCAGAGTCGGGTCACCAGCACTAATGTTAGAGCTGGGTCACCACCACTTATGTGAGAGTCGGGTCACCACAACTAATGTTAATCTCGGGTCAACACCACTAATTTTAGAGTCGGGTCACCACCACTAATGTTAGAGAAGGGTCGCCACCACTAATGTTAGAGTCGGGTCACCACCACTAATGTTGGAGAAGGGTCACCACCACTAATGTTAAAGTGGGGTCACCACCACTAATAACAGAGTCGGGTCACCACCGCTAATGTTAGTGTCGGGTCACCACCACTAATGTCAGAGTCGGGTCACCACCTCTAATGTTAGCGTCGTGTCACCACCAGTAATTTTAGAATCGGGTCACCACCTCTAATGTTAGAGTCGGTTCATCTCCACTAATATTAGAGTGGAATCACCACCACTAATGTTAGCTTCGTTTCTCCAGCACTAATGTCAGAGTCGGGTCACCACCACTAATGTCAGATTCGGGTCACCACCACTAATGTTAGAATCGGGTCACCACCAATAATTTTAGAGTCGGGTCACCACCACTAATGTTAGAGTTGGTTCATCTCCACTAATATTAGAGTCGGATTACCACCACTAATGTTAGCTTCGGTTCACCACCACTAATGTCAGAGTCGGGTCACCACCACTAAAGTTAGAGTCGGGTCACCACCACTTATGTCAGAGTTGGGTCAACAACACTAATGTTAGTGTCGAATCACCACCACTATTGTTAGAGCCGGGTCACAACCACAAATGTTAGAGTCGGGTCACCACCACTAATGTTAGAGTCGGATCACCACCACTAATGTTAGAGAAGGGTCACCACCACTAATGTTAAAGTGGTGTCACCACCACTAATGCCAGATACGGGTAACCAACACAAATGTTAGTGTCGGGTCACCACCACTAATGTCAGAGTCGGGTCACCACCACTAATGTTAGAGTCGGGTCACCACCAGTAATGTTAGAGTTGGGTCACCACCACGAATGTTAGATTCGGTTCACCTCCCCTAATATTCGAGTCGGGTCACCACCACTAATGCTAGAGAAGGGTCACCAGCACAATTGTTAGGGAAGTGTCACCAGCACTAATATCAGAGTCGAGTCACCGCACTAATGTCAGAGTCATGTCACCACCACGAATGTTAGAGTCGGGTCACCACCACTAATGTTAGAGTCGGGTCACCACCACTAATGTTAGAGTCTGGTCACCACCACTAATGATAGAATCGGGTCACCTGCACTAATGTCAGAGTCGGGTCACCACCACTAATGTTAGATCGGGTCACCACCACTAATGTCACAGTCGTGTCTTCACCACTAATGTCAGAGTCGGGTCACCACCACTAATGTTAGAGTCGGGTCAAAACCACTAATGTTCGAGTCGGGTCACCACCACTAATGTTAGAATCGGGTCACTACCACTAATGTCAGAGTCGGGTCACCACCACTAATGTCAGAGTCGGGTCACCACCACTAATGTCAGAGTCGGGTCACCACCACTAATGTTAGAGTCGGGTCACCAACACTAATGTTAGACTCGAGTCACCAGCACAAATGTAAGAGTCGGGTCACCACCACTAATGTTAGAGTCGAGTCACCAGCACAAATGATAGAGTCGGGTCACCGCCACTAATGTTATAGTTGGGTCACCACCACTAATGTTAGAGTCAGGTCAACACAACTAATGTCAGAGTCGTGACACCACCACTAATGTCAGAGTCAGGTCACCACCACTAATGTCAGAGTCAGGTCACCTCCACTAATGTTACAGTCGGGTCACCACCACTTATTTTAGAGTCGGGTCACCACTACTAATGTTAGAGCCGGGTCACCACCCCTAATGTTAGAGTCGGTTCACCACCACTAATGTTCGAGAAGGGTCACCACCACTAATGTTAGAGTGGGGTTACCACCACTAATGTCAGAGTCGGGTCACCACTACTAGTTTTAGAGTCGGGTCACCACAACTAATGTCAGAGTCGGGTCACCACCACTAATGTTGGAGTCGGGTCACCACCACTAATTTTAGAGTCGGATCACCACCAGTAATGTTAGAGTCGGGTCACCACCACTAATGTTAGAGTCGGGTCACCACCACTAAAGTTAGAGTCGGGTCACCACCACTTATGTCAGAGGTGGGTCACCAACACTAATGTTAGAGTCGAATCAACACCACTAATGTTAGAGTCGGGTCACCACCACTAAAGTTAGAGTCGGGTCACCACCCCTTATGTCAGGGTTGGGTCACCAACACTAATGTGAGAGTCGAATCACCACCACTAATGTTAGAGCCGGGTCACCATCACTAATGTTAGGTTCGGGTCACCAGCACTGATGTTAGAGAAGGATCACCACCACTAATGTTAGAGAAGAGTCACCACCACTAATGTTAGAGTGGGGTCACCACCACTAATGTCGGAGTCGGGTAACCACCACTAATGTTACTGTCGGGTCACCACCACTAATGTCAGAGTCGGGTCACCACCACTAATGTCAGAGTTGGGTCACCGCCACTAATGTCAGAGTCGGATCAGCACCACTAATTTTAGAGTCGGGTCACCACCATAATGTTAGAGTCGGGTCACCACCACTAATATTAGAGTCGGTTCAACTCCACTAATATTAGAGTCGGATCACCACCACTAATGTTAGCTACGGTTCACCACCACTAATGTCAGAGTCGGGTCACCACCACTAATGTCAGAATCGGGTCACCACCACTAATTTTTTAGTCGGATCACCACCACTAATGTCAGAGTCGGGTCACGACCACTAATGTTAGAGTCGGGTCAGCACTATTAATGTTAAAGTCGGGTCACCACCACTCAGGATAGAGTCGGTTCACCACCACTCATGTTAGATTCGGGTCACCACCACTAATGTTAGAGAAGGGTCACTACCACTAATATAAGAGTCGGTTCACCACCACTCATGTTAGATTCGGGTCACCACCACTAATGTTAGAGTCGGATCACCACCACTTATATTAGTGCCGGGTCACCACCACTAATGTTGGAGAAAGCTCACCAGCACAAATGTTAGAGAAGTGTCACCAGCACTAATGTTAGAGTTGGGTCACCACCACTAATGTTAGTGTCGGTTCACCAGCACAAATGTTAGAGTCGGGTCACCACCACTAATGTTAGAGTCGGGTCACCACCACTAATGTTAGATTCTGGTCACCACTACTAATGTTAGAGAAGGGTCACCACCACTAATGATAGAATCGGGTCACCTCCACTAATGTCAGAGTCGGGTCACCACCACTAATGTTAGATCGGGTCACCACCACTAATGTCACAGTCGTGTCTTCACCACTAATGTCAGAGTCGGGTCACCACCACTAATGTTAGAGTCGGGTCAAAACCACTAATGTTAGAGTCGGGTCACCACCACTAATGTTAGAGTCGGGTCACTACCACTAATGTCAGAGTCGGGTCACCACCACTAATGTCAGAGTCGGATCACCACCACTAATGACAGAGTCGAGTCACCACCACTAATGTTAGAGTCGGGTCACCACCACTAATGTTCGACTCGAGTCACCAGCACAAATGATAGAGTCGTGTCACCGCCACTAATGTTACAGTCGGGTCACCACCACTAATGTTAGAGTCAGGTCAACACAACTAATGTCAGAGTCGGGACACCACCACTAATGTCAGAGTCAGGTCACCATCACTAATGTCAGAGTCAGGTCACCTCCACTAATGTTATAGTCGGGTCACCACCACTAATTTAGAGTCGTGTCACCACCACTAATGTTGGAGCCGGGTCACCACCACTAATGTTAGAGTCGGTTCACCACCACTAATGTTAGAGAAGAGTCACCACCACTAATGTTAGAGTTGGGTTACCACCACTAATGTCAGAGTCGGGTCACCACCACTAGTTTTAGAGTCGGGTCACCACCACTAATGACAGAGTCGGGTCACCACCACTAATGTTGGAGTCGGGTCACCACCACTTATTTTAGAGTTGGATCACCACCAGTAATGTTAGAGTCGGGTCACCACCACTAAAGTTAGAGTCGGGTCACCACCACTTATGTCAGGGTTGGGTCACCTACACTAATGTTAGAGTCGAATCACCACCACTAATGTTAGAGCCGGGTCAGCATCACTAACGTTAGATTCGGGTCACCAGCACTGATGTTGGAGTCGGGTCACCACCACTAATGTTAGAGAAGGGTCTCCACCACTAATGTTAGAGAAGAGTCACCACCACCAATGTTAGAGTGGGGTCACCACCACTAATGTTACTGCCGGGTCACCACCACTAACGTCAGAGTCGGGTCACCACCACTAATGTCAGAGTTGGGTCACGCCACTAATGTCAGAGTCGGATCACCACCACTAATTTTGGAGTCGGGTCACAACCATAATTTTAGAGTCGAATCACCACCACTAATATTAGAGTCGGTTCATCTCCACTAATACTAGAGTCGGATCACCACCACTAATGTTAGCTACGGTTCACCACCACTAATGTCAGAGTCGGGTCACCACCACTAATATCAGATTCGGGTCACCACCACTAATTTTAGAGTCGGGTCACCACCACTAATGTCAGAGTCGGGTCACGACCACTAATGTTAGAGTCGGGTCAGCACCATTAATGTTAGAGTCGGGTCACCACCACTAATGATAGAGTCGGTTCACCACCACTCATGTTAGATTCGGGTCACTACCACTAATGTTAGAGTCGGATCACCACCACTAATATTAGTGTCGGGTCACCACAACTAATGTTGGAGAAGGCTCACCAGCTCAAATGTTAGAGAAGTCTCACCAGCACTAATGTTAGAGTCGGGTCAACACCACTAATTTTAGAGTGGGTCACCACCACTAAAGTTAGAGTCGGGTCACCACCACTCATGTTAGATTCGGGTCACCACCACTAATGTTAGAGTCGGATCACCACTACTAATGTTAGATTCGGGTCACCATCACTAATGTCAGAGTCGGGTCACCACCGCTAATGTCAGAGTCGGGTCACCACCACTAATGTTAGAGTCTGTTCACCACTACTAATGTCAGAGAAGGGTCACCACCACTAATGATAGAATCGGGTCACCTCCACTAATGTCAGAGTCGGGTCACCACCACTAATGTTAGATCGGGTAACCACCACTAATGTCACAGTCGTGTCTTCACCACTAATGTCAGAGTCGGGTCACCACCACTAATGTTAGAGTCGGGTCAAAACCACTAATGTTAGAGTCGGGTCACCACCACTAATGTAAGAGTCGGGTCACTACCACTAATGTCAGAGTCGGGTCACCACCACTAATGTCAGAGTCGGATCACCACCACTAATGTCAGAGTCGGGTCACCACCACTAATGTTAGAGTCGGTTCACCACCACTAATGTTAGACTCGAGTCACCAGCACAAATGATAGAGTCGGGTCACCGCCACTAATGTTACAGTCGGGTCACCACCACTAATGTTAGAGTCAGGTCAACACAACTAATGTCAGAGTCGGGACACCACCACTAATGTCAGAGTCAGGTCACCACCACTAATGTCAGAGTCAGGTCACCTCCACTAATGTTATAGTCGGGTCACCACCACTAATTTTAGAGTCAGGTCACCTCCACTAATGTTATAGTCGGGTCACCACCACTAATTTTAGAGTCGTGTCACCACCACTAATGTTGGAGCCGGGTCACCACCACTAATGTTAGAGTCGGTTCACCACCACTAATGTTAGAGAAGAGTCACCACCACTAATGTTAGAGTTGGGTTACCACCACTAATGTCAGAGTCGGGTCACCACCACTAGTTTTAGAGTCGGGTCACCACCACTAATGACAGAGTCGGGTCACCACCACTAATGTTGGAGTCGGGTCACCACCACTTATTTTAGAGTTGGATCACCACCAGTAATGTTAGAGTCGGGTCACCACCACTAAAGTTAGAGTCGGGTCACCACCACTTATGTCAGGGTTGGGTCACCAACACTAATGTTAGAGTCGAATCACCACCACTAATGTTAGAGCCGGGTCAGCATCACTAACGTTAGATTCGGGTCACCAGCACTGATGTTGGAGTCGGGTCACCACCACTAATGTTAGAGAAGGGTCTCCACCACTAATGTTAGAGAAGAGTCACCACCACCAATGTTAGAGTGGGGTCACCACCACTAATGTTACTGCCGGGTCACCACCACTAACGTCAGAGTCGGGTCACCACCACTAATGTCAGAGTTGGGTCACGCCACTAATGTCAGAGTCGGATCACCACCACTAATTTTGGAGCCGGGTCACAACCATAATTTTAGAGTCGAATCACCACCACTAATATTAGAGTCGGTTCATCTCCACTAATACTAGAGTCGGATCACCACCACTAATGTTAGCTACGGTTCACCACCACTAATGTCAGAGTCGGGTCACCACCACTAATATCAGATTCGGGTCACCACCACTAATTTTAGAGTCGGGTCACCACCACTAATGTCAGAGTCGGGTCACGACCACTAATGTTAGAGTCGGGTCAGCACCATTAATGTTAGAGTCGGGTCACCACCACTAATGATAGAGTCGGTTCACCACCACTCATGTTAGATTCGGGTCACTACCACTAATGTTAGAGTCGGATCACCACCACTAATATTAGTGTCGGGTCACCACAACTAATGTTGGAGAAGGCTCACCAGCTCAAATGTTAGAGAAGTCTCACCAGCACTAATGTTAGAGTCGGGTCAACACCACTAATTTTAGAGTGGGTCACCACCACTAAAGTTAGAGTCGGGTCACCACCACTCATGTTAGATTCGGGTCACCACCACTAATGTTAGAGTCGGATCACCACTACTAATGTTAGATTCGGGTCACCATCACTAATGTCAGAGTCGGGTCACCACCGCTAATGTCAGAGTCGGGTCACCACCACTAATTTTAGAGTCTGTTCACCACTACTAATGTCAGAGAAGGGTCACCACCACTAATGATAGAATCGGGTCACCTCCACTAATGTCAGAGTCGGGTCACCACCACTAATGTTAGATCGGGTAACCACCACTAATGTCACAGTCGTGTCTTCACCACTAATGTCAGAGTCGGGTCACCACCACTAATGTTAGAGTCGGGTCAAAACCACTAATGTTAGAGTCGGGTCACCACCACTAATGTAAGAGTCGGGTCACTACCACTAATGTCAGAGTCGGGTCACCACCACTAATGTCAGAGTCGGATCACCACCACTAATGTCAGAGTCGGGTCACCACCACTAATGTTAGAGTCGGTTCACCACCACTAATGTTAGACTCGAGTCACCAGCACAAATGATAGAGTCGGGTCACCGCCACTAATGTTACAGTCGGGTCACCACCACTAATGTTAGAGTCAGGTCAACACAACTAATGTCAGAGTCGGGACACCACCACTAATGTCAGAGTCAGGTCACCACCACTAATGTCAGAGTCAGGTCACCTCCACTAATGTTATAGTCGGGTCACCACCACTAATTTTAGAGTCGGGTCACCACCACTAATGTTAGAACCAGGTCACCACCACTAATGTTAGAGTCGGTTCACCACCACTAATGTTAGAGAAGGGTCACCACCACTAATGTTAGAGTGGGGTTACCACCACTAATGTCAGAGTCGGGTCACCACCACTAGTTTTAGAGTCGGGTCACCACCACTAATGTCAGAGTCGGGTCACCACCACTAATGTTGGAGTCGGGTCACCACCACTTAATTTAGAGTCGGATCACCACCAGTAATGTTAGAGTCGGGTCACCACCACTAAAGTTAGAGTCGGGTCACCACCACTTATGTCAGGGTTGGGTCACCAACACTAATGTTAGAGTCGAATCACCACCACTAATGTTAGAGCCGGGTCAGCATCACTAATGTTAGATTCGGGTCACCAGCACTGATGTTGGATTCGGGTCACCACCACTAATGTTAGAGAAGGGTCTCCACCACTAATGTTAGAGAAGAGTCACCACCACTAATGTTAGAGTGGGGTCACCACCACTAATGTTACTGCCGGGTCACCACCACTAACGTCAGAGTCGGGTCACCACCACTAATGTCAGAGTTGGGTCACCGCCACTAATGTCAGAGTCGGATCACCACCACTAATTTTAGAGTCGGGTCACAACCATAATTTTAGAGTCGGATCACCACCACTAATATTAGAGTCGGTTCATCTCCATTAATACGAGAGTCGGATCACCACCACTAATGTTAGCTACGGTTCACCACCACTAATGTCAGAGTCGGGTCACCACCACTAATATCAGAATCGGGTCACCACCACTAATTTTAGAGTCGGGTCTCCACCACTAATGTCAGAGTCGGGTCACGACCACTAATGTTAGAGTCGGGTCAGCACCATTAATGTTAGAGTCGGGTCACCACCACTAATGATAGAGTCGGTTCACCACCACTCATGTTAGATTCGGGTCACTACCACTAATGTTAGAGTCGGATCACCACCACTAATATTAGTGTCGGGTCACCACAACTAATGTTGGAGAAGGCTAACCAGCTCAAATGTTAGAGAAGTCTCACCAGCACTAATGTTAGAGTCGGGTCAACCCCACTAATTTTAGAGTGGGTCACCACCACTAAAGTTAGAGTCGGGTCACCACCACTCATGTTAGATTCGGGTCACCACCACTAATGTTAGAGTCGGATCACCACTACTAATGTTAGATTCGGGTCACCATCACTAATGTCAGAGTCGGGTCACCACCGCTAATGTCAGAGTCGGGTCACCACCACTAATGTTAGAGTCTGTTCACCACTACTAATGTCAGAGAAGGGTCACCACCACTAATGATAGAATCGGGTCACCTCCATAATGTCAGAGTCGGGTCACCACCACTAATGTTAGATCGGGTAACCACCACTAATGTCACAGTCGTGTCTTCACCACTAATGTCAGAGTCGGGTCACCACCCCTAATGTTAGAGTCGGGTCAAAACCACTAATGTTAGAGTCGGGTCACCACCACTAATGTAAGAGTCGGGTCACTACCACTAATGTCAGAGTCGGGTCACCACCACAAATGTCAGAGTCGGATCACCACCACTAATGTCAGAGTCGGGTCACCACCACTAATGTTAGAGTCGGTTCACCACCACTAATGTTAGACTCGAGTCACCAGCACAAATGATAGAGTCGGGTCACCGCCACTAATGTTACAGTCGGGTCACCACCACTAATGTTAGAGTCAGGTCAACACAACTAATGTCAGAGGCGGGACACCACCACTAATGTCAGAGTCAGGTCACCACCACTAATGTCAGAGTCAGGTCACCTCCACTAATGTTATAGTCGGGTCACCACCACTAATTTAAGAGTCGGGTCACCACCACTAATGTTAGAGCTGGGTCACCACCACTAATGTTAGAGTCGGTTCACCACCACTAATGTTAGAGAAGGGTCACCACCACTAATGTTAGAGTGGGGTTACCACCACTAATGTCAGAGTCGGGTCACCACCACTAGTTTTAGAGTCGGGTCACCACCACTAATGTCAGAGTCGGGTCACCACCTCGAATGTTGGAGTCGGGTCACCACCACTAATTTTAGAGTCGGATCACCACCAGTAATGTTAGAGTCGGGTCACCACCACTAAAGTTAGAATCGGGTCACCACCACTTATGTCAGGGTTGGGTCACCAACACTAATGTTAGAGTCGAATCACCACCACTAATGTTAGAGCCGGGTCAGCATCACTAATGTTAGATTCGGGTCACCAGCACTGATGTTGGAGTCGGGTCACCACCACTAATGTAAGAGAAGGGTCTCCACCACTAATGTTAGAGAAGAGTCACCACCACTAATGTTAGAGTGGGGTCACCACCACTAATGTTACTGTCGGGTCACCACCACTAATGTCAGAGTCGGGGCACCAGCACTAATGTCAGAGTTGGGTCACCGCCACTAATGTCAGAGTCGGATCACCACCACTAATTTTAGAGTCGGGTCACCACCAAAATTTTAGAGTCGGGTCACCACCACTAATATTAGAGTCGGTTCATCTCCACTAATACTAGAGTCGGATCACCACCACTAATGTTAGCTGCGGTTCACCACCACTAATGTCAGAGTCGGGTCACCACCACTAATATCAGAATCGTGTCACCACCACTAATTTTAGAGTCCGGTCACCACCACGAATGTCAGAGTCGGGTCACGACCACTAATGTTAGAGTCGGGTCAGCACCATTAATGTTAGAGTCGTGTCACCACCAATAATGATAGAGTCGGTTCACCACCACACATGTTAGATTCGGGTCACCACCACTAATGTTAGAGTCGGATCACCACCACTAATATTAGTGTCGGGTCACCACCACTAATGTTGGAGAATGCTCACCAGCACAAATGTTAGAGAAGTGTTACCAGCACTAATGTTAGAGTCGGGTCACCACCACTAATTTTAGGGTCGGGTCACCACCACTAAAGTTAGTGTCGGGTCACCACCACTCATGTGAGAGTCGGGTCACCACCACTAATGTTAGAGTCGGATCAACACCACTAATGTTAGATTCGGGTCACCATCACTAATGTCAGCGTCGGGTCACCACCACTAATGTCAGAGTCGGGTCACCAGCACTAATGTTAGAGCTGGGTCACCCCCTCTAATTTTAGAGTCGGGTCACCACCACTAATGTTAGCCTCGTGTCAACACCACTAATTTTAGAGTCGGGTCACCACCACTAATGTTAGAGAAGGGTCACAACCACGAACGTTAGAGTCGGGTCTCCAGCACTAATGTTAGAGTGGGGTCACCACCATTAATGTAAGGGTCGGGTCACCACCACTAATGTTAGGGTCGAGTCACCACCACTAATGTTAGAGTTGTGTCACCACTACTAATGTTAGTGTCGGGTCACCAGCACAAATGTTAGAGTTGGGTCACCACCACTAATGTTAGAGTCGGGTCACCACCACTAATGTTAGAGTCTGGTCACCACGACTAATGTTAGAGAAGTGTCACCACCACTAATGATAGAATCGGATCACCTCCACTAATGTCAGAGTCGGGTCACCACCACTAATGTTAGATCGGGTCACCACAACTAATGTCACATTCGTGTCTTCACCACTAATATCAGAGTCGGGTCACCGCCACTAATGTTAGAGTCTGGTCAAAACCACTAATGTCAGAGTCAGGTCACCACCACTAATGTCAGAGTCAGGTCAGCTCCACTAATGTTATAGTCGCGTCACCACCACTAATTTTAGAGTTGCGTCACCACCACTAATGTTAGAGCCGGGTCACCACCACTAATGTAAGTGTCGGTTCACCACCACTAATGTTAGAGAAGGGTCACCAACTCTAATGTTAGAGTGGGGTTACCACCACGAATGTCAGAGTCGGTCACCACCACTAGTTTTAGAGTCGGTCACCACCACTAATGTCAGAGTCGGGTCACCACCACTAATGTTGGAGTCGGGTCACCACCACTAATGTTAGAGTCGGATCACCACCAGTAATGTTAGAGTCGGGACACCACCACCAATGTTAGAGTCGGGTCACCACCACTTATGTCAGAGGTGGGTCACCAACACTAATTTTAGAGTCGCATCACCACCACTAATGTCAGAGTCGGGTCACCACCACTAAAGTTAGAGTCGGGTCACCACCACTTATGTCAGAGTTGGGTCACCAACACTAATGTTAGAGTCGAATCACCACCACTAATGTTAGAGCCGGGCCACTATCACTAATGTTAGATTCGGTTCACCAGCACTGATGTTAGAGTCGGGTCACCACCACTAATGTAAGAGAAGGGTCACCACCACTAATGTTAGAGAAGGGTCACCACCACTAATGTTGGAGAGGGGTCACCACCACTAATGTCAGAGTCGGGTAACCACCACTAATGTTAGAGTCGGGTCACCACCAGTAATGTTAGAGTCGTGTCACCACCACGAATGTTAGATTCGGTCCACCTCCACTAATATTAGAGTCGGGTCACCACCACTAATGTTAGAGAAGTGTCACCAGCACAAATATTAGGGAAGTGTCACCAGCACTAATGTCAGAATCGAGTCACCGCCACTAATGTCAGAGTCGGGTCACCACCACTACTGTTAGAATCGGTTCACCACCAGTAATTTTAGAGTCGGGTCACCACCACTAATGTTAGAGTCGGTTCATTTCCACTAATATTAGAGTCGGATCACCAACACTAATGTTAGAGTCGGGTCACCACCAATAATGATAGAATCGGCTCACCTCCACTAATGTCACAGTCGGGTCACCACCATTAATGTTAGATCGGGTCACTACCACTAATGTCACAGTCGTGTCTTCACCACTAATGTCAGAGTCGGGTCACCACCACTAATGTTAGAGTCGGGTCAAAGCCACTAATGATAGAGTCGGATCACCAGCACTAATGTTAGAGTCGGGTCACAACAACTAATATCAGATTCGGGTCACCACCTCTAATGTTAGAGTCGGGTCACCACCACTAATGTTAGAGTCGAGTCACCAGCACAAATGTTAGAGTCGGGTCACCACCACTAATGTTAGAGTCGAGTCACCAGCACAAATGATAGAGTCGGTTCACCGCCACTAATGTTACAGTCGGGTCACCACCACTAATGTTAGAGTCAGGTCACCACAACTAATATCAGAGTCGGGTCACCACCACTAATGTCAGAGACAGTTCACCACCACTAATGTCAGAGTCAGGTCACCTCCACTAATGTTATAGTCGGGTCACCACGCTAATTTTAGAGTCGGGTCACGACCACGAATGTCAGAGTCGGGTCACCACCATTAATGTTGGAGTCGGGTCACCACCACAAATGTTAGAGTCGGATCACCACCATTAATGTTAGAGTCGGGTCACCACCACTAATGTTAGAGCCGGGTCACCACCACTAATGTAAGAGTCGGTTCACCACCACTAATGTTAGAGAAGGGTCACCAACTCTAATGTTAGAGTGGGGTTACCACCATTAATGTCAGAGTCGGGTCACCACCACTAGTTTTAGAGTCGGTCACCACCACTAATGTCAGAGTCGGGTCACCACCACTAATGTTGGAGTCGGCTCACTACCACTAATGTTGGAGTCGGATCACCACCAATCATGTTAGAGTCGGGTCACCACCACCAATGTTAGAGTCGGGTCACCACCACTAAAGTTAGAGTCGGGTCACCACCACTTATGTCAGAGGTGGGTCACCAACACTAATTTTAGAGTCGCATCACCACCACTAATGTCAGAGTCGGGTCACCACCACTAAAGTTAGAGTCGGGTCACCACCACTTATGTCAGAGTTGGGTCACCAACACTCATGTTAGAGTCGAATCACCACCACTAATGTTAGAGCCGGGTCACTATCACTAATGTTAGATTCGGTTCACCAGCACTGATGTTAGAGTCGGGTCACCACCGCTAATGTGAGAGAAGGGTCACCACCACTAATGTTAGAGAAGGGTCACCACCACTAATGTTAGAGAGGGGTCACCACCACTAATGTCAGAGTCGGGTAACCACCACTAATGTTAGTGTCGGGTCACCACCACTAATGTCAGAATCGGGTCACCACCACCAATGTTAGAGTCGGGTCACCACCAGTAATGTTGGAGTCGGGTCACCACCACGAATGTTAGATTCGGTCCACCTCCTCTAATATTAGAGTCGGGTCACCACCACTAATGTTAGAGAAGTGCCACCAGCACAAATGTTAGGGAAGTGTCACCAGCACTAATGTCAGAGTCGAGTCACCGCCACTAATGTCAGAGTCAGTTCACCAACACTACTGTTAGAATCGGATCACCACCAGTAATTTTAGAGTCGGGTCACCACCACTAATGTTAGAGTCGGTTCATTTCCACTAATATTAGAGTCGGATCACCACCACTAATGTTCGAGGCGGGTCACCACCAATAATGTTAGAGTCTGGTCACCACTACTAATGTTAGAGAAGGGTCACCACCACTAATGATAGAATCGGGTCACCTCCACTAATGTCAGAGTCGGGTCACCACCACTAATGTTACATCGGGGCACCACCACTAATGTCACAGTCGTGTCTTCACCACCAATGTCAGAGTCGGGTCACCACCACTAATGTTAGAATCGGGTCAAAACCACTAATGTTAGAGTCGGATCACCACCACTAATGTTAGAGTCGGGTCACCACAACTAATGTCAGAGTCGGGTCACCACCACTAATGTTAGAGTCGGGTCACCACCACTAATGTTAGAGTCGAGTCACCAGCACAAATGTTAGAATCGGGTCACCACCACTAATGTTAGAGTCGAGTCACCAGCACAAATGATAGAGTCGGTTCACCGCCACTAATGTTACAGTCGGGTCACCACCACTAATGTTAGAGTCAGGTCACCACAACTAATGTCAGAGTCGGGTCACCACCACTAATGTCAGAGACAGGTCACCACCAGTAATGTCAGAGTCAGGTCACCTCCACTAATGTAAAAGTCGGGTCACCACCACTAAAGTTAGAGTCGGGTCACCACCACTTATGTCAGAGTTGGGTCACCAACACTAATGTTAGAGTCGAATCACCACCACTAATGTTAGAGCCGGGCCACTATCACTAATGTTAGATTCGGTTCACCAGCACTGATGTTAGAGTCGGGTCACCACCACTAATGTAAGAGAAGGGTCACCACCACTAATGTTAGAGAAGGGTCACCACCACTAATGTTAGAGAGGGGTCACCACCACTAATGTCAGAGTCGGGTAACCACCACTAATGTTAGAGTCGGGTCACCACCAGTAATGTTAGAGTCGGGTCACCACCACGAATGTTAGATTCGGTCCACCTCCACTAATATTAGAGTCGGGTCACCACCACTAATGTTAGAGAAGTGTCACCAGCACAAATATTAGGGAAGTGTCACCAGCACTAATGTCAGAATCGAGTCACCGCCACTAATGTCAGAGTCGGGTCACCACCACTACTGTTAGAATCGGATCACCACCAGTAATTTTAGAGTCGGGTCACCACCACTAATGTTAGAGTCGGTTCATTTCCACTAATATTAGAGTCGGATCACCAACACTAATGTTAGAGTCGGGTCACCACCAATAATGATAGAATCGGCTCACCTCCACTAATGTCACAGTCGGGTCACCACCATTAATGTTAGATCGGGTCACTACCACTAATGTCACAGTCGTGTCTTCACCACTAATGTCAGAGTCGGGTCACCACCACTAATGTTAGAGACGGGTCAAAGCCACTAATGTTAGAGTCGGATCACCACCACTAATGTTAGAGTCGGGTCACAACAACTAATATCAGATTCGGGTCACCACCACTAATGTTAGAGTCGGGTCACCACCACTAATGTTAGAGTCGAGTCACCAGCACAAATGTTAAAGTCGGGTCACCACCACTAATGTTAGAGTCGAGTCACCAGCACAAATGATAGAGTCGGTTCACCGCCACTAATGTTACAGTCGGGTCACCACCACTAATGTTCGAGTCAGGTCACCACAACTAATATCAGAGTCGGGTCACCACCACTAATGTCAGAGACAGTTCACCACCACTAATGTCAGAGTCAGGTCACCTCCACTAATGTTATTGTCGGGTCACCACGCTAATTTTAGAGTCGGGTCACCACCACGAATGTCAGAGTCGGGTCACCACCATTAATGTTGGACTCGGGTCACCACCACAAATGTTAGAGTCGGATCACCACCATTAATGTTAGAGTCGGGTCACCACCACTAATGTTAGAGCCGGGTCACCACCACTAATGTAAGAGTCGGTTCACCACCACTAATGTTAGAGAAGGGTCACCAACTCTAATGTTAGAGTGGGGTTACCACCACTAATGTCAGAGTCGGGTCACCACCACTAGTTTTAGAGTCGGTCACCACCACTAATGTCAGAGTCGGGTCACCACCACTAATGTTGGAGTCGGCTCACTACCACTAATGTTGGAGTCGGATCACCACCAATAATGTTAGAGTCGGGTCACCACCACCAATGTTAGAGTCGGGTCATCACCACTAAAGTTAGAGTCGGGTCACCACCACTTCTGTCAGAGGTGGGTCACCAACACTAATTTTAGAGTTGAATCACCACCACTAATGTCAGAGTCGGGTCACCACCACTAAAGTTAGAGTCGGGTCACCAACACTTATGTCAGAGTTGGGTCACCAACACTAATGATAGAGTCGAATCACCACCACTAATGTTAGAGCCGGGTCACTATCACTAATGTTAGATTCGGTTCACCAGCACTGATGTTCGAGTCGGGTCACCACCACTAATGTTAGAGAAGGGTCACCACCTCTAATGTTAGAGAAGGGTCACCACCACCAATGTTAGAGTGGGGTCACCACCACTAATGTCAGAGTCGGGTAACCACCACTAATGTTAGTGTCGGGTCACCACCTCTAATGTCAGAATCGGGTCACCACCACTAATGTTAGAGTCGGGTCACCATCAGTAATGTTAAAGTCGGGTCACCACCACGAATGTTAGAGTCGGTCCAACTCCACTAATATTAGAGTCGGGTCACCACCACTAATGTTAGAGAAGGGTCACCAGCACACATGTTAGGGAAGTGTCACCAGCACTAATGTCAGAGTCGAGTCACCGCCACTAATGTCAGAGTGGGTCACCACCACTAATGTTAGAGTCGGATCACCACCAGTAATTTTAGAGTCGGGTCACCACCACTAATGTTAGAGTCGGTTCATCTCCACTAATATTAGAGTCGGATCACCACCACTAATGTTAGCTTCGGTTCACCACCACTAATGTCAGAGTCGGCTCACCACCACTAATGCCAGAGTCGGGACACGACCACTAATGTTAGAGTCGGGTCAGCACCATTAATGTTAGAATTCGGTCACCACCACAAATGATAGAGTCGGTTCACCACCACTCATGTTAGATTCGGCTCACCACCACTAATGTTAGAGTCGGGTCACCACCACTAATGTTAGAGAAGGCTCACCAGCACTCATGTAAGAGCCGGGTCACCACCCCTCATGTTAGAGTCGGGTCACCACCACGAATGTTAGAGTCGGATCACCACCACTCATGTAAGAGCCGGGTCACCACCCCTCATGTTAGAGTCGGGTCACCACCACGAATGTTAGAGTCGGATCACCACCACTAATGTTAGAGTCGGGTCACTACCACTAATGTCAGAGTCGGGTCACCACCACTAATGTCAGAGTCGGGTCACCACCACTAATGTCAGAGTCGTGTCACCACCACTAATGTTAGAGTGGAGTCACCATCACAAATGATAGATTCGGGTCACCGCCACTAATGTTGCAGTCGGGTCACCACCACTAATGTTAGAATCAGGTCACCACAACTAATGTCAGATTCGGGTCTACACCACTAATGTCAGAGTCAGGTCACCACCACTAATGTCAGAGTCAGGTCACCTCCACGAATGTTATAGTCGGGTGACCACCACTAATTTTAGAGTCGGGTCACCACCACTAATTTTAGAGTCGGGTCACCACCACTAATGTCAGAGTCGGGTCACCACCACTAATGTTAGAGAAGGGTCACCCCTTCTAATGTTAGAGAAGGGTCAACACCACTAATGTTAGAGTGGGGTCACCACCACTAATATCAGAGTCGGGTAACCACCACTAATGTTAGTGTCGGGTCACCACCACTAAAGTCAGAGTCGGGTCACCACCACTAATGTTAGAGTCGGGTCACCACCAGTAATGTTAGAGTCGGGTCACCACCACGAATGTTAGAGTCGGTCCACCTCCACTAATATTAGAGTCAGGTCACCACCACTAATGTTAGAGAAGGGTCACCAGCACAAATGTTGGGGAAGTGCCACCAGCACTAATGTCAGAGTCGAGTCACCGCCACTAATGTCAGAGTCGGGTCACCACCACTAATGTTGGAGTCGGATCACCACCAGTAATTTTATAGTCGGGTCACCACCACTAATGTTAGAGTCGGTTCATCTCCACTAATATTAGTGTCGGATCACCACCACTAATGTTAGCTTCGGTTCACCGCCACTAATGTCAGAGTCGGGTCACCACCACTAATGTCAGAGTCGGGTCACCACCACTAATTTTAGAGTCGGGTCACCAACACTAATGTCAGAGTCGGGTCCCGACCACTAATGTTAGAGTCGGGTCAGCACCATTAATGTTAGAATTCGGTCACCACCACTAATGATAGAGTCGGTTCACCACCACTCATGTTAGATTCGGCTCACCACACTAATGTTAGAGTCGTGTCACCACCACTAATGTTAGAGAAGGCTCACCAGCACTAATGTTAGAGAAGTGTCATCAGCACTAATGTTAGAGTCGGGTCACCACCACTAATGTTAGTGTCGGGTCACCACCACTCATGTTAGAGTCGGGTCACCACCCCTCATGTTAGAGTCGGGTCACCACCACGAATGTTAGAGTCGGATCACCACCACTAATGTTAGAGTCGGGTCACTACTACTAATGTCAGTGTCGGGTCACCACCACGAATGTCAGAGTCGGGTCACCACCACTAATGTCAGAGTCGGGTCACCACCACTAATGTCAGAGTCGGGTCACCAGCACAAATGTTAGAGTCGTGTCACCACCACTAATGTTAGAGTCGAGTCACCAGCACAAATGATAGAGTCGGGTCACCGCCACTAATGTTACTGTCGGGTCACCACCACTAATGTTAGAGTCAGGTCACCACAACTAATGTCAGATTCGGGTCACCACCACAAATGTCAGAGTCAGGTCACCACCACTAATGTCAGAGTCATGTCACCTCCACTAATGTTATAGTCGGGTCACCACCACTAATGTTAGAGATGGGTCACGACCACTAATGTTAGAGGCGGGTCACCAGCACTAATGTTAGAGTCGGTTCACCACCACTATTGTTAGAGAAGGGTCAACACCACTAATGTTAGAGTCGGGTCACTACCATTTTGTCAGAGTCGGGTCACCACCACTAATGTTAGAGTTGGGTCAGCACCACTAATGTTAGAGTTGGGTCACCACCACTATTGTTAGTGTCGGGTCACCAGCACAAATGTTAGAGTCGGGTCACCACCACTAATGTTAGAGTCGGGTCACCACCACTAATGTTAGAGTCGGGTCACCACCACTAATGTTAGAGAATGGTCACCACCACTAATGTTAGCGTCGGGTCACCTCCACTAATGTCAGAGTCGGGTCACCACCACTAATGTTAGATCGAGTCACCACCACTAATGTCACAGTCGGGTCTTCACCAATATTGTCAGAGTCGGGTCACCACCACTAATGTTAAAGTCGTGTCACCACCCCTCATGTTAGAGTCGGGTCACCACCACTAATGTTAGAGTCCGGTCACCATCACTAATGTCAGAGTTGGGTCACCACCACTAAAGTTAGAGTCGGGTCACCACCACTAATGTTAGAGTCGGGTCAAAGCCACTAATGTCAGAGTCGGGTCACCACCACTAATATCAGAGTCGGGTCACCAGCACAAATGTTAGAGTCGTGTCACCACCACTAATGTTAGAGAAGGGTCAACACCACTAATGTTAGAGTCGGGTCACTACCATTAATGTCAGAGACGGGTCACCACCACTAATGTTAGAGTTGGGTCAGCACCACTAATGTTAGAGTTGGGTCACCACCACTATTGTTAGTGTCGGGTCACCAGCACAAATGTTAGAGTCGGGTCACCACCAGTAATGTTAGAGTCGGGTCACCACCATAAATGTTAGAGTCGGGTCACCACCACTAATGATGGAGTCGGTTCACCACCACTCATATTAGAGTCGGGTCTCCACCACTAATTTTAGATTCGTTTCACCACCATTAATGTTAGATTCGGGTCACCACCACTAATGTCAGAGTCGGGTCACCACCACTAATGTCAGAGTCGGGTCACCACCTCTAATTTTAGAGTCGGGTCACCACCACTCATTTCAGAGTCGGGTTACCACCACTAATGTTAGAGTCGGGTCACCACCATTAATGTTAGAGTCGGGTCACCACCACTAATGTTAGAGCCGGATCACCACCACTATTATTAGAGTCGGGTCCCCACCACTAATGTTAGAGAAGGGTCACCAGCACAAATGTTAGAGAATTGTCACCAGCACTAATGTTAGAGTCGGGTCGCTACCACTAATGTTAGAGTAAGGTCACCACCACCAATGTTAGATTCGGGTCACAACCGCTAATGTTAGAGTTGGATCACCAGCACCAATGTTAGAGTCGGGTCGCTACCACTAATGTTAGAGTAGGGTCACCACCACTAATGTTAGATTCGGGTCACCACCAATCATGTTACAGTCGGGTCACCACCACTAATTTACAGCCGGGTCACCACCACTAATGTCAGAGTCGGTTCACCACCACTAATGTTAGAGTCGGGTCACCAGCATTAATGTTAGAGTCGGGTCATAACCACTAATGATAGAATCGGTTCACCACCACTCATTTTAGATTCGGGTCACCAACACTAATGTTAGAGTCGGGTCATCACCACTAATCTCAGACTCGGGTCACCACCACTAATGTCAGAGTCGGGTCACCACCACTAAGGTTAGAGTCGGGTCACCACCACTAATGTCAGACTAGGTCACCAACACTAATGTCAGAGTCGGGTCACCTCCACTAATGTTAGAGTCAGGTCACCACCACTAATTTTAGAGTCGGGTCACCACCACTAATGTTAGAGCCGGGTCACCACCACTAATGTTAGAGTCGGTTCACCACCACTAATGTTAGAGAAGGGTCACCACCAGTAATGTTAGAGTGGGGTTACCACCACTAATGTCAGAGTCGGGTCACCACCACTAGTTTTGAGTCGGATCACCACCACTAATGTCAGAGTCGGGACACCACCACTAATGTTGGAGTCGGATCACCACCATAAATGTTAGAGTCGGGTCACCACCACTAATGATGGAGTCGGTTCACCACCACTCATATTAGAGTCGGGTCTCCACCACTAATTTTAGATTCGTTTCACCACCATTAATGTTCGATTCGGGTCACCACCACTAATGTCAGAGTCGGGTCACCACCACTAATGTCAGAGTCGGGTCACCACCTCTAATTTTAGAGTCGGGTCACCACCACTAATGTCAGAGTCGGGTTACCACCACTAATGTTAGAGTCGGGTCACCACCATTAATGTTAGAGTCGGGTCACCACCACTAATGTTAGAGCCGGATCACCACCACTATTATTAGAGTCGGGTCACCACCACTAATGTTAGAGAAGGGTCACCAGCACAAATGTTAGAGAATTGTCACCAGCACTAATGTTAGAGTCGGGTCGCTACCAGTAATGTTAGAGTAAGGTCACCACCACTAATGTTAGATTCGGGTCACAACCACTAATGTTAGAGTTGGATCACCAGCACTAATGTTAGAGTCGGGTCGCTACCACTAATGTTAGAGTAGGGTCACCACCACTAATGGTAGATTCGGGTCACCACCAATCATGTTAGAGTCGGGTCAGCACCACTAATTTCCAGCCGGGTCACCACCACTGATGTCAGAGTCGGTTCACCACCACTAATGTTAGAGTCGGGTCACCAGCATTAATGTTGGAGTCGGGTCATAACCACTATTGATAGAATCGGTTCAACACCACTCATTTTAGACTCGGGTCACCACCACTAATGTTAGATTCGGATCACCACCACTAATATGACAGTCGGGTCACCACCACTAATGTTAGAGAAGGGTCACCAGCACTAATGTTGAGTCGGGTCGCTACCAGTAATGTTAGAGTACAGTCACCACCACGAATGTTAGAGTCGGGTCACCACCACTCATGTTAGAGTTGGGTCACCACCACTAATGTTAGATTCGGATCACGACCACGAATGTTAGATTCGGGTCACCACCACTAATGTTAGAGAAGGGTCACCACCACTAATGTTAGAGTCGGGTCACCTCCACTAATGTCAGAGTCGGTGCACCACCACTAATGTTAGATCGAGTCACCACCACTAATCTCACAGTCGGGTCTTCACCACTAATGTCAGAGTCGGATCACCACCTCTAATATTAAAGTCGGCTCACCACCACTAATGTTAGAGTCGTGTCACCACCACTCATGTTACAGTCGGTTCACCACCAGTAATGTCAGAGTCGGGTCACCACCACTAATGTTAGATTCGTGTCACCACCACTAATGTTAGAGTCGGGTCACCACCACTAATGTTAGAGTCGGGTCAAAGCCACAAATGTCAGAGTCGGGTCACCACCACTAATGCCAGAGTCGCGTCACCACCACTAATGTAAGAGAAGGGTCACCACCACTAATGTTAGAGTCGGGTCACCACCACTAATGTTAGAGTCGGGTCACCACCACTAATGTTAGAGTCGGGTCAAAGCCACAAATGTCACAGTCGGGTCACCACCACTAATGCCAGAGTCGCGTCACCACCACTAATGTAAGAGAAGGGTCACCACCACTAATGTCAGAGTCGAGTCACCACCACTAATTTTGGAGTCGGGCCACCACCACTAATGCCAGAGTCGGGTCACCACCACTAATGTTAGAGCCGGGTCACCACCACTAATGATAGAGTCGGGTCACCACCACTAATGTTAGATTTGGGTTACCACCACTAATGTTAGTGTTGGGTCACCACCACTAATGTCAGAGTCGGGTCACCACCACTAATGTCAGAGTCGGCTCAGCACCACTAAGGTTAGAGTCGGGTCACCACCACTAATGTCAGAGTAGGTCACCAACAATAATGTCAGAGTCGGGTCACCTCCACTAATGTTAGAGTCAGGTCACCACCACTAATTTTAGAGTCGGGTCACCACCACTAATGTTAGAGCCGGCTCACCACCACTATTGTTGGAGTCGGTTCACCACCACTAATGTTAGAGAAGTGTCACCACCACTAATGTTAGAGTGGGGTTACCACCACGAATGTCTGAGTCGGGTCACCACCACTAGTTTTGAGCCGGGTCACCACCACTAATGTCAGAGTCGGGACACCACCACTAATGTTGGAGTCGGGTCACCACCATAAATGTTAGAGTCGGGTCACCACCACTAATGATAGAATCGGTTCACCACCACTCATATTAGAGTCGGGTCTCCACCACTAATTATAGATTCGTTTCACCACCATTAATGTTAGATTCGGGTCACCACCTCGAATGTCAGAGTCGGGTCACCACCACTAATGTAATAGAAGGGTCACCATCACTAATGTTAGTGTCGGGTCACCACCACTAATGTCAGAGTCGGGTCACCACCACTAATGTCAGAGTCGAGTCACCACCACTAATTTTAGAGTCGGGTCACCACCACTAATGTCAGAGTCGGGTCACCACCACTAATGTTAGAGCCGGGTCACCACCCCTAATAATAGAGTCGGGTCACCACCACTAATGTTAGATTTGGGTTACCACCACTAATGTTAGAGTTGGGTCACCACCACTAATGTCAGAGTCGGGTCACCAACACTAATGTTAGAGTCGGGTCACCACCACTAATGTCAGAATCGGGTCACCACCACTAAGGTTAGAGTCGGGTCACCACCACTAATGTCAGAGTAGGTCACCAACACTAATGTCAGAGTCGGGTCACCTCCACTAATGTTAGAGTCAGGTCACCACCACTAATTTTAGAGTCGGGTCACCACCACTAATGTTAGAGCCATGTCACCGCCACTAAAGTTAGAGTCGGTTCACCACCACTAATGTTAGAGAAGGGTCACCACCAGTAATGTTAGAGTGGGGTTACCACCACTAATGTCAGAGTCGGGTCACCACCACTAGTTTTGAGTCGGGTCACCACCACTTATGTCAGAGTCGGGACACCACCACTAATGTTGGAGTCGGGTCACCACCATAAATGTTAGAGTCGGGTCACCACCACTAATGATGGAGTCGGTTCACCACCACTCATATTAGAGTCGGGTCTCCACCACTAATTTTAGATTCGTTTCACCACCATTAATGTTAGATTCGGGTCACCACCACTAATGTCAGAGTCGGGTCACCACCACTAATGTCAGAGTCGGGTCACCACCTCTAATTTTAGAGTCGGGTCACCACCACTAATGTCAGAGTCGGGTTACCACCACTAATGTTAGAGTCGGGTCACCACCATTAATGTTAGAGTCGGGTCACCACCACTAATGTTAGAGCCGGATCACCACCACTATTATTAGAGTTGGGTCACCACCACTAATGTTAGAGAAGGGTCACCAGCACAAATGTTAGAGAATTGTCACCAGCACTAATGTTAGAGTCGGGTCGCTACCACTAATGTTAGAGTAAGGTTACCACCACTAATGTTAGATTCGGGTCACAACCACTAATGTTAGAGTTGGATCACCAGCACTAATGTTAGAGTCGGGTCGCTACCACTAATGTTAGAGTATGGTCACCACCACTAATGTTAGATTTGGGTCACCACCAAACTTGTTAGAGTCGGGTCACCACCACTAATTTACAGCCGGGTCACCACCACTAATGTCAGAGTCGGTTCACCACCACTAATGTTAGAGTCGGGTCACCAGCATTAATGTTAGAGTCGGGTCATAACCACTAATGATAGAATCGGTTCACCACCACTCATTTTAGATTCGGGTCACCAACACTCATGTTAGAGTCGGGTCACCACCACGAATCTCAGACTCGGGTCACCACCACTAATGTCAGAGTCGGGTCACCACCACTAAGGTTAGAGTCGGGTCACCACCACTAATGTCAGAGTAGGTCACCAACACTAATGTCAGAGTCGTGTCACCTCCACTAATGTTAGAGAAGGGTCACCACCAGTAATGTTAGAGTGGGGTTACCACCACTAATGTCAGATTCGGGTCACCACCACTAGTTTTGAGTCGGGTCACCACCAATAATGTCAGAGTCGGGACACCACCACTAATGTTGGAGTCGGGTCACCACCATAAATGTTAGAGTCGGGTCACCACCACTAATGATGGAGTCGGTTCACCACCACTCATATTAGAGTCGGGTCTCCACCACTAATTTTAGATTCGTTTCACCACCATTAATGTTAGATTCGGGTCACCATCACTAATGTCAGAGTCGGGTCACCACCACTAATGTCAGAGTCGGGTCACCACCTCTAATTTTAGAGTCGGGTCACCACCACTAATGTCAGAGTCGGGTTACCACCACTAATGTTAGAGTCGGGTCACCACCATTAATGTTAGAGTCGGGTCACCACCACTAATGTTAGAGCCGGATCACCACCACTATTATTAGAGTCGGGTCACCATCACTAATGTTAGAGAAGGGTCACCAGCACAAATGTAAGAGAATTGTCACCAGCACTAATGTTAGAGTCGGGTCGCTACCAGTAATGTTAGAGTAAGGTCACCACCACTAATGTTAGATTCGGGTCACAACCACTAATGTTAGAGTTGGATCACCAGCACTAATGTTAGAGTCGGGTCACCATCAATCATGTTAGAGTCGGGTCACCACCACTAATTTCCAGCCGGGTCACCACCACTGATGTCAGAGTCGGTTCACCACCACTAATGTTAGAGTCGGGTCACCAGCATTAATGTTGGAGTCGGGTCATAACCACTAATGATAGAATCGGTTCAACACCACTCATTTTAGACTCGGGTCACCACCACTAATGTTAGATTCGGATCACCGCCACTAATATGACAGTCGGGTCACCACCACTAATGTTAGAGAAGGGTCACCAGCACTAATGTTGAGTCGGGTCGCTACCAGTAATGTTAGAGTAAGGTCACCACCACGAATGTTAGAGTCGGGTCACCACCACTAATGTTAGATTCGGATCACGACCACTAATGTTAGATTCGGGTCACCACCACTAATGTTAGAGAAGGGTCACCACCACTAATGTTAGAGTCGGGTCACTTCCACTAATGTCAGAGTCGGGGCACCACCACTAATGGTAGATCGAGTCACCACCACTAATGTCACAGTCGGGTCTTCACCACAAATGTCAGAGTCGGATCACCACCTCTAATATTAAAGTCGGCTCACCACCACTAATGTTAGAGTCGTGTCACCACCACTCATGTTACAGTCGGTTCACCACCAGTAATGTCAGAGTCGGGTCACCACCACTAATGTTAGATTCGGGTCACCACCACTAATGTTAGAGTCGGGTCACCACCACTAATGTTAGAGTCGGGTCAAAGCCACAAATGTCAGAGTCGGGTTACCACCACTAATGTCAGAGTCGGGTCACCACCACTAATTTTAGAGTCGGGCCACCACCACTAATGCCAGAGTCGGGTCACCACCACTAACGTCAGAGTCGTGTCACCACCACTAATTTTAGAGTCGGGCCACCACCACTAATGCCAGAGTCGGGTCACCACCACTAATGTTAGAGCCGGGTCACCACCACTAATGATAGAGTCGGGTCACCACCACTAATGTTAGATTTGGGTTACCACCACTAATGTTAGTGTAGGGTCACCACCACTAATGTCAGAGTCGGGTCACCACCACTCATGTTAGAGTCGGGTCACCACCACTAATCTCAGACTCGGGTCACCACCACTAATGTCAGAGTCGGCTCACCACCACTAAGGTTAGAGTCGGGTCACCACCACTAAGGTTAGAGTCGGGTCACCACCACTAATGTTAGAGTTGGATCACCAGCACTAATGTTAGAGTCGGGTCGCTACCACTAATGTTAGAATAGGGTCACCACCACTAATGTTAGATTCGGGTCACCACCACACATGTTAGAGTCGGGTCACCACCACTAATTTACAGCCGGGTCACCACCACTAATGTTAGAGTCGGGTCACCAGCATTAATGTTAGAGTCGGGTCACCACCACTAATGATAGAATCGGTTCACCACCACTCATTTTAGATTCGGGTCACCACCACTAATGTTAGAGAAGGGTCACCAGCACAAATGTTAGAGAAGTGTCACCAGCAATAATGTTGTGTCGGGTCGCTACCAGTAATGTTAGAGTAAGGTCACCACCACTAATGTTAGAGTCGGGTCACCACCACTCATGTTAGAGTCGGGTCACCACCACTAATGTTAGAGTCGGATCACCACCACTAATGTTAGATTCGGGTCACCACCACTAATGTTAGAGAAGGGTCACCACCACTAATGTTAGAGTCGGGTCACCTCCACTAATGTCAGAGTCGGGGCACCTCCACTAACGTTAGATCGAGTCACCACCAGTAATGTCACAGTCGGGTCTTCACCACTCATGTCAGAGTCGGGTCACCACCACTAATATTAAAGTCAGCTCACCACCACTAATGTTAGAGTCGTGTCACCACCACTAATGTTACAGTCGGGTCAGCACCAGTAATGTCAGAGTCGGGTCACCACCACGAATGTTAGATTCGGGTCACCACCACTAATGTTAGAGTCGGGTCACCACCACTAATGTTAGAGTCGGGTCAAAGCCACAAATGTCAGAGTCGGGTCACCACCACTAATGTCAGAGTCGGGTCACCACCACTAATGTAAGAGAAGGGTCACCACCACTAATGTTAGAGTCGGGTCACCACCACTAATGTCAGAGTCGGGTCACCACCACTAATGTCAGAGTCGAGTCACCACCACTAATTTTAGAGGCGGGTCACCACCACTAATGCCAGAGACGGGTCACCACCACTAATGTTAGAGCCGGGTCACCACCACTAATGATAGAGTCGGGTCACCACCACCAATTTTAGATTTGGGTTACCACCACTAATGTTAGAGTTGGGTCACCACCACTAATGTCAGAGTCGGGTCACCACCACTAATGTTAGAGTCGGGTCACCACCACTAATCTCAGACTCGGGTCACCACCACTAATGTCAGAGTCGAGGTCACCACCACTAAGGTTAGAGTCGGGTCACCACCACTAATGTCAGAGTAGGTCACCAACAATAATGTCAGAGTCGGGTCACCTCCACTAATGTTAGAGTCAGGTCACCACCACTAATTTTAGAGTCGGGTCACCACCACTAATGTTAGAGCCGGGTCACCACCACTAATGTTAGAGTCGGTTCACCACCACTAATGTTAGAGAAGTGTCACCACCACTAATGTTAGAGTGGGGTTACCACCACGAATGTCTGAGCCGGGTCACCACCACTAGTTTTGAGCCGGGTCACCACCACTAATGTTAGTGTCGGTTCACCACCACTATTGTTAGAGAAGGGTCAACACCACTAATGTTAGAGTCGGGTCACTACCATTTTGTCAGAGTCGGGTCACCACCACTAATGTTAGAGTTGGGTCAGCACCACTAATGTTAGAGTTGGGTCACCACCACTATTGTTAGTGTCGGGTCACCAGCACAAATGTTAGAGTCGGGTCACCACCACTAATGTTAGAGTCGGGTCACCACCACTAATGTCAGAGTCGGGTCACCACCACTAATATCAGAGTCGGGTCACCAGCACAAATGTTAGTGTCGTGTCACCACCACTAATGTTAGAGTCGAGTCACCAGCACAAATGATAGAGTTGGGTCACCGCCACTAATGTTACTGTCGGGTCACCGCCACTAATGTTAGAGTCAGGTCACCACAACTAATGTCAGATTCGGGTCATCACCACTAATGACAGAGTCAGGTCACCACCACTAATGTCAGAGTCAGGTCACCTCCACTAATGTTATAGTCGGGTCACCACCACTAATGTTAGAGATGGGTCACGACCACTAACGTTAGAGGCGGGTCACCAGCACAAATGTTAGTGTCGGTTCACCACCACTATTGTTAAAGAAGGGTCAACACCACTAATGTTAGAGTCGGGTCACTACCATTAATGTCAGAGACGGGTCACCACCACTAATGTTAGAGTTGGGTCAGCACCACTAATGTTAGAGTTGGGTCACCACCACTATTGTTAGTGTCGGGTCACCAGCACAAATGTTAGAGTCGGGTCACCACCACTAATGTTAGAGTCGGGTCACCACCACTAAAGTTAGAGTCGGGTCACCACCACTAATGTTAGAGAATGGTCACCACCACTAATGTTAGCGTCGGGTCACCTCCACTAATGTCAGAGTCGGGTCACCACCACTAATGTTAGATCGAGTCACCACCACTAATGTCACAGTCGGGTCTTCACCACTGTTGTCAGAGTCGGGTCACCACCACTAATGTTAAAGTCGGGTCACCACCACTAATGTTAGAGTCGGGTCACCACCACTAATGTTAGAGTCTGGTCACCACCACTAATGTCAGAGTCGGGTCACCACCACTAAAGTTAGAGTCGGGTCACCACCACTAATGTTAGAGTCGGGTCAAAGCCACTAATGTCAGAGTCGGGTCACCACCACTAATGAAAGCGAAGGGTCACCACCACTAATGTTACAGTCGCGTCACCACAACTAATGTCAGAGTCGGGTCACCACCACTAATGTCAGAGTCGGATTACCACCACTAATGTTAGAGTCGGGTCACCGCCACTAATGTCAGAGTCGGGTCACCACCACAAATGTTAGACTCGGGTCACCACCAGTAATGATAGAGTCGGGTCACCACCACTAATGTCAGAGTCGGGTCACCACCACTAAGGTTAGTGTTGGGTCACCACCACTAATGTCAGAATAGGTCACCAACACTAATGTCAGAGTCGGGTCACCTCCACTAATGTTAGAGTCGGGTCACCACCACTAATATAAGAGTCGGGTCACCACCACTAATGTTAGAGCGGGTTCACCACCACTAATGTTAGAGTTGGTTCACCACCACTAATGATAGAGAAGGGTCACCACCACTAATGTTAGAGTGGGGTTACCACCACTAATGTCAGAGTCGGGTCACCACCACTAGTTTTAGATTCGGGTCACCACCACTAATGTCACAGTCGGGTCACCACCACTAATGTTGCAGTCGGGTCACCACCATAAATGTTAGAGTCGGGTCACCACCACTAATGTTACAGTCGGTTCACCACCACTCATGTTAGAGTCGGGTCTCCACCACTAATGTTAAATTCGGATCACCACCATTAATGTTAGATTCGGGTCACCACCACTAATGTCAGAGTCGGGTCACCACCACTAATGTCAGAGTCGGGTCACCACCACTAGTTTTAGAGTCGGGTCACCACCACTAATGTCAGAGTCGGGACACCACCACTAATGAAAGAGTCGGGTCACCACCATTAATGTTAGAGTCGGGTCACCACCACTAATGATAGATTCGGTTCACTATCACTCATGTTAGAGTCGGGTCACCACCACTAATGTGAGAGTCGTGTCACCACCACTAATGTCAGAGTCGGGTCACCACCACTCATGTCAGAGTCGGTTCACCACCACTAATGTTCGAGTCGGGTCACCACCACTGATGTTAGAGTCGGGTCATCAACACTAATGTTAGTGTCGGGTCACCACCACTAATGCTATAATCGGGTCAGCAACACTTATGTCACAGTTGGGTCACCACCACTAATGTTAAATTCAGGTCACCACCACTAATGTTACAGTCGGGTCACCACCACTAATGTTCCAGTGGGGTCAGAACAACTAATGTCAGAGTCGGGTCACCACCACTAATGTCAGAGTCAGGTCACCACCACTAATGTCAGTGTCAGGTCACCTCCACTAAAGTTAGAGTCGGGTCACCACCACTAATTTTAGAGTCGGGTCACCACCACTAATGTGAGAGCTGGGTCACCACCACTAATGTCAGAGTCGGGTCACTAACACTAATGTCAGAGTCGGTTCATCACCACTAATGTCAGAGTCGGGTCACCACCACTAATGTCAGAGTCGGGTCACCACCACTAATGTCAGAGTCGGGTCACCAGCACAAATGATAGAGTCGGGTCACCGCCACTAAAGTTACAGTCGGGTCACCACCACCAATGTTAAAATCAGGTCACCACAACTAATGTCATAGTCGGGTCATCACCACTAATGTCAGAGTCGGGTCACCACCACTAATGTCAGAGTCGGGTCACCACCACTAATGTTAGAGTCGAGTCACCAGTACAAATGTTAGAGTCGTGTCACCACCACTAATGTCAGAGTCGGGTCACCACCACTAATGTCAGAGTCGGGTCACCAGCACAAATGATAGAGTCGGGTCACCGCCACTAATGTTACAGTCGGGTCACCACCAACAATGTTAGAATCAGGTCACCACAACTACTGTCAGAGTCGGGTCTCCACCACTCATGTCAGAGTCAGGTCACCACTACTAATGTCAGAGTCAGGTCACCTCCAATAATGTTATAGTCGGGTCACCACCACTAATTTTAGAATCGGGTCACCACCACTAATGTCAGAGTCGGGTCACCACCACTAATGTTGGAGTCGGTTCACCACCACAAATGTTATAGTCGGGTCACCACCACTAATTTTAGAGTTGGGTCACCACCCCTAATGTCAGAGTCGGGTCACCACCACTAATGTTAGAGAAGGGTCACCACCTCTAATGTTAGAGAAGGGTCACCACAACTAATGTTAGAATGTGGTCACCACCACTAATGTCAGAGTCGGGTAACCACCACGAATGTTAGTGTCGGCTCACCACCACTAATGTCAGAGTCGGGGCACCACCACTAATGTTAGAGTCGGGTCACCACCAGTAATGTTAGAGTCGGGTCAGCACCACGAATGTTAGATTCGGTCCACCTCCACTAATATTAGAGTAAGGTCACCACCACTAATGTTAGAGAAGGGCCACCAGCACAAATGTTAGGGAATGTCACCAGCACTAATGTCAGAGTCGAGTCACCACCATTAATTTTAGAGTCGGGTCACCACCACTAATGTTAGAGTCGGTTCATCTCCACTAATATTAGAGTCGGATCACCACCACTAATGTCAGAGTCGGGTCCCGAATACTAATGTTAGAGTTGGGTCAGCACCATTAATGTTAGAATTCGGTCACCACCACTAATGATAGAGTCGGTTCACCACCACTCATCTTAGATTCGGCTCACCGCCACTAATGTTAGAGTCGGGTCACCACCACTAATGTTAGAGAAGGCTCACCAGCACTAATGTTAGAGAAGTGTCATCAGCACTAATGTTAGAGTCGGGTCACCACCACTAATGTTAGAGTCGGGTCACCACCACTCATGTTAGAGTTGGGTCACCACCCCTCATGTTGGAGTCGGGTCACCACCACGAATGTTAGAGTCGGATCACCACCACTAATGTTAGAGTCGGGTCACTACTACTAATGTCAGAGTCGGGTCACCACCACTAATGTCAGAGTCGGGTCACCACCACTAATGTCAGAGTCGGGTCACCACCACTAATGTCAGAGTCGGGTCACCACCACTAATGTTAGAGTCGGGTCACCACCACTAATGTTAGAGACGAGTCACCAGCACAAATGTTAGAGTCGTGTCACCACCACAAATGTTAGAGTCGAGTCACCAGCACAAATGATAGAGTCGGGTCACTGCCACTAATGTTACAGTCGGGTCACCACCACTAATGTTAGAGTCAGGTCACAACAACTAATGTCAGAGTCGGGTCACCACCACTAATGTCAGAGTCAGGTCACCACCACTAATGTCAGTGTCAGGTCACCTCCACTAAAGTTAGAGTCGGGTCACCACCACTAATTTTAGAGTCGGGTCACCACCACTAATGTGAGAGCTGGGTCACCACCACTAATGTCAGAGTCGGGTCACTAACACTAATGTCAGAGTCGGTTCATCACCACTAATGTCAGAGTCGGGTCACCACCACTAATGTCAGAGTCGGGTCACCACCACTAATGTCAGAGTCGGGTCACCAGCACAAATGATAGAGTCGGGTCACCGCCACTAAAGTTACAGTCGGGTCACCACCACCAATGTTAAAATCAGGTCACCACAACTAATGTCAGAGTCGGGTCATCACCACTAATGTCAGAGTCGGGTCACCACCACTAATGTCAGAGTCGGGTCACCACCACTAATGTTAGAGTCGAGTCACCAGTACAAATGTTAGAGTCGTGTCACCACCACTAATGTCAGAGTCGGGTCACCACCACTAATGTCAGAGTCGGGTCACCAGCACAAATGATAGAGTCGGGTCACCGCCACTAATGTTACAGTCGGGTCACCACCAACAATGTTAGAATCAGGTCACCACAACTACTGTCAGAGTCGGGTCTCCACCACTCATGTCAGAGTCAGGTCACCACTACTAATGTCAGAGTCAGGTCACCTCCAATAATGTTATAGTCGGGTCACCACCACTAATTTTAGAATCGGGTCACCACCACTAATGTCAGAGTCGGGTCACCACCACTCATGTTGGAGTCGGTTCACCACCACAAATGTTATAGTCGGGTCACCACCACTAATTTTAGAGTTGGGTCACCACCCCTAATGTCAGAGTCGGGTCACCACCACTAATGTTAGAGAAGGGTCACCACCTCTAATGTTAGAGAAGGGTCACCACAACTAATGTTAGAATGTGGTCACCACCACTAATGTCAGAGTCGGGTAACCACCACGAATGTTAGTGTCGGCTCACCACCACTAATGTCAGAGTCGGGGCACCACCACTAATGTTAGAGTCGGGTCACCACCAGTAATGTTAGAGTCGGGTCAGCACCACGAATGTTAGATTCGGTCCACCTCCACTAATATTAGAGTAAGGTCACCACCACTAATGTTAGAGAAGGGCCACCAGCACAAATGTTAGGGAATGTCACCAGCACTAATGTCAGAGTCGAGTCACCACCATTAATTTTAGAGTCGGGTCACCACCACTAATGTTAGAGTCGGTTCATCTCCACTAATATTAGAGTCGGATCACCACCACTAATGTCAGAGTCGGGTCCCGAATACTAATGTTAGAGTTGGGTCAGCACCATTAATGTTAGAATTCGGTCACCACCACTAATGATAGAGTCGGTTCACCACCACTCATCTTAGATTCGGCTCACCGCCACTAATGTTAGAGTCGGGTCACCACCACTAATGTTAGAGAAGGCTCACCAGCACTAATGTTAGAGAAGTGTCATCAGCACTAATGTTAGAGTCGGGTCACCACCACTAATGTTAGAGTCGGGTCACCACCACTCATGTTAGAGTTGGGTCACCACCCCTCATGTTGGAGTCGGGTCACCACCACGAATGTTAGAGTCGGATCACCACCACTAATGTTAGAGTCGGGTCACTACTACTAATGTCAGAGTCGGGTCACCACCACTAATGTCAGAGTCGGGTCACCACCACTAATGTCAGAGTCGGGTCACCACCACTAATGTCAGAGTCGGGTCACCACCACTAATGTTAGAGTCGGGTCACCACCACTAATGTTAGAGACGAGTCACCAGCACAAATGTTAGAGTCGTGTCACCACCACAAATGTTAGAGTCGAGTCACCAGCACAAATGATAGAGTCGGGTCACTGCCACTAATGTTACAGTCGGGTCACCACCACTAATGTTAGAGTCAGGTCACAACAACTAATGTCAGAGTCGGGTCACCACCACTAATGTCAGAGTCAGGTCACCACCACTAATGTCAGAATCAGGTCACCTCCACTAATGTTATAGTCGGGTCACCACCACTAATTTTAGAGTCGGGTCACCAACACTAATGTCAGAGTCGGGTCACCACCACTAATGTTGGAGTCGGGTCACCACCACAAATGTTATAGTCGGGTCACCAGCACTAATTTTAGAGACGGGTCACCACCACTAATGTCAGAGTCGGGTCACCACCACTAATGTTAGAGAAGGGTCACCACCTCTATTGTTAGAGAAGGGTCACCACCACTAATGTTGGAGTGGGGTCACCACCACTAATGTCAGAGTCGGGTAACCACCACTAATGTTAGTGTCGGGTCACCACCACTAATGTCAGAGTCGGGTCACCACCACTAATGTTAGAGTCGGGTCACCACCACAAATGTTAGAGAAGGGTCACCACCACTAATGTTGGAGTGGGGTCACCACCACTAATGTCAGAGTCGGGTAACCACCACTAATGTCAGAGTCGGGTCACCAACACTAATGTTAAAGTCGGGTCACCACCACTAATGTTAGAGTCGGGTCACCACCACTAATGTTAGAGTCGGGTCACCACCACTAATGTCAGAGTCGGGTCACCACCACTAAAGTTAGAGTCGGCTCACCACCACTAATGTTAGAGTCGGGTCAAAGCTATTAATGTAAGAGTCGGGTCACGACCACGAATGACAGCGAAGGGTCACCACCACTAATGTTACAGTCGCTTCACCACCACTAATGTCAGAGTCGGGTCACCACCACTAATGTCAGAGTCGGGTCACCACCACTAATGTTAGAGTCGGGTCACCGCCACTAATGTCAGAGTTGGGTCACCACCAAAAATGTTAGAGTCGGGTCACCACCACTAATGATAGAGTCGGGTCACCACCACTAATTTTAGAGTCGGGTCACCAACACTAATGTCAGAGTCGGGTCACCTCCACTAATGTTAGAGTCGGGTCACCACCACTAATTTTAGAGTCGGGTCACCATCACTAAAGTTAGAGCCGGGTCACCACCACTAATGTTAGTGTTGTTTCACCAAAACTAATGTTAGAGAAGGGTCATCACCACTAATGTTAGAGCCGGGTCGCCACCACTAATGTTAGAGTTGTTTCACCACCACTAATGTTAGAGAAGGGTCATCACCACTAATGTTGGAGTCAGGTTACCACCGTAAATGTTAGGGTCGGTTCACCACCACTCATGTTAGAGTCGGGTCTCCACCTCTAATGTTAAATTCGGATCATCACCATTAATGTTAGATTCGGGTCACCACCACGAATGTCAGAGTCGGGTCACCACCACTAATGTCAGAGTCGGGTCACCACCACTAATTTTAGAGTCGGGTCACCACCACTAATGTCAGAGTCGGGTCACCACCACTAATGTTAGAGTCGGGTCAGCACCATTAATGTTAGAATTCGGTCACCACCACTAATGATAGAGTCGGTTCACCACCACTCATCTTAGATTCGGCTCACCACCACTAATGTTAGAGTCGGGTCACCACCACTAATGTTAGAGAAGGCTCACCAGCACTAATGTTGGAGAAGTGTCATCAGCACTAATGTTAGAGTCGGGTCACCACCACTAATGTTAGAGTCGGGTCACCACCACTCATGTTAGAGTTGGGTCACCACCCCTCATGTTAGAGTCGGGTCACCACCACGAATGTTAGAGTCGGATCACCACCACTAATGTTAGAGTCGGGTCACTACTACTAATGTCAGAGTCGGGTCACCACCACTAATGTCAGAGTCGGGTCACCACCACTAATGTCAGAGTCGGGTCACCACCACTAATGTCAGAGTCGGGTCACCACCACTAATGTTAGAGTCGGGTCACCACCACTAATGTTAGAGACGAGTCACCAGCACAAATGTTAGAGTCGTGTCACCACCACAAATGTTAGAGTCGAGTCACCAGCACAAATGATAGAGTCGGGTCACTGCCACTAATGTTACAGACGGGTCACCACCACTAATGTTAGAGTCAGGTCACAACAACTAATGTCAGAGTCGGGTCACCACCACTAATGTCAGAGTCAGGTCACCACCACTAATGTCAGAATCAGGTCACCTCCACTAATGTTATAGTCGGGTCACCACCACTAATTTTAGAGTCGGGTCACCAACACTAATGTCAGAGTCGGGTCACCACCACTAATGTTGGAGTCGGGTCACCACCACAAATGTTATAGTCGGGTCACCAGCACTAATTTTAGAGACGGGTCACCACCACTAATGTCAGAGTCGGGTCACCACCACTAATGTTAGAGAAGGGTCACCACCTCTATTGTTAGAGAAGGGTCACCACCACTAATGTTGGAGTGGGGTCACCACCACTAATGTCAGAGTCGGGTAACCACCACTAATGTTAGTGTCGGGTCACCACCACTAATGTCAGAGTCGGGTCACCACCACTAATGTTAGAGTCGGGTCACCACCACAAATGTTAGAGAAGGGTCACCACCTCTATTGTTAGAGAAGGGTCACCACCACTTATGTTGGAGTGGGGTCACCACCACTAATGTCAGAGTCGGGTAACCACCACTAATGTCAGAGTCGGGTCACCAACACTAATTTTAAAGTCGGGTCACCACCACTAACGTTAGAGTCGGGTCTCCACCACTAATGTTAGAGTCGGGTCACCACCACTAATGTCAGAGTCGGGTCACCACCACTAAAGTTAGAGTCGGCTCACCACCACTAATGTTAGAGTCGGGTCAAAGCTATTAATGTAAGAGTCGGGTCACGACCACGAATGACAGCGAAGGGTCACCACCACTAATGTTACAGTCGCTTCACCACCACTAATGTCAGAGTCGGGTCACCACCACTAATGTCAGAGTCGGGTCACCACCACTAATGTTAGAGTCGGGTCACCGCCACTAATGTCAGAGTTGGGTCACCACCAAAAATGTTAGAGTCGGGTCACCACCACTAATGATAGAGTCGGGTCACCACCACTAATTTTAGAGTCGGGTCACCAACACTAATGTCAGAGTCGGGTCACCTCCACTAATGTTAGAGTCGGGTCACCACCACTAATTTTAGAGTCGGGTCACCATCACTAAAGTTAGAGCCGGGTCACCACCACTAATGTTAATGTTGTTTCACCACCACTAATGTTAGAGAAGGGTCATCACCACTAATGTTAGAGCCGGGTCACCACCACTAATGTTAGAGTTGTTTCACCACCACTAATGTTAGAGAAGGGTCATCACCACTAATGTTGGAGTCAGGTTACCACCGTAAATGTTAGCGTCGGGTCACCACCACTAATGAAAGAGTCGGTTCACCACCACTCATGTTAGAGTCGGGTCTCCACCTCTAATGTTAAATTCGGATCATCACCATTAATGTTAGATTCGGGTCACCACCACGAATGTCAGAGTCGGGTCACCACCACTAATGTCAGAGTCGGGTCACCACCACTAATTTTAGAGTCGGGTCACCACCACTAATGTCAGAGTCGGGTCACCACCACTAATGTTAGAGTCGGCTCACCACCATGAATGTTAGAGTCGAGTCACCACCACTAATGATAGAGACGGTTCACCATCACTCATGTTAGTGTCGGGTCACCACCACTAATGTTAGAGTCGGGTCAAAGCCACTAATGTCAAAGTCGGGTCACCACCACTAATGAAAGCGAAGGGTCACCACCACTAATGTTACAGTCGCGTCACCACAACTAATGTCAGAGTCGGGTCACCACCACTAATGTCAGAGTCGGATTACCACCACTAATGTTAGAATCGGGTCACTGCCACTAATGTCAGAGTCGGGTCACCACCACAAATGTTAGACTCGGGTCACCACCACTAATGATAGAGTCGGGTCACCACCACTAATGTCAGAGTCGGGTCACCTCCACTAAGGTTAGTGTTGGGTCACCACCACTAATGTCAGAGTAGGTCACCAACACTAATGTCAGAGTCGGGTCACCTCCACTAATGTTAGAGTCGGGTCACCACCACTAATTTTAGAGTCGGGTCACCACCACTAATGTTAGAGCCGGTTCACCACCACTAATGTTAGAGTTGGTTCACCACCACTAATGATAGAGAAGGGTCACCACCACTAATGTTAGAGTGGGGTTACCACCACTAATGTCAGAGTCGGGTCACCACCACTAGTTTTAGATTCGGGTCACCACCATAAATGTTACAGTCGGTTCACCACCACTAATGTTACAGTCGGTTCACCACCACTCATGTTAGAGTCGGGTCTCCACCACTAATGTTAAATTCGGATCACCACCATTAATGTTAGATTCGGGTCAACACCACTAATTTTAGAGTCGGGTCACCACCACTAATGTCAGAGTCGGGTCACCACCACTAATGTCAGATTCGGGTCACCACCATTAATGTTAGAGTCGGGTCACCACCACTAATGATAGATTCGGTTCACCATCACTCATGTTAGAGTCGGGTCACCACCACTAATGTTAGAGTCGTGTCACCACCACTAATGTCAGAGTCGGGTCACCACCACTAATGTCAGAGTCGGTTCACCACCACTAATGTTAGAGTCGGGTCACCACCACTAATGTTAGAGTCGGGTCATCACCACTAATGTTAGTGTCGGGTCACCACCACTAATGCTATAGTCGGGTCAGCACCACTTATGTCATAGTTTGGTCACCACCACTAATGTTAGATTCGGGTCACCACCACTAATGTTACAGTCGGGTCAACACCACTAATGTTCCAGTGGGGTCACAACAACTAATGTCAGAGTCGGGTCACCACCACTAATGTCAGGGTCAGGTCACCACCACTAATGTCAGTGTCAGGTCACCTCCACTAAATTTAGAGTCGGGTCACCACCACTAATTTTAGAGTCGGGTCATTACCACTAATGTGATTGCCGGGTCACCACCACTAACGTTAGAGTCGGTTCACCACCACTAATGTTAGGGAAGGGTCACCACCACTGATGTTAGAGTGGGGTTACCACCACTAATGTCAGACTCGGGTCACCACCACTAGTTTTAGAGCCGGGTCACCACCAATGTCAGAGTCGGGTCTCCACCACTAATGTTGGAGACGGGTCACCACCATTAATGTCAGAGTCGGGTCACCACCACTACTGTTAGAGTCGGGTCACCACCACTAATGTCAGAGTCGGGTCACCACCACTAATGTTAGATCGAGTCACCACCACTAATGTCACAGTCGGGTCTTCACCACTAATGTCAGAGTCGGGTCACCACCACTAATGTTAAAGTCGGGTCACCACCACTAATGTTAGAGTCGGGTCACCACCACTAATGTTAGAGTCAGGTCACCACCACTAATGTCAGAGTCAGGTCACCACCACTAAAGTTAGAGTCGGGTCATCACCACTAATGTTAGAGTCGGGTCAAAGACACTCATGTCAGAGTCGGGTCATCACCACTAATGAAAGTGAAGGGTCACCAGCACTAATGTTGCAGTCGCGTCACCACCACGAATGTCAGAGTCGGGTCACCACCACTAATGTCAGAGTCGGGTCACCACCACTAATGTTAGAGTCGGGTCACCGCCACTAATGTCAGAGTCGGGTCACCACCACTAATGTTAGAGTCGGGTCACCACCACTAATGATAGAGTCGGGTCACCACCACTAATGTTAGAGTTGGGTTCCCATCACTAATTTAAGAGTCGGTTCACCACCAGTAATGTCAGAGTCGGGTCACCACCACTAAGGTTAGAGTCGGGCCACCACCACTAATGTCAGAGTAGGTCACCAACACTAATGTCAAAGTCGGGTCACCTACACTAATGTTAGAGTCGGGTCACCACCACTAATGTCAGACTCGGGTCACCACCAGTAATGTCAGAGTCGGGTCACCACCACTAATGTCAGAGTCGGTTCACTACCACGAATGGTAGAGTCGGGTCACCACCACTAATGTTAGAGTCGGGTCATCACCACTAATGTTAGTGTCGGGTCACCACCACTAATGCTATAGTCCGGTCAGCACCACTTATGTCAGAGTTGGGTCACCACCACTAATGTTAGATTCGGGTCACCACCACTAAAGTTACAGTCGGGTCACCACCACTAATGTTACAGTCGGGTCACATCAACTAATGTCAGAGTCGGGTCACCACCACGAATGACAGAGTCAGGTCACCACCACTAATGTCAGTGTCAGGTCACCTCCACTAAAGTTAGAGTCGGGTCACCACCACTAATTTTAGATTCGGGTCACCACCACTAAGGAACCCTCACAATATTCAAGAAGCATTTGGATGAGCACTTGAAATGTCATTGCATACAAGGCTATGGACCAAATGCTGGAAAATGGGATTAGACTGGACAGGGATTGATGGGCGGCGCAGACACGATGGGCCGAAGGGCCTCTTTCTGTGCTGTAAAACTCCATGACTCTATGACTAATGTTAGAGCCGGGTCACCACCACTAACGTTAGAGTCGGTTCACCACCACTAATGTTAGAGAAGGGTCACCACCACAAATGTTAGAGTGGGGTTACCACAACTAATGTCAGAGTCGGGTCACCACCACTAGTTTTGGAGTCGAGTCACCACCACTAATGTCAGAGTCGGGTCTCTACCACTAATGTTGGAGTCGGGTCACCACCATTAATGTTAGAGTCGGGTAACCCCACTAATGATACAGTCGGTTCACCACCACTCATGTTAGAGTCGTGTCACCACAGCTAATGTTAGAGTCGGATCACCACCACTAATATTAGAGTCGGGTCACCACCACTAATGTTAGAGAAGGGTCACCAGCACAAATTTTAGAGAAGTGTCACCAGCACTAATGTTAGTGTCGGGTCACCACCACTAATGTTAGTGTCGGGTCACCACCACTAATGTTAGAATCGGGTCACCACCACTCATGTTGGAGTCGGGTCACCACCACTAATGTTAGAGTCGGATCAGCACCACTAATGTTAGATTCGGCTCACTACCACTAATGTCAGAGCCGGGTCACCACCACTAATGTCAGACTCAGGTCACCACCACTAATTTTAGAGTCGGGTCACCACCACTAATGTTAGAGATGGGTCACCACCACTAATGTTAGATTCGGGTCACCAGCACTAATGTTCGTGTCGGTTCACCACCACTATTGTTAGAGAAGGGTCAACACCACTAATGTTAGAGTCGGGTCACGACCATTAATGTCAGAGTCGGGTCACCACCACTAATGTTACAGTTGGGTCAGCACCACTAATGTTACAGTTGGGTCACCACCACTATTGTTAGTGTCGGGTCACCAGCACAAATGTTAGAGCCGGGTCACCACCACTAATGTTAGAGTCGGGTCACCTCCACTAATGTTAGAGTCGGGTCACCACCACTAATGTTAGAGAAGGGTCACCACCACTAATGTTAGCGACGGGTCACCTCCACTAATGTCAGAGTCGGGTCACCACCACTAATGTTAGATCGAGTCACAACCACTAATGTCACAGTCGGGTCTTCACCACGAATGTCACTGTCGGGTCACCAACACTAATGTTAAAGTCGGGTCACCACCACTAATGTTAGAGTCGGGTCACCACCACTAATGTTAGAGTCGGGTCACCACCACTAATGTCAGAGTCGGGTCACCACCACTAAAGTTAGAGTTGGCTCACCACCACTAATGTTAGAGTCGGGTCAAAGCTATTAATGTAAGAGTCGGGTCACGACCACGAATGAAAGCGAAGGGTCACCACCACTAATGTTACAGTCGCTTCACCACCACTAATGTCAGAGTCGCGTCACCACCACTAATGTCAGAGTCGGGTCACCACCACTAATGTTAGAGTCGGGTCACCGCCACTAATGTCAGAGTCGGGTCACCACCAAAAATGTTAGAGTCGGGTCACCACCACTAATGATAGAGTCGGGTCACCACCACTAATTTTAGAGTCGGGTCACCAACACTAATGTCAGAGTCGGGTCACCTCCACTAATGTTAGAGTCGGGTCACCACCACTAATTTTAGAGTCGGGTCACCATCACTAAAGTTAGAGCCGGGTCACCACCACTAATGTTAGAGTTGTTTCACCACCACTAATGTTAGAGAAGGGTCATCACCACTAATGTTAGAGTGGGGTTACCACCACTAATGTCAGAGTCGGGTCACCACCACGAGTTTTAGATTCGGGTCACCACCACTAATGTTAGAGAAGGGTCATCACCACTAATGTTAGAGAAGGGTCATCAACACTAATGTCAGAGTCGGGTCACCTCCACTAATGTTAGAGTCGGGTCACCACCACTAATTTTAGAGTCGGGTCACCATCACTAATGTTAGAGCCGGGTCACCACCACTAATGAAAGAGTCGTTTCACCACCACTAATGTTAGAGTCGGGTCTCCACCTCTAATGTTAAATTCGGATCATCACCATTAATGTTAGATTCGGGTCACCACCACGAATGTCAGAGTCGGGTCACCACCACTAATGTCAGAGTCGGGTCACCACCACTAATTTTAGAGTCGGGTCACCACCACTAATGTCAGAGTCGGGACACCACCACTAATGTTAGAGTCGGGTCAACACCATGAATGTTAGAGTCGAGTCACCACCACTAATGATAGAGACGGTTCACCAGCACTCATGTTAGAGTCGGGTCACCACCACTAATGTTAGAGCCGTGTCACCACCACTAATGTTAGAGTCGGGTCACCACCACTAATGTTAGAAAAGCGTCACCTCCACTAATGTTAGCGGCGGCTCACCTCCACTAATGTCAGAGTCGGTTCACCATCACAATTTTAGATCGAGTCACCACCACTAATGTCACAGTCGGGTCTTCACCACTAATGTCAGAGTCGTTTCACCACCACTAATATTAAAGTCGGCTCACCACCACTAATGTTGGAGTCGTCTCACCACCACTAATGTGAGAGTCGGGTCACCACCACTAATGTTAGAGTCGGGTCACCACCACTAATGTTAGAGTCGGGTCACCACCACTAATGTTGGAGTCGGGTCAAAGCCACAAATGTCAGAGTCGGGCCACCACCACTAATGTCAGATTCGGGTCACCACCACTAATGTAAGAGAAGTGTCACCACCACTAATGTTAGAGTCGGGTCACCACCACTAATGTCAGAGTCGGGTCACCACCACCACTAATGTCAGAGTCAGGTCACCACCACTAATGTCAGTGTCAGGTCACCTCCACTAAATTTAGAGTCGGGTCACCACCACTAATTTTAGAGTCGGGTCATTACCACTAATGTGATTGCCGGGTCACCACCACTAACGTTAGAGTCGGTTCACCACCACTAATGTTAGGGAAGGGTCACCACCACTGATGTTAGAGTGGGGTTACCACCACTAATGTCAGACTCGGGTCACCACCACTAGTTTTAGAGCCGGGTCACCACCAATGTCAGAGTCGGGTCTCCACCACTAATGTTGGAGACGGGTCACCACCATTAATGTCAGAGTCGGGTCACCACCACTACTGTTAGAGTCGGGTCACCACCACTAATGTCAGAGTCGGGTCACCACCATTAATGTTAGATCGAATCACCACCACTAATGTCACAGTCGGGTCTTCACCACTAATGTCAGAGTCGGGTCACCACCACTAATGTTAAAGTCGGGTCACCACCACTAATGTTAGAGTCGGGTCACCACCACTAATGTTAGAGTCAGGTCACCACCACTCATGTCAGAGTCAGGTCACCACCACTAAAGTTAGAGTCGGGTCATCACCACTAATGTTAGAGTCGGGTCAAAGACACTCATGTCAGAGTCGGGTCATCACCACTAATGAAAGCGAAGGGTCACCAGCACTAATGTTGCAGTCGCGTCACCACCACGAATGTCAGAGCCGGGTCACCACCACTAATGTCAGAGTCGGGTCACCACCACTAATGTTAGAGTCGGGTCACCGCCACTAATGTCAGAGTCGGGTCACCACCACTAATGTCAGAGTCGGGTCACCACCACTAATGTTAGAGTCGGGTCACCACCACTAATGTCAGACTCGGGTCACCACCACTAATGTCAGAGACGGGTCACCACCACTAAGGTTAGAGTCGGGCCACCACCACTAATGTCAGAGTAGGTCACCAACACTAATGTCAAAGTCGGGTCACCTACACTAATGTTAGAGTCGGGTCACCACCACTAATGTCAGACTCGGGTCACCACCAGTAATGTCAGAGTCGGGTCACCACCACTAATGTCAGAGTCGGTTCACTACCACGAATGGTAGAGTCGGGTCACCACCACTAATGCTATAGTCCGGTCAGCACCACTTATGTCAGAGTTGGGTCACCACCACTAATGTTAGATTCGGGTCACCACCACTAAAGTTACAGTCGGGTCACCACCACTAATGTTACAGTCGGGTCACATCAACTAATGTCAGAGTCGGGTCACCACCACGAATGACAGAGTCAGGTCACCACCACTAATGTCAGTGTCAGGTCACCTCCACTAAAGTTAGAGTCGGGTCACCACCACTAATTTTAGATTCGGGTCACCACCACTAAGGAACCCTCACAACATTCAAGAAGCATTTGGATGAGCACTTGAAATGTCATTGCATACAAGGCTATGGACCAAATGCTGGAAAATGGGATTAGACTGGACAGGGATTGATGGGCGGCGCAGACACGATGGGCCGAAGGGCCTCTTTCTGTGCTGTAAAACTCTATGACTCTATGACTAATGTTAGAGCCGGGTCACCACCACTAACGTTAGAGTCGGTTCACCACCACTAATGTTAGAGAAGGGTCACCACCACGAATGTTAGAGTGGGGTTACCACAACTAATGTCAGAGTCGGGTCACCACCACTAGTTTTAGAGTCGAGTCACCACCACTAATGTCAGAGTCGGGTCTCTACCACTAATGTTGGAGTCGGGTCACCACCATTAATGTTAGAGTCGGGTAACCCCACTAATGATACAGTCGGTTCACCACCACTCATGTTAGAGTCGGGTCACCACAGCTAATGTTAGAGTCGGATCACCACCACTAATATTAGAGTCGGGTCACCACCACTAATGTTAGAGAAGGGTCACCAGCACAAATTTTAGAGAAGTGTCACCAGCACTAATGTTAGTGTCGGGTCACCACCACTAATGTTAGTGTCGGGTCACCACCACTAATGTTAGAATCGGGTCACCACCACTCATGTTGGAGTCGGGTCACCACCACTAATGTTAGAGTCGGATCAGCACCACTAATGTTAGATTCGGCTCACTACCACTAATGTCAGAGCCGGGTCACCACCACTAATGTCAGACTCAGGTCACCACCACTAATTTTAGAGTCGGGTCACCACCACTATTGTTAGAGATGGGTCACCACCACTAATGTTAGATTCGGGTCACCAGCACTAATGTTCGTGTCGGTTCACCACCACTATTGTTAGAGAAGGGTCAACACCACTAATGTTAGAGTTGGGTCACGACCATTAATGTCAGAGTCGGGTCACCACCACTAATGTTACAGTTGGGTCAGCACCACTAATGTTACAGTTGGGTCACCACCACTATTGTTAGTGTCGGGTCACCAGCACAAATGTTAGAGTCGGGTCACCACCACTAATGTTAGAGTCGGTTCACCTCCACTAATGTTAGAGTCGGGTCACCACCACTAATGTTAGAGAAGGGTCACCACCACTAATGTTAGCGACGGGTCACCTCCACTAATGTCAGAGTCGGGTCACCACCACTAATGTTAGATCGAGTCACAACCACTAATGTCACAGTCGGGTCTTCACCACGAATGTCAGAGTCGGGTCACCAACACTAATGTTGGAGTCGGGTCACCACCATAAATGTTAGAGTCGGGTCACAACCACTAATGATAGAGTCGGTTCACCACCACTCATATTAGAGTGGGGCTCCACCACTAATTTTAGATTCGTTTCACCACCATTAATGTTAGATTCGGGTCACCACCACTAATGTTAGAGTCGGGTCACCACCACTAATTTTAGATTCGTTTCACCACCATTAATGTTAGATTCGGGTCACCACCACTAATGTCAGAGTCGGGTCACCACCACTAATTTTAGAGTCGGGTCACCACCACTAATGTCAGAGTCGGGTCACCACCACTAATATTAGAGTCGGGTCACCACCATTAATGTTAGAGTCGGGTCACCACCACTAATGATAGAATCGGTTCACCACCACTAATTTTAGAGTCGGGTCACCACCACTAATGTCAGAGTCGGGGCACCGCCACTAATGTTGGAGTCGGGTCACCACCATGAATGTTAGAGTCGGGTCACCACCACTAATGATAGAGTCGGTTCACCATCACACATATTAGAGTCGGGTCTCCACCATTAATTTTAGATTCGTTTCACCACCATTAATGTTAGATTCGGGTCACCACAACTAATGTCAGAGTCGGGTCACCACCACTAATGTCAGAGCCGGGTCACCACCACTAATTTTAGAGTCGGGTCACCAGCACTAATGTCAGAGTCGGGTCACCACCACTAATGTTAGAGTCGGGTCACCACCATTAATATTAGAGTCGGGTCACCACCACTTATGTTAGAGTCGGATCACCACCACTAATATTAGAGTTGGGTCACCACCACTAATGTTAGAGAAGGGTCACCAGCACAAATGTTAGAGAAGTGTCACCAGCACTAATGTTAGAGTCGGATCGCTACCACTAATGTTAGAGTAAGGTCACCACCACTAATGTTAGATTCGGGTCACCACCACTAATGTTAGAGTTGGATCACCAGCACTAATGTTATAGTCGGGTCGCTACCACTAATGTTACAGTAGGGTCACCACCACTAATGTCAAAGTCGGGTCACCACCACTAATGTAAGAGAAGGGTCACCACCACTAATGTTAGTGTCGGGTCACCACCACTACTGTCAGAGTCGGGTCACCACCACTAATGTCAGAGTCGAGTCACCACCACTAATTTTTGAGTCGGGTCACCACCACTAATGTCAGAGTCGGGTCACCACCACTAATGTTAGAGCCGGGTCACCACCACTAATGATAGAGTCTGGTCACCACCATTAATGTTAGATTTGGGTTACCACCACTAATGTTAGAGTTGGGTCACCACCACAAATGTCAGAGTCGGGTCACCAACACTAATGTTAGAGTCGGGTCACCATCACTAATCTCAGACTCGGGTCACCACCACTAATGTCAGAGTCGGGTCACCACCACTAAGGTTAGAGTCGGGTCACCACCACTAATGTTAGAGCCGGGTCACCACCACTAAAGTTAGAGTCGGTTCACCACCACTAATGTTAGAGAAGGGTCACCACCAGTAATGTTAGAGTGGGGTTACCACCACCAATGATAGAATCGGTTCACCACCATTCATTTTAGATTCGGGTCACCACCCCTAATGTTAGAGTCGGATCACCACCACTAATATTAGATTCGGGTCACCAGCACTAATGTTAGAGCAGGGTCTCCAGCACAAATGTTAGAGAAGTGTCACTAGCACTAATGTTAGAGTCGGGTCGCTGCCACTAATGTTAGAGAAGGGTCACCACCACGAATGTTAGATTCGGGTCACCACCACTAATGTTAGAGTTGGATCACTAGCACTAATGTCAGAGTCGGGTCGCTACCACTAATGTTAGAGAAGGGTCACCAGCACAAATGTTAGAGAAGTGTCACCAGCACTAATGTTAGAGTCGGGTCGCTACCACTGATGTTAGAGTAGGGTCACCACCACTAATGTTAGAGTCGGGTCAACACCACTCATGTTAGAGTCGGGTCACCACCACTAATGTTAGAGTCGGATCACCACCACTAATGTTAGATTCGGGTCACCACCATTAATGTCAGAGTCGGGTCACCACCACTAATGTCAGAGTCGGGTCACCAGCACTAATGTTAGCGTCGGGTCACCACCACTAATGTCAGAGTCGTGTCACCACCACTAATGTCAGAGTCGGGTCACCAGCACTAATGTTCGAGTCGGGTCACCACCACTAATGTCAGAGTCGGGACACCAACACGAATGTTAGATTCGGGTCACCACCACTAATGCTAGAGCCGTTTAACCACCACTAATGTTAGAGTCGGGTCACCACACTAATGTTAGACTCGTGTCACCACCACTAATTTTAGAGTCGGGTCACCACCACTAATGTTAGAGTCGGATCACCACCACTAATTTTAGAGTCGGGTCACCACCACTAATGTTAGAGTCGGATCACCACCACTAATGTTAGACTCGTGTCACCACCACTAATTTTAGAGTCGGGTCACCACCACTAATTTTAGAGTCGGGTCACCACCACTAATTTTAGAGTCGGGTCACCACCACTAATGTTAGAGAAGGGTCACCACCACCAATGTTAGAGTCGGGTCACTACCATTAATGTCAGAGTCGGGTCACCACCACTAATGTTAGAGTCGGGTCACCACCACTAATGTTAGAGTTGGGTCACCACCACTAATGTTGGTGTCCGTCACCAGCACAAATGTTAGAGTCGGGTCACCACCACTAATGATAGAGTCGGGTCACCACCACTAATGTTAGAATCGGGTCACCACCACTAATGTTAGAGAAGTGTCACCACCACTAATGTTAGAGTCGGGTCACCTCCACTAATGTTAGAGTCGGGTCTCCACCACTAATGTTAGAGTGCGGTCACCACCACTAATGTTAGAGTCGGGTCACCACCACTAATGTCAGAGTCGGGTCACCACCGCTAATGTTAGAGTCCGGTCACCACCACTAATGTTAGAGTCAGGGCCACCACCACTCCTGTTAGATTCGGGTCTCCACCACTAATGTCAGAGTCGGGTCACCACCACTAATGTCAGAGCCGGGTCACCACCAATAATGTTACAGTCGGGTCACCACCACTAATGTCAGTGTCGGGTCACCACCACTAATGTTAGAGTCGGGTCACCACCACTAAGGTTAGAGTCGGGTCACCACCACTAATGTCAGAGTAGGTCACCAACACTAATGTCAGAGTCGGTTCACCTCCACTAATGTTAGAGTCGGGTCACCACCACTAATTTTAGAGTCGGGTCAGCACCACTAATGTTATAGCCGGGTCACCACCACTAATGTTAGAGTTGGTTCACCACCACTAATGTTAGAGAAGGGTCACCACCACTAATGTTAGAGTTGGGTTACCACCACTAATGTCAGAGTCGGGTCACCACCACGAGTTTTAGATTCGGGTCACCACCACTATTGTCAGAATCAGGCCACCACCACTAATGATAGAGTCGGTTCACCACCACTCATGTTAGAGTCGCTTCTCCACCACTAATGTTAGATTCGGATCACCAACATTCATTTTAAATTCGGGACACCACCACTAATGTCAGAGTCGGGTCACCACCACTAATGTCAGAGTCGGGTCACCACCACTAATTTTAGAGTCGGGTCGCCACCACTAATGTCAGAGTCGGGTCACCACCACTAATGTTAGCATCGGGTCACCTCCACTAATGTCAGAGTCGGGGCACCACCACTAATGTTAGATCGAGTCACCACCACTAATGTCACAGTCGGGTCTTCACCACTAATGTCAGAGTCGGGTCACCACCACCAATGATAAAGTCGGGTCACCACCACTCATGTTAGAGTCGTGTCACCACCACTAATGTTAGAGTCGGGTCACCACCAGTAATGTCAGAATCGGGTCACCACCACTAATGTTAGAGTCGGGTCACCACCACTAATGTTAGAGTCGAGTCACCACCACTAATGTTACAGTCGGGTCAAAGCCACAAATGTCAGAGTCGGGTCACCAGCACTAATGTCAGATTCGGGTCACCACCACCTATGTAAGAGAAGGGTCACCACCACTAATGTTAGAGTCGGGTCACCACCACTATTGTTACAGTCGGGTCACCACCACTAATTTTAGAGTTGGGTCACCACCACTAATGTTAGTGTCGGGTCACCAGCACAAATGTTAGAGTCGGGTCACCACCACTAATGTTAGAGTCGGGTCAACACCACTAATGTTAGAGTCGGGTCACCACTACTAATTTTAGAGAAGGGTCACCACCACTAATGATAGAATCGGGTCAACTCCACTAATGTCAGACTCGGGTCACCACCACTAATGTTAGATCGGCTCACCACCACAAATGTCACAGTCGGGTCTTCACCACTAATGTCAGAGTCGGGTCACCACCACTAATGTTAGAGGCGGGTCACCACCTCTAATGTTAGAGTCGGGTCACCACCACTAATGTTAGATCGGGTCACCACCACTAATGTTAGAGTCGGGTCTCCAACACTAATGTTGGATTCCGGTCACCACCACTAATGTTAGAGTCGGGTCACCACCACTAATGTCAGAGTCGGGTCACCACCGCTAATGCTGGAGTCCGGTCACCACCTCTAATGTTAGAGTCAGGGCCACCATCACTACTGTTAGAGTCGGGTCAAAGCCACTAATGTCAGAGTCGGGTCACCACCACTAATGTCAGAGTCGGGTCACCACCACTAATGTTAGAGAAGGGTCACCACCACTAATGTTAGAGTCGGGTCTCCAGCACTAATGTCAGAGTCGGGTCACCACCACTAATGTCAGAGCCGGGTCGCCACCACTAATGTTGCAGTCGGGTCACCACCACTAATGTCAGAGTCGGGTCACCACCACTAATGTTAGAGTCGGGTCACCACCACTAATGTCAGAGTCGGGTCACCACCACTAAGGTTAGAGTCGGGTCACCACCGCTAATGTCAGAGTAGGTCACCAACACTAATGGCAGAGTCGGTTCACCTCCACTAATGTTAGAGTCGGGTCACCACCACTAATTTTAGAGTCGGGTCAGCACCACTAATGTTATAGCCGTGTCACCACCACTAATGTTAGAGTCGGTTCACCACCACTAATGTTAGAGTGGGGTTACCACCACTAATGTCAGAGTCGGGACACCACCACGAGTTTTAGATTCGGGTCACCACCACTATTGTCAGAATCAGGCCACCACCACGAATGATAGATGCGGTTCACCACCACTCATGTTAGAGTCGCGTCTCCACCACTAATGTTAGATTCGGATCACCAACATTAATTTTAAATTCGGGTCACCACCACTAATGTCAGAGTCGGGTCACCACAACTAATGTCAGAGTCGAGTCTCCACCACTAATTTTAGAGTCGGGTCGCCACCACTAATGTCAGAGTCGGGTCACCACCACTAATGTTAGCGTCGGGTCACCTCCACTAATGTCAGAGTCGGGGCACCACCACTAATGTTAGATCGAGTCACCACCACTAATGTCACAGTCGGGTCTTCACCACTAATGTTAGAGTCGGGTCACCACCACTAATTTTAGAGGCGGGTCACCACCACTAATGTTAGAGCCGGGTCGCCACCACTAACGTTAGAGTCGGTTCACCACCACTAATGTTAGAGAAGGGTCACCATCACTAATGTTAGAGTGGGGTTACCACCACTAATGTCAGAGTCGGGTCACCACCACTAGTTTTAGAGTCGGGTCACCACCACTAATGTCAGAGTCGGGTCTCCACCACTAATGTTGGAGTCGGGTCAGCACCATTAATGTTAGAGTCGGGTCACCACCACTAATGATAGAGTCGGTTCACCACCACTCATGTTAGTGTCGGGTCACCACCACTAATGTTAGAGTCGGATCACCACCACTAATATTAGAGTCGGGTCACCGCCACTAATGTTAGAGAAGGGTCACCAGCACAAATTTTAGAGAAGTGTCACCACCAATAATGTCAGACTCGGGTCACCACCACTAATTTTAGAGTCGGGTCACCACCACAAATGTTAGAGTCGGGTCACCACCACTAATATTAGAGTCGGGTCACCACCACTAATGTTAGAGTCGGGTCACCACTACTAATTTTAGAGAAGTGTCACCACCACTAATGATAGAATCGGGTCAACTCCACTAATGTCAGACTCGGGTCACCACCACTAATGTTGGATCGGGTCACCACCACTAATGTCACAGTCGGGTCTTCACAACTAATGTCAGAGTCGGGTCACCACCACTAATGTTAGTGTCGGGTCACCACCTCTAATGTTAGAGTCGGGTCACCACCACTAATGTTAGAGTCGGGTCACCACCACTAATGTCAGATTCGGTTCACCACCGCGAATGTTAGAGTCGGGTCACCGCCACTAATGTTAGAGTCGGGTCACCACCACTAATGCTATAGTCGGGTCAGCACCACTTATGTCAGAGGTGAGTCACCACCACCAATGTTAGATTTGGCTCACCACCACTAATGTTGCAGTCGGGTCACCACCACTAATGTTATAGTCGGGTCACAACAACTAATGTCAGAGTCGGGTCACCACCACTAATGTCAGAGTCAGGTCACCACCACTAATGTCAGTGTCAGGTCACCACCACTAAAGTTAGAGTCGGGTCACCACCACTAATTTTAGAGGCGGGTCACCACCACTAATGTTAGAGCCGGGTCACCACCACTAACGTTAGAGTCGGTTCGCCACCACTAATGTTAGAGAAGGGTCACCACCACTAATGTTAGAGTGGGGTTACCACCACTAATGTCAGAGTCGGGTCACCACCACTAGTTTTAGAGTCGGGTCACCACCACTAATGTCAGAGTCAGGTCTCCACCACTAATGTTGGAGTCGGTTCAGCACCATTAATGTTAGAGTCGGGTCACCACCACAAATGATAGAGTCGGTTCACCACCACTCATGTTAGTGTCGGGTCACCACCACTAATGTTAGAGTCGGATCACCACCACTAATATTAGAGTCGGGTCACCGCCACTAATGTTAGAGAAGGGTCACCAGCACAGATTTTAGAGAAGTGTCACCTCCAATAATGTCAGACTCGGGTCACCACCACTAATTTTAGAGTCGGGTCACCACCACTAATGTTAGAGATGGGTCACCACAACTAAGTTTAGAGTCGGGTCACCAGCACTAATGTTAGTGTCGGTTCACCATCACTATTGTTAGAGAAGGGTCAACACCACTAATGTTAGAGTCGGGTCACTACCATTAATGTCAGAGTCGGGTCACCACCACTAATGTTAGAGTTGGGTCAACACCAATAATGTTAGAGTTTGGTCACCACCACTATTGTTAGTGTCGGGTCACCAGCACAAATGTTAGAGTCGGGTCACCACCACTAATGTTAGAGTCGGGTCTTCACCACTAATGTCAGAGTCGGGTCACCACCACTAATGTTAGAGTCGGGTCACCACCACTAATGTTAGAGTCGGGTTACCACCACTAATGTCAGAGTCGGGTCACGACCACTAAAGTTAGAGTCGGGTCACCACCACTAATGTTGGAGTCGTGTCAAAGCCACGAATGTCAGAGTCGGGTCACCACCATTAATGAAAGCGAAGGGTCACCACCACTAATGTTAAAGTCGCGTCACCACCACTAATGTCAGAGTCGGGTCACCACCACTAATGTCAGAGTCGGGTCACCACCACTAATGTTAGGGTCGGGTCAACGCCACTAATGTCAGAGTCGAGTCACCACCAGTAATGTTAGAGTTGGGTCACCACCACTAATGATAGAGTCGGTTCACCACCACTAATGTTAGAGCTGGGTTGCCACCACAAATGTTCGAGTCGGTTCACCACCAGTAATGTCAGAGTCGGGCCACCACCACTAATGTTAGAGTCGGGTCACCACCAGTAATGTCAGAGTCGGGTCACCACCACTAATGTCAGAGTCGGGTCACCACCACTAAGGTTAGAGTCGGGTCACCTCCACTAATGTCAGAGTCGGGGCACCACCACTAATGTTAGATCGGGTCACCACCACTATTGTCACAGTCGGGTCTTCACCACTAATGTCAGTGTCGTGTCAGCACCACTAATATTAAAGTCGGCTCACCACCACTAATGTTACAGTCGGGTCACCACCAGTAATGTCAGAGTCGGGTCACCACCACTAATGTTAGAGTCGAGTCACCACCACTAATGTTAGAGTCGGGTCACCACCACTAATGTTAGATTTGGGTCAAAGCCACAAATGTCAGAGTCGGGTCACCACCACTAATGTCAGAGTCGGGTCACCACCACTAATGTAAGAGAAGGGTCACCACCACTAATTTTAGAGTCGGGTCACCACCACTAATGTCAGAGTCGGGTCACCACCACTAATGTCAGAGTCGAGTCACCACCACTAATTTTAGAGTCGGATGACCACCACTAATGTTAGATTCGGGTCACCACCACTAATGTCAGAGCCGGGTCACCACCACTAATGTCAGACTCGGGTCACCACCACTAATTTTAGAGTCGGGTCACCACCACTAATGTTACAGATGGGCCACCACCACTAATGTTAGAGTCGGGTCACCAGCACTAATGTTAGTGTCGGTTCACCACCACTATTGTAAGAGAAGGGTCAACACCACTAATGTTAGAGTCGGGTCACTACCAATAATGTCAGAGTCGGGTCACCACCACTAATGTTAGAGTTGGGTCAGCACCACTAATGTAGGGTTCCGTCACCACCACTATTGTTAGTGTCGGGCCACCAGCACAAATTATAGAGTCGGGTCACCACCACTAAAGTTAGAGTCGGGTCACCACCACTAATGTTAGAGTCGGGTCACCACCACAAATGTTAGAGAAGGGTCACCACCACTAATGTTAGCGTCGGGTCCCCTCCACTAATGTCCGAGTCGGGTCACCACCACTCATGTCAGATCGAGTCACCACCACTAATGTCACAGTCGGGTCTTCACCACTAATGTAAGAGTCGGGTCACCACCACTAAAGTTAGAGTTGGGTCACCACCACTAATGTTAGAGTCGGGTCAAAGCCACTAATGTCAGAGTCTGGTCACCACCACTAATGAAAGCGAAGGGTCACCACCACTAATGTTACAGTCGCGTCACCACCACTAATGTCAGAGTCGGGTCACCAACACTAATGTCAGAGTCGGGTCACCACCACTAATGTTAGAGTCGGGTCAATGCCACTGATGTCAGAATCGGGTCACCACCACTAATGTTAGAGACGGGTCACCACCACTAATGATAGAGTCGGGTCACCACATCTAATGTTATAGTTGGGTTCCCACCACTAATGTTAGAGTCGGTTCACCACCAGTAATGTCAGAGTCGGGTCACCACCACTAATGTTAGAGTCGGGTCACCACCACTAATGTCAGAGTCGGGTCACCACCACTCATGTCGGAGTCGGGTCACCACCACTAAGGTTAGAGTCGGATCACCACCACTAATGTCAGAGTAGGTCACCAACACTAATGTCAGAGTTGGGTCACCTCCACTAATGTTAGATTCGGGTCACCACCACTAATTTTAGAGTCGGGTCACCACCACTAATGTTAGAGCCGGGTCACCACCACTAATGTTAGAGTTGGTTCACCACCACTAATGTTAGAGAAGGGTCACCACCACTAATGTTAGAGTGGGGTTACCACCACTAATGTCAGAGTCGGGTCACCACCACTAGTTTTAGATTCGGGTCACCACCATAAATGTTAGAGTCGGGTCAACACCACTAATGAAAGATTCGGTTCACCACCACTCATGTTAGAGTCGGGTCTCCACCACTAATGTTAAATTCGGATCACCACCTTTAATATTAGATTCGGGTCACCACCACTAATGTCAGAGTCGGTTCACCACCACTAATGTCAGAGTCGGGTCACCACCACTAATTGTAGAGTCGGGTCACCATCACTCATGTTAGAGTCGGGTCACCACCACTAATGTTGGAGTCGCGTTACCACCACTAATGTTAGAGTTGGGTCACCACCACTAATGTTGGAGAAGGGTCACCTCCACTAATGCTAGCGACGGGCCACCTCCACTAATGTCAGAGTCGGAGCACCACCACTAATGTTAGATAGAGTCACCACCGCTAATGTCACAGTCGGGTATTCACCACTAATGTCAGAGTCGTGTCACCACCACTAATAGTAAAGTCGGCTCACCACCACTAATGTTAGAGTCGTGTCACCACCACTAATGTTACATTCGGGTCACCACCAGTAATGTCAGAGTCTGGTCACCACCACTAATGATAGAGTCGGGTTACCACCACTAATGTTAGAGTCGGGTCACCACCACTAATGTTAGAGTCGGGTCAAAGCCACAAATATCAGAGCCGGGTCACCACCACTAATGATAGAGTCGGGTCACCACCACTAATGTTAGATTTGGGTTACCACCACTAATGTTAGAGTTGGGTCACCACCACTAATGTAAGAGTCGGGTCACCAACACTAATGTTAGAGTCGGGTCACCACCACTAATCTCAGACTCGGGTCACCACCACTAATGTCAGAGTCGGGTCACCGTCACTAAGGTTAGAGTCGGGTCACCACCACTAATGTCAGAGTCGGGTCACCACCACTAATGTAAGAGAAGGGTCACCACCACTAATTTTAGAGTCGGGTCACCACCACTAATGTCAGAGTCGGGTCACCACCACTAATGTCAGAGTCGAGTCACCACCACTAATTTTAGAGTCGGATCACCACCACTAATGTTAGATTCGGGTCACCACCACTAATGTCAGAGCCGGGTCACCACCACTAATGTCAGACTCGGGTCACCACCACTAATTTTAGAGTCGGGTCACCACCACTAATGTTAGAGAAGTGTCACCACCACTAATGTTAGAGTGGGGTTACCACCACGAATGTCTGAGCCGGGTCACCACCACTAGTTTTGAGCCGGGTCACCACCACTAATGTTAGTGTCGGTTCACCACCACTATTGTTAGAGAAGGGTCAACACCACTAATGTTAGAGTCGGGTCACTACCATTTTGTCAGAGTCGGGTCACCACCACTAATGTTAGAGTTGGGTCAGCACCACTAATGTTAGAGTTGGGTCACCACCACTATTGTTAGTGTCGGGTCACCAGCACAAATGTTAGAGTCGGGTCACCACCACTAATGTTAGAGTCGGGTCACCACCACTAATGTTAGAGTCGGGTCACCACCACTAATGTTAGAGAATGGTCACCACCACTAATGTTAGCGTCGGGTCACCTCCACTAATGTCAGAGTCGGGTCACCACCACTAATGTTAGATCGAGTCACCACCACTAATGTCACAGTCGGGTCTTCACCAATATTGTCAGAGTCGGGTCACCACCACTAATGTTAAAGTCGTGTCACCACCACTAATGTTAGAGTCGGGTCACCACCACTAATGTTAGAGTCCGGTCACCATCACTAATGTCAGAGTCGGGTCACCACCACTAAAGTTAGAGTCGGGTCACCACCACTAATGTTAGAGTCGGGTCAAAGCCACTAATGTCAGAGTCGGGTCACCACCACTAATATCAGAGTCGGGTCACCAGCACAAATGTTAGAGTCGTGTCACCACCACTAATGTTAGAGTCGAGTCACCAGCACAAATGATAGAGTCGGGTCACCGCCACTAATGTTACTGTCGGGTCACCACCACTAATGTTAGAGTCAGGTCACCACAACTAATGTCAGATTCGGGTCACCACCACTAATGACAGAGTCAGGTCACCACCACTAATGTCAGAGTCAGGTCACCTCCACTAATGTTATAGTCGGGTCACCACCACTAATGTTAGAGATGGGTCACGACCACTAATGTTAGAGGCGGGTCACCAGCACAAATGTTAGTGTCGGTTCACCACCACTACTGTTAGAGAAGGTTCAACACCACTAATGTTAGAGTCGGGTCACTACCATTAATGTCAGAGACGGCTCACCACCACTAATGTTAGAGTTGGGTCAGCACCACTAATGTTAGAGTTGGGTCACCACCACTATTGTTAGTGTCGGGTCACCAGCACAAATGTTAGAGTCGGGTCACCACCACTAATGTTAGAGTCGGGTCACCACCACTAATGTTAGAGTCGGGTCACCACCACTAATGTTAGAGAATGGTCACCACCACTAATGTTAGCGTCGGGTCACCTCCACTAATGTCAGAGTCGGGTCACCACCACTAATGTTAGATCGAGTCACCACCACTAATGTCACAGTCGGGTCTTCACCACTGTTGTCAGAGTCGGGTCACCACCACTAATGTTAAAGTCGGGTCACCACCACTAATGTTAGAGTCGGGTCACCACCACTAATGTTAGAGTCCGGTCACCACCACTAATGTCAGAGTCGGGTCACCACCACTAAAGTTAGAGTCGGGTCACCACCACTAATGTTAGAGTCGGGTCAAAGCCACTAATGTCAGAGTCGGGTCACCACCACTAATGAAAGCGAAGGGTCACCACCACTAATGTTACAGTCGCGTCACCACAACTAATGTCAGAGTCGGGTCACCACCACTAATGTCAGAGTCGGATTACCACCACTAATGTTATAGTCGGGTCACCGCCACTAATGTCAGAGTCGGGTCACCACCACAAATGTTAGACTCGGGTCACCACCAGTAATGATAGAGTCGGGTCACCACCACTAATGTCAGAGTCGGGTCACCACCACTAAGGTTAGTGTTGGGTCACCACCACTAATGTCAGAGTAGGTCACCAACACTAATGTCAGAGTCGGGTCACCTCCACTAATGTTAGAGTCGGGTCACCACCACTAATATAAGAGTCGGGTCACCACCACTAATGTTAGAGCGGGTTCACCACCACTAATGTTAGAGTTGGTTCACCACCACTAATGATAGAGAAGGGTCACCACCACTAATGTTAGTGTGGGGTTACCACCACTAATGTCAGAGTCGGGTCACCACCACTAGTTTTAGATTCGGGTCACCACCACTAATGTCACAGTCGGGTCACCACCACTAATGTTGCAGTCGGGTCACCATCATAAATGTTAGAGTCGGGTCACCAGCACTAATGTTACAGTCGGTTCACCACCACTCATGTTAGAGTCGGGTCTCCACCAGTAATGTTATATTCGGATCACCACCATTAATGTTAGATTCGGGTCACCACCACTAATGTCAGAGTCGGGTCACCACCACTAATGTCAGAGTCGGGACACCACCACTAATGAAAGAGTCGGGTCACCACCATTAATGTTAGAGTCGGGTCACCACCACTAATGATAGATTCGGTTCACTATCACTCATGTTAGAGTCGGGTCACCACCACTAATGTGAGAGTCGTGTCACCACCACTAATGTCAGAGTCGGGTCACCACCACTCATGTCAGAATCGGTTCACCACCACTAATGTTCGAGTCGGGTCACCACCACTGATGTTAGAGTCGGGTCATCAACACTAATGTTAGTGTCGGGTCACCACCACTAATGCTATAATCGGGTCAGCACCACTTATGTCACAGTTGGGTCACCACCACTAATGTTAAATTCGGGTCACCACCACTAATGTTACAGTCGGGTCACCACCACTAATGTTCCAGTGGGGTCAGAACAACTAATGTCAGAGTCGGGTCACCACCACTAATGTCAGAGTCAGGTCACCACCACTAATGTCAGTGTCAGGTCACCTCCACTAAAGTTAGAGTCGGGTCACCACCACTAATTTTAGAGTCGGGTCACCACCACTAATGTGAGAGCCGGGTCACCACCACTAATGTCAGAGTCGGGTCACTAACACTAATGTCAGAGTCGGTTCATCACCACTAATGTCAGAGTCGGGTCACCACCACTAATGTCAGAGTCGGGTCACCACCACTAATGTCAGAGTCGGGTCACCAGCACAAATGATAGAGTCGGGTCACCGCCACTAATGTTACAGTCGGGTCACCACCACCAATGTTAAAATCAGGTCACCACAACTAATGTCAGAGTCGGGTCATCACCACTAATGTCAGAGTCGGGTCACCACCACTAATGTCAGAGTCGGGTCACCACCACTAATGTTAGAGTCGAGTCACCAGTACAAATGTTAGAGTCGTGTCACCACCACTAATGTTAGAGTCGAGTCACCAGCACAAATGATAGAGTTGGGTCACCGCCACTAATGTTACAGTCGGGTCACCACCAACAATGTTAGAATCAGGTCACCACAACTACTGTCAGAGTCGGGTCTCCACCACTCATGTCAGAGTCAGGTCACCACCACTAATGTCAGAGTCAGGTCACCTCCACTAATGTTATAGTCGGGTCACCACCACTCATTTTAGAATCGGGTCACCACCACTAATGTCAGAGTCGGGTCACCACCACTAATGTTGGAGTCGGTTCACCACCACAAATGTTATAGTCGGGTCACCACCACTAATTTTAGAGTCGGGTCACCACCCCTAATGTCAGAGTCGGATCACCACCACTAATGTTAGAGAAGGGTCACCACCTCTAATGTTAGAGAAGGGTCACCACAACTAATGTTAGAGTGTGGTCACCACCACTAATGTCAGAGTCGGGTAACCACCACGAATGTTAGTGTCGGCTCACCACCACTAATGTCAGAGTCGGGGCACCACCACTAATGTTAGAGTCGGGTCACCACCAGTAATGTCAGAGTCGGGTCAGCACCACGAATGTTAGATTCGGTCCACCTCCACTAATATTAGAGTAAGGTCACCACGACTAATGTTAGAGAAGGGCCACCAGCACAAATGTTAGGGAATGTCACCAGCACTAATGTCAGAGTCGAGTCACCACCAGTAATTTTAGAGTCGGGTCACCACCACTAATGTTAGAGTCGGTTCATCTCCACTAATATTAGAGTCGGATCACCACCACTAATGTCAGAGTCGGGTCCCGAATACTAATGTTAGAGTTGGGTCAGCACCATTAATGTTAGAATTCGGTCACCACCACTAATGATAGTGTCGGTTCACCACCACTCATCTTAGATTCGGCTCACCACCACTAATGTTAGAGTCGGGTCACCACCACTAATGTTAGAGAAGGCTCACCAGCACTAATGTCAGAGAAGTGTCATCAGCACTAATGTTAGAGTCGGGTCACCACCACTAATGTTAGAGTCGGGTCACCACCACTCATGTTAGAGTTGGGTCACCACCCCTCATGTTAGAGTCGGGTCACCACCACGAATGTTAGAGTCGGATCACCACCACTAATGTTAGAGTCGGGTCACTACTACTAATGTCAGAGTCGGGTCACCACCACTAATGTCAGAGTCGGGTCATCACCACTAATGTCAGAGTCGGGTCACCACCACTAATGTCAGAGTCGGGTCACCACCACTAATGTTAGAGTCGGGTCACCACCACTAATGTTAGAGACGAGTCACCAGCACAAATGTTAGAGTCGTGTCACCACCACAAATGTTAGAGTCGAGTCACCAGCACAAATGATAGAGTCGGGTCACTGCCACTAATGTTACAGTCGGGTCACCACCACTAATGTTAGAGTCAGGTCACAACAACTAATGTCAGAGTCGGGTCACCACCACTAATGTCAGAGTCAGGACACCACCACTAATGTCAGAATCAGGTCACCTCCACTATTGTTATAGTCGGGTTACCACCACTAATTTTAGAGTCGGGTCACCAACACTAATGTCAGAGTCGGGTCACCACCACTAATGTTGGAGACGGGTCACCACCACAAATGTTATAGTCGGGTCACCAGCACTAATTTTAGAGACGGGTCACCACCACTAATGTCAGAGTCGGGTCACCACCACTAATGTTAGAGAAGGGTCACCACCTCTATTGTTAGAGAAGGGTCACCACCACTAATGTTGGAGTGGGGTCACCACCACTAATGTCAGAGTCGGGTAACCACCACTAATGTTAGTGTCGGGTCACCACCACTAATGTCAGAGTCGGGTCACCACCACTAATGTTAGAGTCGGGTCACCACCACAAATGTTAGAGAAGGGTCACCACCTCTATTGTTAGAGAAGGGTCACCACCACTAATGTTGGAGTGGGGTCACCACCACTAATGTCAGAGTCGGGTAACCACCACTAATGTCAGAGTCGGGTCACCAACACTAATGTTAAAGTCGGGTCACCACCACTAATGTTAGAGTCGGGTCACCACCACTAATGTTAGAGTCGGGTCACCACCACTAATGTCAGAGTCGGGTCACCACCACTAAAGTTAGAGTCGGCTCACCACCACTAATGTTAGAGTCGGGTCAAAGCTATTAATGTAAGAGTCGGGTCACGACCACGAATGACAGCGAAGGGTCACCACCACTAATGTAACAGTCGCTTCACCACCACTAATGTCAGAGTCGGGTCACCACCACTGATGTCAGAGTCGGGTCACCACCACTAATGTTAGAGTCGGGTCACCGCCACTAATGTCAGAGTTGGGTCACCACCAAAAATGTTAGAGTCGGGTCACCACCACTAATGATAGAGTCGGGTCACCACCACTAATTTTAGAGTCGGGTCACCAACACTAATGTCAGAGTCGGGTCACCTCCACTAATGTTAGAGTCGGGTCACCACCACTAATTTTAGAGTCGGGTCACCATCACTAAAGTTAGAGCCGGGTCACCACCACTAATGTTAGTGTTGTTTCACCACCACTAATGTTAGAGAAGGGTCATCACCACTAATGTTAGAGCCGGGTCACCACCACTAATGGTAGAGTTGTTTCACCACCACTAATGTTAGAGAAGGGTCATCACCACTAATGTTGGAGTCAGGTTACCACCGTAAATGTTAGGGTCGGGTCACCACCACTAATGAAAGAGTCGGTTCACCACCACTCATGTTAGAGTCGGGTCTCCACCTCTAATGTTAAATTCGGATCATCACCATTAATGTTAGATTCGGGTCACCACCACGAATGTCAGAGTCGGGTCACCACCACTAATGTTGAGTCGGGTCACCACCACTAATTTTAGAGTCGGGTCACCACCACTAATGTCAGAGTCGGGTCACCACCACTAATGTTAGAGTCGGGTCACCACCATGAATGTTAGAGTCGAGTCACCACCACTAATGATAGAGATGGTTCACCATCACTCATGTTAGAGTCGGGTCACCACCACTAATGTTAGAGCCGTGTCACCACCACTAATGTTAGAGTCGGGTCAAAGCCACTAATGTCAAAGTCGGGTCACCACCACTAATGAAAGCGAAGGGTCACCACCACTAATGTTACAGTCGCGTCACCACAACTAATGTCAGAGTCGGGTCACCACCACTAATGTCAGAGTCGGATTACCACCACTAATGTTAGAATCGGGTCACCGCCACTAATGTCAGAGTCGGGTCACCACCACAAATGTTAGAGTCGAGTCACCAGCACAAATGATAGAGTCGGGTCACTGCCACTAATGTTACAGACGGGTCACCACCACTAATGTTAGAGTCAGGTCACAACAACTAATGTCAGAGTCGGGTCACCACCACTAATGTCAGAGTCAGGACACCACCACTAATGTCAGAATCAGGTCACCTCCACTATTGTTATAGTCGGGTCACCACCACTAATTTTAGAGTCGGGTCACCAACACTAATGTCAGAGTCGGGTCACCACCACTAATGTTGGAGTCGGGTCACCACCACAAATGTTATAGTCGGGTCACCAGCACTAATTTTAGAGACGGGTCACCACCACTAATGTCAGAGTCGGGTCACCACCACTAATGTTAGAGAAGGGTCACCACCTCTATTGTTAGAGAAGGGTCACCACCACTAATGTTGGAGTGGGGTCACCACCACTAATGTCAGAGTCGGGTAACCACCACTAATGTTAGTGTCGGGTCACCACCACTAATGTCAGAGTCGGGTCACCACCACTAATGTTAGAGTCGGGTCACCACCACAAATGTTAGAGAAGGGTCACCACCTCTATTGTTAGAGAAGGGTCACCACCACTAATGTTGGAGTGGGGTCACCACCACTAATGTCAGAGTCGGGTAACCACCACTAATGTCAGAGTCGGGTCACCAACACTAATGTTAAAGTCGGGTCACCACCACTAATGTTAGAGTCGGGTCACCACCACTAATGTTAGAGTCGGGTCACCACCACTAATGTCAGAGTCGGGTCACCACCACTAAAGTTAGAGTCGGCTCACCACCACTAATGTTAGAGTCGGGTCAAAGCTATTAATGTAAGAGTCGGGTCACGACCACGAATGACAGCGAAGGGTCACCACCACTAATGTTACAGTCGCTTCACCACCACTAATGTCAGAGTCGGGTCACCACCACTAATGTCAGAGTCGGGTCACCACCACTAATGTTAGAGTCGGGTCACCGCCACTAATGTCAGAGTTGGGTCACCACCAAAAATGTTAGAGTCGGGTCACCACCACTAATGATAGAGTCGGGTCACCACCACTAATTTTAGAGTCGGGTCACCAACACTAATGTCAGAGTCGGGTCACCTCCACTAATGTTAGAGTCGGGTCAACACCACTAATTTTAGAGTCGGGTCACCATCACTAAAGTTAGAGCCGGGTCACCACCACTAATGTTAGTGTTGTTTCACCACCACTAATGTTAGAGAAGGGTCATCACCACTAATGTTAGAGCCGGGTCACCACCACTAATGTTAGAGTTGTTTCACCACCACTAATGTTAGAGAAGGGTCATCACCACTAATGTTGGAGTCAGGTTACCACCGTAAATGTTAGGGTCGGGTCACCACCACTAATGAAAGAGTCGGTTCACCACCACTCATGTTAGAGTCGGGTCTCCACCTCTAATGTTAAATTCGGATCATCACCATTAATGTTAGATTCGGGTCACCACCACGAATGTCAGAGTCGGGTCACCACCACTAATGTCAGAGTCGGGTCACCACCACTAATTTTAGAGTCGGGTCACCACCACTAATGTCAGAGTCGGGTCACCACCACTAATGTTAGAGTCGGGTCACCATCATGAATGTTAGAGTCGAGTCACCACCACTAATGATAGAGACGGTTCACCATCACTCATGTTAGAGTCGGGTCACCACCACTAATGTTAGAGCCGTGTCACCACCACTAATGTTAGAGTCGGGTCAAAGCCACTAATGTCAAAGTCGGGTCACCACCACTAATGAAAGCGAAGGGTCACCACCACTAATGTTACAGTCGCGTCACCACAACTAATGTCAGAGTCGGGTCACCACCACTAATGTCAGAGTCGGATTACCACCACTAATGTTAGAATCGGGTCACCGCCACTAATGTCAGAGTCGGGTCACCACCACAAATGTTAGACTCGGGTCACCACCACTAATGATAGAGTCGGGTCACCACCACTAATGTCAGAGTCGGGTCACCTCCACTAAGGTTAGTGTCGGGTCACCACCACTAATGTCAGAGTAGGTCACCAACACTAATGTCAGAGTCGGGTCACCTCCACTAATGTTAGAGTCGGGTCACCACCACTAATGTTAGAGCCGGTTCACCACCACTAATGTTAGAGTTGGTTCACCACCACTAATGATAGAGAAGGGTCACCACCACTAATGTTAGAGTGGGGTTACCACCACTAATGTCAGAGTCGGGTCACCACCACTAGTTTTAGATTCGGGTCACCACCATAAATGTTACAGTCGGTTCACCACCACTAATGTTACAGTCGGTTCACCACCACTCATGTTAAAGTCGGGTCTCCACCACTAATGTTAAATTCGGATCACCACCATTAATGTTAGATTCGGGTCACCACCACTAATGTCAGAGTCGAGTCACCACCACTAATGTCAGAGTCGGGTCAACACCACTAATTTTAGAGTCGGGTCACCACCACTAATGTCAGAGTCGGTTCACCACCACTAATGTTAGATTCGGGTCACCACCATTAATGTTAGAGTCGGGTCACCACCACTAATGATAGATTCGGTTCACCATCACTCATGTTAGAGTCGGGTCACCACCACTAATGTTAGAGTCGTGTCACCACCACTAATGTCAGAGTCGGGTCACCACCACTAATGTCAGAGTCGGTTCACCACCACTAATGTTAGAGTCGGGTCACCACCACTAATGTTAGAGTCGGGTCATCACCACTAATGTTAGTGTCGGGTCACCACCACTAATGCTATAGTCGGGTCAGCACCACTTATGTCATAGTTTGGTCACCACCACTAATGTTAGATTCGGGTCACCACCACTAATGTTCCAGTCGGGTCACAACAACTAATGTCAGAGTCGGGTCACCACCAATAATGTCAGAGTCAGGTCACCACCACTAATGTCAGTGTCAGGTCACCTCCACTAAATTTAGAGTCGGGTCACCACCACTAATTTTAGAGTCGGGTTATTACCACTAATGTGATTGCCGGGTCACCACCACTAACGTTAGAGTCGGTTCACCACCACTAATGTTAGGGAAGGGTCACCACCACTGATGTTAGAGTGGGGTTACCACCACTAATGTCAGACTCGGGTCACCACCACTAGTTTTAGAGCCAGGTCACCACCAATGTCAGAGTCGGGTCTCCACCACTAATGTTGGAGACGGGTCACCACCATTAATGTCAGAGTCGGGTCACCACCACTACTGTTAGAGTCGGGTCACCACCACTAATGTCAGAGTCGGGTCACCACCACTAATGTTAGATCGAGTCACCACCACTAATGTCACAGTCGGGTCTTCACCACTAATGTCAGAGTCGGGTCACCACCACTAATGGTAAAGTCGGGTCACCACCACTAATGTTAGAGTCGGGTCACCACCACTAATGTTAGAGTCAGGTCACCACCACTAATGTCAGAGTCAGGTCACCACCACTAAAGTTAGAGTCGGGTCATCACCACTAATGTTAGAGTCGGGTCAAAGACACTCATGTCAGAGTCGGGTCATCACCACTAATGAAAGAGAAGGGTCACCAGCACTAATGTTGCAGTCGCGTCACCACCACGAATGTCAGAGTCGGGTCACCACCACTAATGTCAGAGTCGGGTCACCACCACTAATGTTAGAATCGGGTCACCGCCACTAATGTCAGAGTCGGGTCACCACCACTAATGTTAGAGTCGGGTCACCACCACTAATGATAGAGTCGGGTCACCACCACTAATGTTAGAGTTGGGTTCCCATCACTAATGTAAGAGTCGGTTCACCACCAGTAATGTCAGAGTCGGGTCACCACCACTAATGTTAGAGTCGGGTCACCACCACTAATGTCAGACTCGGGTCACCACCACTAATGTCAGAGTCGGGTCACCACCACTAAGGTTAGAGTCGGGCCACCACCACTAATGTCAGAGTAGGTCACCAACACTAATGTCAAAGTCGGGTCACCTACACTAATGTTAGAGTCGGGTCACCACCACTAATGTCAGACTCGGGTCACCACCAGTAATGTCAGAGTCGGGTCACCACCACTAATGTCAGAGTCGGTTCACTACCACGAATGGTAGAGTCGGGTCACCACCACTAATGTTAGAGTCGGGTCATCACCACTAATGTTAGTGTCGGGTCACCACCACTAATGCTATAGTCCGGTCAGCACCACTTATGTCAGAGTTGGGTCACCACCACTAATGTTAGATTCGGGTCACCACCACTAAAGTTACAGTCGGGTCACCACCACTAATGTTACAGTCGGGTCACATCAACTAATGTCAGAGTCGGGTCACCACACGAATGACAGAGTCAGGTCACCACCACTAATGTCAGTGTCAGGTCACCTCCACTAAAGTTAGAGTCGGGTCACCACCACTAATTTTAGATTCGGGTCACCACCACTAAGGAACCCTCACAACATTCAAGAAGCATTTGGATGAGCACTTGAAATGTCATTGCATACAAGGCTATGGACCAAATGCTGGAAAATGGGATTAGACTGGACAGGGATTGATGGGCGGCGCAGACACGATGGGCCGAAGGGCCTCTTTCTGTGCTGTAAAACTCTATGACTCTATGACTAATGTTAGAGCCGGGTCACCACCACTAACGTTAGAGTCGGTTCACCACCACTAATGTTAGAGAAGGGTCACCACCACGAATGTTAGAGTGGGGTTACCACAACTAATGTCAGAGTCGGGTCACCACCACTAGTTTTAGAGTCGAGTCACCACCACTAATGTCAGAGTCGGGTCTCTACCACTAATGTTGGAGTCGGGTCACCACCATTAATGTTAGAGTCGGGTAACCCCACTAATGATACAGTCGGTTCACCACCACTCATGTTAGAGTTGGGTCACCACAGCTAATGTTAGAGTCGGATCACCACCACTAATATTAGAGTCGGGTCACCACCACTAATGTTAGAGAAGGGTCACCAGCACAAATTTTAGAGAAGTGTCACCAGCACTAATGTTAGTGTCGGGTCACCACCACTAATGTTAGTGTCGGGTCACCACCACTAATGTTAGAATCGGGTCACCACCACTCATGTTGGAGTCGGGTCACCACCACTAATGTTAGAGTCGGATCAGCACCACTAATGTTAGATTCGGCTCACTACCACTAATGTCAGAGCCGGGTCACCACCACTAATGTCAGACTCAGGTCACCACCACTAATTTTAGAGTCGGGTCACCACCACTAATGTTAGAGATGGGTCACCACCACTAATGTTAGATTCGGGTCACCAGCACTAATGTTCGTGTCGGTTCACCACCACTATTGTTAGAGAAGGGTCAACACCACTAATGTTAGAGTCGGGTCACGACCATTAATGTCAGAGTCGGGTCACCACCACTAATGTTACAGTTGGGTCAGCACCACTAATGTTACAGTTGGGTCACCACCACTATTGTTAGTGTCGGGTCACCAGCACAAATGTTAGAGTCGGGTCACCACCACTAATGTTAGAGTCGGGTCACCTCCACTAATGTTAGAGTCGGGTCACCACCACTAATGTTAGAGAAGGGTCACCACCACTAATGTTAGCGACGGGTCACCTCCACTAATGTCAGAGTCGGGTCACCACCACTAATGTTAGATCGAGTCACAACCACTAATGTCACAGTCGGGTCTTCACCACGAATGTCAGAGTCGGGTCACCAACACTAATGTTAAAGTCGGGTCACCACCACTAATGTTAGAGTCGGGTCACCACCACTAATGTTAGAGTCGGGTCACCACCACTAATGTCAGAGTCGGGTCACCACCACTAAAGTTAGAGTCGACTCACCACCACTAATGTTAGAGTCGGGTCAAAGTTATTAATGTAAGAGTCGGGTCACGACCACGAATGAAAGCGAAGGGTCACCACCACTAATGTTACAGTCGCTTCACCACCACTAATGTCAGAGTCGTGTCACCACCACTAATGTCAGAGTCGGGTCACCACCACTAATGTTAGATTCGGGTCACCGCCACTAATGTCAGAGTCGGGTCACCACCAAAAATGTTAGAGTCGGGTCACCACCACTAATGATAGAGTCGGGTCACCACCACTAATTTTAGAGTCGGGTCACCAACACTAATGTCAGAGTCGGGTCACCTCCACTAATGTTAGAGTCGGGTCACCACCACTAATTTTAGAGTCGGGTCACCATCACTAAAGTTAGAGCTGGGTCACCACCACTAATGTTAGAGTTGTTTCACCACCACTAATGTTAGAGAAGGGTCATCACCACTAATGTTAGAGTGGTGTTACCACCACTAATGTCAGAGTCGGGTCACCACCACGAGTTTTAGATTCGGGTCACCACCACTAATGTTAGAGAAGGGTCATCACCACTAATGTTAGAGAAGGGTCATCAACACTAATGTCAGAGTCGGGTCACCTCCACTAATGTTAGAGTCGGGTCACCACCACTAATTTTAGATTCGGGTCACCATCACTAATGTTAGAGCCGGGTCACCACCACTAATGAAAGAGTCGTTTCACCACCACTAATGTTAGAGTCGGGTCTCCACCTCTAATGTTAAATTCGGATCATCACCATTAATGTTAGATTCGGGTCACCACCACGAATGTCAGAGTCGGGTCACCACCACTAATGTCAGAGTCGGGTCACCACCACTAATTTTAGAGTCGGGTCACCACCACTAATGTCAGAGTCGGGTCACCACCACTAATGTTAGAGTCGGGTCAACACCATGAATGTTAGAGTCGAGTCACCACCACTAATGATAGAGACGGTTCACCAGCACTCATGTTAGAGTCGGGTCACCACCACTAATGTTAGAGCCGTGTCACCACCACTAATGTTAGAGTCGGGTCACCACCACTAATGTTAGAAAAGCGTCACCTCCACTAATGTTAGCGGCGGCTCACCTCCACTAATGTCAGAGTCGGTTCACCATCACAATTTTAGATCCAGTCACCACCACTAATGTCACAGTCGGGTCTTCACCACTAATGTCAGAGTCGTTTCACCACCACTAATATTAAAGTCGGCTCACCACCAGTAATGTTGGAGTCGTCTCACCACCACTAATGTGAGAGTCGGGTCACCACCACTAATGTTAGAGTCGGGTCACCACCACTAATGTTAGAGTCGGGTCACCACCACTAATGTTGGAGTCGGGTCAAAGCCACAAATGTCAGAGTCGGGCCACCACCACTAATGTCAGATTCGGGTCACCACCGCTAATGTAAGAGAAGTGTCACCACCACTAATGTTAGAGTCGGGTCACCACCACTAATGTCAGAGTCGGGTCACCACCACCACTAATGTCAGAGTCAGGTCACCACCACTAATGTCAGTGTCAGGTCACCTCCACTAAATTTAGAGTCGGGTCACCACCACTAATTTTAGAGTCGGGTCATTACCACTAATGTGATTGCCGGGTCACCACCACTAACGTTAGAGTCGGTTCACCACCACTAATGTTAGGGAAGGGTCACCACCACTGATGTTAGTGTGGGGTTACCACCACTAATGTCAGACTCGGGTCACCACCACTAGTTTTAGAGCCGGGTCACCACCAATGTCAGAGTCGGGTCTCCACCACTAATGTTGGAGACGGGTCACCACCATTAATGTCAGAGTCGGGTCACCACCACTACTGTTAGAGTCGGGTCACCACCACTAATGTCAGAGTCGGGTCACCACCACTAATGTTAGATCGAGTCACCACCACTAATGTCACAGTCGGGTCTTCACCACTAATGTCAGAGTCGGGTCACCACCACTAATGTTAAATTCGGGTCACCACCACTAATGTTAGAGTCAGGTCACCACCACTAATGTCAGAGTCGGGTCACCACCACTAAGGTTAGAGTCGGGCCACCACCACTAATGTCAGAGTAGGTCACCAACACTAATGTCAAAGTCGGGTCACCTACACTAATGTTAGAGTCGGGTCACCACCACTAATGTCAGACTCGGGTCACCACCAGTAATGTCAGAGTCGGGTCACCACCACTAATGTCAGAGTCGGTTCACTACCACTAATGTTACAGTCGGGTCACATCAACTAATGTCAGAGTCGGGTCACCACCACGAATGACAGAGTCAGGTCACCACCACTAATGTCAGTGTCAGGTCACCTCCACTAAAGTTAGAGTCGGGTCACCACCACTAATTTTAGATTCGGGTCACCACCACTAAGGAACCCTCACAACATTCAAGAAGCATTTGGATGAGCACTTGAAATGTCATTGCATACAAGGCTATGGACCAAATGCTGGAAAATGGGATTAGACTGGACAGGGATTGATGGGCGGCGCAGACACGATGGGCCGAAGGGCCTCTTTCTGTGCTGTAAAACTCTATGACTCTATGACTAATGTTAGAGCCGGGTCACCACCACTAACGTTAGAGTCGGTTCACCACCACTAATGTTAGAGAAGGGTCACCACCACGAATGTTAGAGTGGGGTTACCACAACTAATGTCAGAGTCGGGTCACCACCACTAGTTTTAGAGTCGAGTCACCACCACTAATGTCAGAGTCGGGTCTCTACCACTAATGTTGGAGTCGGGTCACCACCATTAATGTTAGAGTCGGGTAACCCCACTAATGATACAGTCGGTTCACCACCACTCATGTTAGAGTCGGGTCACCACAGCTAATGTTAGAGTCGGATCACCACCACTAATATTAGAGTCGGGTCACCACCACTAATGTTAGAGAAGGGTCACCAGCACAAATTTTAGAGAAGTGTCACCAGCACTAATGTTAGTGTCGGGTCACCACCACTAATGTTAGTGTCGGGTCACCACCACTAATGTTAGAATCGGGTCACCACCACTCATGTTGGATTCGGCTCACTACCACTAATGTCAGAGCCGGATCAGCACCACTAATGTCAGACTCAGGTCACCACCACTAATTTTAGTGTCGGGTCACCACCACTAATGTTAGAGATGGGTCACCACCACTAATGTTAGATTCGGGTCACCAGCACTAATGTTCGTGTCTGTTCACCACCACTATTGTTAGAGAAGGGTCAACACCACTAATGTTAGAGTCGGGTCACGACCATTAATGTCAGAGTCGGGTCACCACCACTAATGTTACAGTTGGGTCAGCACCACTAATGTTACAGTTGGGTCACCACCACTATTGTTAGTGTCGGGTCACCAGCACAAATGTTAGAGTCGGGTCACCACCACTAATGTTAGAGTCGGGTCACCACCACTAATGTTAGAGTCGGGTCACCACCACTAATGTTAGAGAAGGGTCACCACCACTAATGTTAGCGACGGGTCACCTCCACTAATGTCAGAGTCGGGTCACCACCACTAATGTTAGATCGAGTCACAACCACTAATGTCACAGTCGGGTCTTCACCACGAATGTCAGAGTCGGGTCACCAACACTAATGTTAAAGTCGGGTCACCACCACTAATGTTAGAGTCGGGTCACCACCACTAATGTTAGAGTCGGGTCACCACCACTAATGTCAGAGTCGGGTCACCACCACTAAAGTTAGAGTCGGCTCACCACCACTAATGTTAGAGTCGGGTCAAAGCTATTAATGTAAGAGTCGGGTCACGACCACGAATGAAAGCGAAGGGTCACCACCACTAATGTTACAGTCGCTTCACCACCACTAATGTCAGAGTCGGGTCACCACCACTAATGTCAGAGTCGGGTCACCACCACTAATGTTAGAGTCGGGTCACCGCCACTAATGTCAGAGTCGGGTCACCACCAAAAATGTTAGAGTCGGGTCACCACCACTAATGATAGAGTCGGGTCACCACCACTAATTTTAGAGTCGGGTCACCAACACTAATGTCAGAGTCGGGTCACCTCCACTAATGTTAGAGTCGGGTCACCACCACTAATTTTAGAGTCGGGTCACCATCACTAAAGTTAGAGCCGGGTCACCACCACTAATGTTAGAGTTGTTTCACCACCACTAATGTTAGAGAAGGGTCATCACCACTAATGTTAGAGTGGGGTTACCACCACTAATGTCAGAGTCGGGTCACCACCACGAGTTTTAGATTCGGGTCACCACCACTAATGTTAGAGAAGGGTCATCACCACTAATGTTAGAGAAGGGTCATCAACACTAATGTCAGAGTCGGGTCACCTCCACTAATGTTAGAGTCGGGTCACCACCACTAATTTTAGAGTCGTTTCACCACCACTAATGTTAGAGTCGGGTCTCCACCTCTAATTTTAAATTCGGATCATCACCATTAATGTTAGATTCGGGTCACCACCACGAATGTCAGAGTCGGGTCACCACCACTAATGTCAGAGTCGGGTCACCACCACTAATTTTAGAGTCGGGTCACCACCACGAATGTCAGAGTCGGGTCACCACCACTAATGTTAGAGTCGGGTCAACACCATGAATGTTAGAGTCGAGTCACCACCACTAATGATAGAGACGGTTCACCAGCACTCATGTTAGAGTTGGGTCACCACCACTAATGTTAGAGCCGTGTCACCACCACTAATGTTAGAGTCGGGTCACCACCACTAATGTTAGAAAAGCGTCACCTCCACTAATGTTAGCGGCGGCTCACCTCCACTAATGTCAGAGTCGGTTCACCATCACAATTTTAGATCGAGTCACCACCACTAATGTCACAGTCGGGTCTTCACCACTAATGTCAGAGTCGTTTCACCACCACTAATATTAAAGTCGGCTCACCACCACTAATGTTGGAGTCGTCTCACCACCACTAATGTGAGAGTCGGGTCACCACCACTAATGTTAGAGTCGGGTCACCACCACTAATGTTAGAGTCGGGTCACCACCACTAATGTTGGAGTCGGGTCAAAGCCACAAATGTCAGAATCGGGCCACCACCACTAATGTCAGATTCGGGTCACCACCACTAATGTAAGAGAAGTGTCACCACCACTAATGTTAGAGTCGGGTCACCACCACTAATGTCAGAGTCGGGTCACCACCACCACTAATGTCAGAGTCAGTTCACCACCACTAATGTCAGTGTCAGGTCACCTCCACTAAATTTAGAGTCGGGTCACCACCACTAATTTTAGAGTCGGGTCATTACCACTAATGTGATTGCCGGGTCACCACCACTAACGTTAGAGTCGGTTCACCACCACTAATGTTAGGGAAGGGTCACCACCACTGATGTTAGAGTGGGGTTACCACCACTAATGTCAGACTCGGGTCACCACCACTAGTTTTAGAGCCGGGTCACCACCAATGTCAGAGTCGGGTCTCCACCACTAATGTTGGAGACGGGTCACCACCATTAATGTCAGAGTCGGGTCACCACCATTAATGTTAGAGTCAGGTCACCACCACTAATGTCAGAGTCAGGTCACCACCACTAAAGTTAGAGTCGGGTCATCACCACTAATGTTAGAGTCGGGTCACCACCACTAATGTTAGAGTCGGGTCACCACCACTAATGTTGGAAAAGCGTCACCTCCACTAATGTTAGCGGCGGCTCACCTCCACTAATGTCAGAGTCGGTTCACCATCACAATTTTAGATCGAGTCACCACCACTAATGTCACAGTCGGGTCTTCACCACTAATGTCAGAGTCGTTTCACCACCACTAATATTAAAGTCGGCTCACCACCACTAATGTTGGAGTCGTCTCACCACCACTAATGTGAGAGTCGGGTCACCACCACTAATGTTAGAGTCGGGTCACCACCACTAATGTTAGAGTCGGGTCACCACCACTAATGTTGGAGTCGGGTCAAAGCCACAAATGTCAGAATCGGGCCACCACCACTAATGTCAGATTCGGGTCACCACCACTAATGTAAGAGAAGTGTCACCACCACTAATGTTAGAGTCGGGTCACCACCACTAATGTCAGAGTCGGGTCACCACCACCACTAATGTCAGAGTCAGTTCACCACCACTAATGTCAGTGTCAGGTCACCTCCACTAAATTTAGAGTCGGGTCACCACCACTAATTTTAGAGTCGGGTCATTACCACTAATGTGATTGCCGGGTCACCACCACTAACGTTAGAGTCGGTTCACCACCACTAATGTTAGGGAAGGGTCACCACCACTGATGTTAGAGTGGGGTTACCACCACTAATGTCAGACTCGGGTCACCACCACTAGTTTTAGAGCCGGGTCACCACCAATGTCAGAGTCGGGTCTCCACCACTAATGTTGGAGACGGGTCACCACCATTAATGTCAGAGTCGGGTCACCACCACTACTGTTAGAGTCGGGTCAATACCACTAATGTCAGAGTCGGGTCACCACCACTAATGTTAGATCGAGTCACCACCACTAATGTCACAGTCGGGTCTTCACCACTAATGTCAGAGTCGGGTCACCACCACTAATGTTAAAGTCGGGTCACCACCACTAATGTTAGAGTCGGGTCACCACCACTAATGTTAGAGTCAGGTCACCACCACTAATGTCAGAGTCAGGTCACCACCACTAAAGTTAGAGTCGGGTCATCACCACTAATGTTAGAGTCGGGTCAAAGACACTCATGTCAGAGTCGGGTCATCACCACTAATGAAAGCGAAGGGTCACCAGCACTAATGTTGCAGTCGCGTCACCACCACGAATGTCAGAGTCGGGTCACCACCACTAATGTCAGAGTCGGGTCACCACCACTAATGTTAGAGTCGGGTCACCGCCACTAATGTCAGAGTCGGGTCACCACCACTAATGATAGAGTCGGGTCACCACCACTAATGTTAGAGTTGGGTTCCCATCACTAATGTAAGAGTCGGTTCACCACCAGTAATGTCAGAGTCGGGTCACCACCACTAATGTTAGAGTCGGGTCACCACCACTAATGTCAGACTCGGGTCACCACCACTAATGTCAGAGTCGGGTCACCACCACTAAGGTTAGAGTCGGGCCACCACCACTAATTTCAGAGTAGGTCACCAACACTAATGTCAAAGTCGGGTCACCTACACTAATGTTAGAGTCGGGTCACCACCACTAATGTCAGACTCGGGTCACCACCAGTAATGTCAGAGTCGGGTCACCACCACTAATGTCAGAGTCGGTTCACTACCACGAATGGTAGAGTCGGGTCACCACCACTAATGTTAGAGTCGGGTCATCACCACTAATGGTAGTGTCGGGTCACCACCACTAATGCTATAGTCCGGTCAGCACCACTTATGTCAGAGTTGGGTCACCACCACTAATGTTAGATTCGGGTCACCACCACTAAAGTTACAGTCGGGTCACCACCACTAATGTTACAGTCGGGTCACATCAACTAATGTCAGAGTCGGGTCACCACCACGAATGACAGAGTCAGGTCACCACCACTAATGTCAGTGTCAGGTCACCTCCACTAAAGTTAGAGTCGGGTCACCACCACTAATTTTAGATTCGGGTCACCACCACTAAGGAACCCTCACAACATTCAAGAAGCATTTGGATGAGCACTTGAAATGTCATTGCATACAAGGCTATGGACCAAATGCTGGAAAATGGGATTAGACTGGACAGGGATTGATGGGCGGCGCAGACACGATGGGCCGAAGGGCCTCTTTCTGTGCTGTAAAACTCTATGACTCTATGACTAATGTTAGAGCCGGGTCACCACCACTAACGTTAGAGTCGGTTCACCACCACTAATATTAGAGAAGGGTCACCACCACGAATGTTAGAGTGGGGTTACCACAACTAATGTCAGAGTCGGGTCACCACCACTAGTTTTAGAGTCGAGTCACCACCACTAATGTCAGAGTCGGGTCTCTACCACTAATGTTGGAGTCGGGTCACCACCATTAATGTTAGAGTCGGGTAACCCCACTAATGATACAGTCGGTTCACCACCACTCATGTTAGAGTCGGGTCACCACAGCTAATGTTAGAGTCGGATCACCACCACTAATATTAGAGTCGGGTCACCACCACTAATGTTAGAGAAGGGTCACCAGCACAAATTTTAGAGAAGTGTCACCAGCACTAATGTTAGTGTCGGGTCACCACCACTAATGTTAGTGTCGGGTCACCACCACTAATGTTAGAATCGGGTCACCACCACTCATGTTGGAGTCGGGTCACCACCACTAATGTTAGAGTCGGATCAGCACCACTAATGTTAGATTCGGCTCACTACCACTAATGTCAGAGCCGGGTCACCACCACTAATGTCAGACTCAGGTCACCACCACTAATTTTAGAGTCGGGTCACCACCACTATTGTTAGAGATGGGTCACCACCACTAATGTTAGATTCGGGTCACCAGCACTAATGTTCGTGTCGGTTCACCACCACTATTGTTAGAGAAGGGTCAACACCACTAATGTTAGAGTTGGGTCACGACCATTAATGTCAGAGTCGGGTCACCACCACTAATGTTACAGTTGGGTCAGCACCACTAATGTTACAGTTGGGTCACCACCACTATTGTTAGTGTCGGGTCACCAGCACAAATGTTAGAGTCGGGTCACCACCACTAATGTTAGAGTCGGGTCACCTCCACTAATGTTAGAGTCGGGTCACCACCACTAATGTTAGAGAAGGGTCACCACCACTAATGTTAGCGACGGGTCACCTCCACTAATGTCAGAGTCGGGTCACCACCACTAATGTTAGAGTCGGGTCACCACCACTAATTTTAGATTCGTTTCACCACCATTAATGTTAGATTCGGGTCACCACCACTAATGTCAGAGTCGGGTCACCACCACTAATTTTAGAGTCGGGTCACCACCACTAATGTCAGAGTCGGGTCACCACCACTAATATTAGAGTCGGGTCACCACCATAAATGTTAGAGTCGGGTCACAACCACTAATGATAGAGTCGGTTCACCACCACTCATATTAGAGTGGGGCTCCACCACTAATTTTAGATTCGTTTCACCACCATTAATGTTAGATTCGGGTCACCACCACTAATGTCAGAGTCGGGTCACCACCACTAATTTTAGAGTCGGGTCACCACCACTAATGTCAGAGTCGGGTCACCACCACTAATATTAGAGTCGGGTCACCACCATTAATGTTAGAGTCGGGTCACCACCACTAATGATAGAATCGGTTCACCACCACTAATTTTAGAGTCGGGTCACCACCACTAATGTCAGAGTCGGGGCACCGCCACTAATGATAGAGTCGGTTCACCACCACACATATTAGAGTCGGGTCTCCACCACTAATTTTAGATTCGTTTCACCACCATTAATGTTAGATTCGGGTCACCACCACTAATGTCAGAGTCGGGTCACCACCACTAATGTCAGAGCCGGGTCACCACCACTAATTTTAGAGTCGGGTCACCAGCACTAATGTCAGAGTCGGGTCACCACCACTAATGTTAGAGTCGGGTCACCACCATTAATGTTAGAGTCGGGTCACCACCACTTATGTTAGAGTCGGATCACCACCACTAATATTAGAGTCGGGTTACCAACACTAATGTTAGAGAAGGGTCACCAGCACAAATGTTAGAGAAGTGTCACCAGCACTAATGTTAGAGTCGGATCGCTACCACTAATGTTAGAGTAAGGTCACCACCACTAATGTTAGATTCGGGTCACCACCACTAATGTTAGAGTTGGATCACCAGCACTAATGTTATAGTCGGGTCGCTACCACTAATGTTACAGTAGGGTCACCACCACTAATGTCAAAGTCGGGTCACCACCACTAATGTAAGAGAAGGGTCACCACCACTAATGTTAGTGTCGGGTCACCACCAGTACTGTCAGAGTCGGGTCACCACCACTAATGTCAGAGTCGAGTCACCACCACTAATTTTTGAATCGGGTCACCACCACTAATGTCAGAGTCGGGTCACCACCACTAATGTTAGAGCCGGGTCACCACCACTAATGATAGAGTCGGGTCACCACCATTAATGTTAGATTTGGGTTACCACCACTAATGTTAGAGTTGGGTCACCACCACAAATGTCAGAGTCGGGTCACCAACACTAATGTTAGAGTCGGGTCACCATCACTAATCTCAGACTCGGGTCACCACCACTAATGTCAGAGTCGGGTCACCACCACTAAGGTTAGAGTCGGGTCACCACCACTAATGTTAGAGCTGGGTCACCACCACTAAAGTTAGAGTCGGTTCACCACCACTAATGTTAGAGAAGGGTCACCACCAGTAATGTTAGAGTGGGGTTACCACCACCAATGATAGAATCGGTTCACCACCACTCATTTTAGATTCGGGTCACCACCCCTAATGTTAGAGTCGGATCACCACCACTAATATTAGATTCGGGTCTCCAGCACTAATGTTAGAGCAGGGTCTCCAGCACAAATGTTAGAGAAGTGGCACTAGCACTAATGTTAGAGTCGGGTCGCTGCCACTAATGTTAGAGAAGGGTCACCAACACGAATGTTAGATTCGGGTCACCACCACTAATGTTAGAGTTGGATCACTAGCACTAATGTCAGAGTCGGGTCGCTACCACTAATGTTAGAGAAGGGTCACCAGCACAAATGTTAGAGAAGTGTCACCAGCACTAATGTTAGAGTCGGGTCGCTACCACTGATGTTAGAGTAGGGTCACCACCACTAATGTTAGAGTCGGGTCACCACCACTCATGTTAGAGTCGGGTCACCACCACTAATGTTAGAGTCGGATCACCAGCACTAATGTTAGCGTCGGGTCACCAGCACTAATGTTAGCGTCGGGTCACCACCACTAATGTCAGAGTCGTGTCACCACCACTAATGTCAGAGTCGGGTCACCAGCACTAATGTTCGAGTCGGGTCACCACCACTAATGTCAGAGTCGGGACACCAACACGAATGTTAGATTCGGGTCACCACCACTAATGCTAGAGCCGTTTAACCACCACTAATGTTAGAGTCGGGTCACCACACTAATGTTAGACTCGTGTCACCACCAATAATTTTAGAGTCGGGTCACCACCACTAATGTTAGAGTCGGATCACCACCACTAATTTTAGAGTCGGGTCACCACCACTAATGTTAGAGTCGGATCACCACCAGTAATGTTAGACTCGTGTCACCACCACTAATTTTAGAGTCGGGTCACCACCACTAATTTTAGAGTCGGGTCACCACCACTAACTTTAGAGTCGGGTCACCACCACTAATGTTAGAGAAGGGTCACCACCACCAATGTTAGAGTCGGGTCACTACCATTAATGTCAGAGTCGGGTCACCACCACTAATGTTAGAGTCGGGTCACTACCACTAATGTTAGAGTTGGGTCACCACCACTAATGTTGGTGTCCGTCACCAGCACAAATGTTAGAGTCGGGTCACCACCACTAATGATAGAGTCGGGTCACCACCACTAATGTTAGAATCGGGTCACCACCACTAATGTTAGAGAAGTGTCACCACCACTAATGTTAGAGTCGGGTCACCTCCACTAATGTCAGAGTCGGGTCACCACCACTAATGTTAGATCGAGTCCCCACCACTAACGTTACTGTCGGGTCTTCACCGCTAATGTCAGAGGCAGGTCACCACCACTAATGTTAGAGTCGGGTCTCCACCACTAATGTTAGAGTGCGGTCACCACCACTAATGTTAAAGTCGGGTCACCACCACTAATGTCAGAGTCGGGTCACCACCGCTAATGTTAGAGTCCGGTCACCACCACTAATGTTAGAGTCAGGGCCACCACCACTCCTGTTAGATTCGGGTCTCCACCACTAATGTCAGAGTCGGGTCACCACCACTAATGTCAGAGCTGGGTCACCACCACTAATGTTACAGTCGGGTCACCACCACTAATGTCAGAGTCGGGTCACCACCACTAATGTTAGAGTCGGGTCACCACCACTAAGGTTAGAGTCGGGTCACCACCACTAATGTCAGAGTAGGTCACCAACACTAATGTCATAGTCGGTTCACCTCCACAAATGATAGAGTCGGGTCACCACCACTAATTTTAGAGTCGGGTCAGCACCACTAATGTTATAGCCGGGTCACCACCACTAATGTTAGAGTTGGTTCACCACCACTAATGTTAGAGAAGGGTCACCACCACTAATGTTAGAGTTGGGTTACCACCACTAATGTCAGAGTCGGGTCACCACCACGAGTTTTAGATTCGGGTCACCACCACTATTGTCAGAATCAGGCCACCACCACTAATGATAGAGTCGGTTCACCACCACTCATGTTAGAGTCGCGTCTCCACCACTAATGTTAGATTCGGATCACCAACATTCATTTTAAATTCGGGTCACCACCACTAATGTCAGAGTCGGGTCACCACCACTAATGTCAGAGTCGGGTCACCACCACTAATTTTAGAGTCGGGTCGCCACCACTAATGTCAGATTCGGGTCACCACCACTAATGTTAGCGTCGGGTCACCTCCACTAATGTCAGAGTCGGGGCACCACCACTAATGTTAGATCGAGTCACCACCACTAATGTCACAGTCGGGTCTTCACCACTAATGTCAGAGTCGGGTCACCACCACCAATGATAAAGTCGGGTCACCACCACTCATGTTAGAGTCGTGTCACCACCACTAATGTTAGAGTCGGGTCACCACCAGTAATGTCAGAATCGGGTCACCACCACTAATGTTAGAGTCGGGTCACCACCACTAATGTTAGAGTCGTGTCACCACCACTAATGTTACAGTCGGGTCAAAGCCACAAATGTCAGAGTCGGGTCACCACCACAAGTGTCAGAGTCGGGTCACCACCACTAATGTTAGAGAAGGGTCACCACCACTAATGTTAGAGTGGGGTTACCACCACTAATGTCAAAGTCGGGTCACCACCACTAGTTTTGAGTCGGGTCACCAACACTAATGTCAGAGTCGGGACACCACCACTAATGTTGGAGGCGGGTCACCACCACTAATGTTAGAGTTGGATCACCACCACTAATGTTAGATTCGGGTCACCACCACTAATGTTAGAGAAGCGTCGCCACCACTAATGTTAGAGTCGGGTCACCTCCACTAATGTCAGAGTCGGGGCACCACCACTAATGTTAGATCGAGTCACCACCACTAATGTCACAGTCGGGTATTCACCACTAATGTCAGAGTCGTGTCTCCATCACTAATAGTAAAGTCGGCTCACCACCACTAATGTTAGAGTCGTGTCACCACCACTAATGTTACAGTCGGGTCACCACCAGTAATGTCAGAGTCGGGTCACCACCACTAATGTTAGAGTTGGGTCACCACCACTAATGTTAGAGTCGGGTCACCACCACTAATGTTAGAGTCGGGTCAAAGCCACAAATGTCAGAGTCGGGTCACCACCACTAATGTCAGATTCGGGCCACCACCACTAATGTAAGAGAAGCGTCACCACCAGTAATGTTAGTGTCGGGTCACCACCGCTAATGTCAGAGTCGGGTCACCACCACTAATGTCAGAGTCGAGTCACCACCACTAATTTTAGAGTCGGGTCACCATCACTAATGTCAGAGTCGGGTCACCACCACTAATGTTAGAGCTGGGTCACCACCACTAATGATAGAGTCGGGTCACCACCACTAATGTTAGATTTGGGTTACCACAACTAATGTTAGAGTTGGATCACCACCACTAATGTTAGATTCGGGTCACCACCACTAATGTTAGAGAAGGGTCGCCACCACTAATGTTAGAGTCGGGTCACCTCCACTAATGTCAGAGTCGGGGCACCACCACTAATGTTAGATCGAGTCACCACCACTAATGTCACAGTCGGGTATTCACCACTAATGTCAGAGTCGTGTCACCACCACTAATAGTAAAGTCGGCTCACCACCACTAATGTTAGAGTCGTGTCACCACCACTAATGTTACAGTCGGGTCACCACCAGTAATGTCAGAGTCGGGTCACCACCACTAATGTTAGAGTTGGGTCACCACCACTAATGTTAGAGTCGGGTCACCACCACTAATGTTAGAGTCGGGTCAAAGCCACAAATGTCAGAGTCGGGTCACCACCACTAATGTCAGATTCGGGCCACCACCACTAATGTAAGAGAAGCGTCACCACCACTAATGTTAGTGTCGGGTCACCACCGCTAATGTTAGAGTCGGGTCACCACCACTAATGTCACAGTCGGGTCACCACCACTTATGTCAGAGTCGGGTCACCACCACTAAGTTTAGAGTCGGGCCACCACCACTGATATCAGAGTAGGTCACCAAAACTAATGTCAGAGTCGGGTCACCTCCACTAATTTTAGAGTCGGGTCACCACCACTAATGTTAGAGCCGGGTCACCACCACTAAAGTTAGAGTTGGTTCACCGCCACTAATGTTAGAGAAGGGTCACCACCACTAATGTTAGAGTGGGGTTACCACCACTAATGTCAGAGTCGGGTCACCACCACTAGTTTTAGATTCGGGTCACCACCATAAATGTTAGAGTCGGGTCACCACCACTAATGAAAGATTCGGTTCACCACCACTCATGTTAGAGTCGGGTCTCCACCACTAATGTTAAATTCGGATCACCACCTTTAATGTTAGATTCGGGTCACCACCACTCATGTCAGAGTCGGGTCACCACCACTAATGTCAGAGTCGGGTCACCACCACCAATTTTAGAGTCAGGTCACCACCACTAATGTCAGAGCCGGGTCACCACCACTAATGTTAGAGTCGGGTCACCACCATTAATGTTAGAGTCGGGTCACCGCCACTAATGATAGAGTCGGTCCACCATCACTCATGTTAGAGTCGGGTCACCACCACTAATGTTAGAGTCATGTCACCACCACTAATGTTAGAGTCGGGTCACCACCACTAATGTTGGAGAAGGGTCACCTCCACTAATGTTAGCGACGGGTCACCTCCACTAATGTCAGAGTCGGGGCACCACCACTAATGTTAGATCGAGTCACCACCACTAATGTCAGAGTCGGGCATTCACCACTAATGTCAGAGTCGTGTCACCACCACTAATGTTACAGTCGGGTCACCACCAGTAATGTCAGAGTCGGGTCACCACCACTAATGTCAGAGTCGGGGCACCACCACTAATGTTAGATCGAGTCACCACCACTAATGTCACAGTCGGGTATTCACCACTAATGTCAGAGTCGTGTCTCCACCACTAATAGTAAAGTCGGCTCACCACTACTAATGTTAGAGTCGTGTCACCACCACTAATGTTACAGTCGGGTCACCACCAGTAATGTCAGAGTCGGGTCACCACCACTAATGTTAGAGTCGGGTCACCACCACTAATGTTAGAGTCGGGTCACCACCACTAATGTTAGAGTCGGGTCAAAGCCACAAATGTCAGAGTCGGGTCACCACCGCTAATGTCAGAGTCGGGTCACCACCACTAATATTAGAGCCGGGTCACCACCACTAATGATAGAGTCGGGTCACCACCACTAATGTTAGATTTGGTTTACCACCACTAATGTTAGAATTGGGTCACCACCACTAATGTCAGAGTCGGGTCACCAACACTAATGATAGAGTCGGGTCACCACCACTAATGTTAGATTCGGGTCACCACCACTAATTTCAGAGGCAGGTCACCACCACTAATGTTAGAGTCGGGTCACCACCACTAATTTTAGAGTCGGGTCACCACCACTAATGTTAGAGCCGGGTCACCACCACTAATGTGAGAGTCGGGTCACCACCACTTATGTTAGAGAAGGGTCACCACCACTAATGTTAGAGTGGGGTCACCACCACTAATGTCAGAGCCGGGTCACCAGCACTAATGTCAGAGTCGGGTCACCTGCATTAATGTCAGAGTCGGGTCACCACCACTAATGTCAGAGAAGGATCACCACCACTAATGTTAGAGTCGGGTCACCACCACTAATGCTGGAGTCCGGTCACCACCACTAATGTCAGAGTCGGGTCACCACCACTAATGTCAGAGTCGGGTCACCAGCACTAATGTCAGAGTCGGGTCACCACCACTAATGTCAGAGTCGGGTCACCACCACTAATGTTTACGTCGGGTCACCACCACCAATGTCAGAGTCGGGTCACCACCACTAATGTCAGAGACGTGTCACCACCACTAATGTTAGAGTCGGGTCACCACCGTTAATATTTGAGTCGGGTCACCACCACTAATGATAGAGTTGGGTCACGATCACTAATGTCAGAGTCGGGTCACCACCACTAATGTCAGAGTCGGGTCACCACCACTAATGTTGGAGTCGAGTCACCAGCACAAATTTTAGAGTCGGGTCACCACCACTAATTATAGAGTCGGGTCACCACCACTAATGTTAGAGATGGATCACCACCACTAATGTTAGAGTCGGGCCACCACCACTAATGTTATAGTCGGGTCACCACGACTTATGTGAGAGTTGGGTCACCACCACTAATGTTAGAGTTGGGTCACCACCACTAATGTCAGAGTCGGGTCACCAACACTAATGTTGGAGTCGGGTCACCACCACTAATCTCAGACTCGGCTCACCACCCTTAATGTTAGAGTCGGTTCACCACCACTAATGTTAGAGAAGGGTCACCACCACTAATGTTAGAGTGGGGTTACCACCACTAATGTCAGAGTCGCGTCACCACCACTAGTTTTGAGTCGGGTCACCACCACTAATGTCAGAGTCGGGTCACCACCACTAATGTTGGAGGCGGGTCACCACCACTAATGTTAGAGTTGGATCACCACCACTAATGTTTGATTCGGGTCACCACCACTAATGTTAGAGAAGGGTCGCCACCACTAATGTTAGAGTCGGGTCACCTCCACTAATGTCAGAGTCGGGGCACCACCACTAATGTTAGATCGAGTCACCACCACTAATGTCACAGTCGGGTATTCACCACTGATGTCAGAGTCGTGTCACCACCACTAATACTAAAGTCGGCTCACCACCACTAATGTTAGAGTCGTGTCACCACCACTAATGTTACAGTCGGGTCACCACCAGTAATGTCAGAGTCGGGTCACCACCACTAATGTTAGAGTTGGGTCACCACCACTAATGTTAGAGTCGGGTCACCACCACTAATGTTAGAGTCGGTTCAAAGCCACAAATGTCAGAGTCGGGTCACCACCACTAATGTCAGATTCGGGCCACCACCACTAATGTAAGAGAAGCGTCACCACCACTAATGTTAGTGTCGGGTCACCACCACTAATGTCAGAGACGTGTCACCACCACTAATGTTAGAGTCGGGTCACCACCATTAATATTTGAGTCGGGTCACCACCACTAATGATAGAGTTGGGTCACGATCACTAATGTCAGAGTCGGGTCACCACCACTAATGTCAGAGTCGGGTCACCACCACTAATTTTGGAGTCGAGTCACCAGCACAAATTTTAGAGTCGGTTCACCACCACTAATTATAGAGTCGGGTCACCACCACTAATGTTAGAGATGGATCACCACCACTAATGTTAGAGTCGGGCCACCACCACTAATGTTATAGTCGGGTCACCACCACTTATGTGAGAGTTGGGTCACCACCACTAATGTTAGATTCGGGTCACCACCACTAATGTCAGAGGCAGGTCACCACCACTAATGTTAGAGTCGGGTCACCACCACTAATTTTAGAGTCGGGTCACCACCACTAATGTTAGAGCCGTGTCACCACCACTAATGTGAGAGTCGGGTCACCACCACTTATGTTAGAGAAGGGTCACCACCACTAATGTTAGAGTGGGGTCACCACCACTAATGTCAGAGCCGGGTCACCAGCACTAATGTCAGAGTCGTGTCGCCACCACTAATTATAGAGTCGGGTCACCACCACTAATGTTAGAGTTGGATCACCACCACTAATGTTAGAGTCGGGCCGCCACCACTAATGCTATAGTCGGGTCACCACCACTTATGTCAGAGTTGGGTCACCACCACTAATGTTAGATTCGTGTCACCACCACTAATGTTATAGTCGAATCCCCACCAATAATGTTAGAGCCGTGTCACCACCTCTAATGTTAGAGGCGGGCCACCACCACTAATGTTAGGGAAGGGCCACCACCACTAATGTTAGAGTGGGGTCACCACCACTAATATCAGAGTCGGGTCACCACCACTAGTGTTAGTGTCGGATCACCACCACTAATGTCAGAGTCGGTTCACCACCACTAATGTTAGAGTCGAGTCAACACCAGTAATGTTAGAGACGGGCCACCACCACTAATGTTAGAGCCGTTTCACCTCCACTAATGTCAGAGTCGGGTCACCACCACGAATGTCAGAGTCGGGTCACCACCACTAATGTGAGAGTCGGGTCACCACCACTAATGATAGAGTCGGTTCACCACCACTCATGTTATCGTCGGGTCACCACCACTAATTTTGGAGTCAGATCACCACCACTAATGTTAGAGTCGGATCAGCACCACTAATATTAGAGTCGGGTCACCACCTCTAATGTTAGAGAAGGGTCACCAGCACAAATGTTAGAGAAGTGTCACCAGCACTAATGTTAGAGTCGGGTCACCACCACTAATGTTAGAGTCGGGTCACCACCACTAATGTCAGAGTCGGGTCACCACCACTAATGCCAGAGTCAGGTCAGCACCACTAATGTTAGAGTCGGGTCACGACCACTAATTTTGGAGTCGAGTCACCAGCACAAATTTTAGAGTCGGTTCACCACCACTAATTATAGAGTCGGGTCACCACCACTAATGTTAGAGATGGATCACCACCACTAATGTTAGAGTCGGGCCACCACCACTAATGTTATAGTCGGGTCACCACCACTTATGTGAGAGTTGGGTCACCACCACTAATGTTAGATTCGGGTCACCACCACTAATGTCAGAGGCAGGTCACCACCACTAATGTTAGAGTCGGGTCACCACCACTAATTTTAGAGTCGGGTCACCACCACTAATGTTAGAGCCGTGTCACCACCACTAATGTGAGAGTCGGGTCACCACCAGTTATGTTAGAGAAGGGTCACCCCCACTAATGTTAGAGTGGGGTCACCACCACTAATGTCAGAGCCGGGTCACCAGCACTAATGTCAGAGTCGTGTCGCCACCACTAATTATAGAGTCGGGTCACCACCACTAATGTTAGAGTTGGATCACCACCACTAATGTTAGAGTCGGGCCGCCACCACTAATGCTATAGTCGGGTCACCACCACTTATGTCAGAGTTGGGTCACCACCACTGATGTTAGATTCGTGTCACCACCACTAATGTTATAGTCGAATCCCCACCACTAATGTTAGAGCCGTGTCACCACCTCTAATGTTAGTGGCGGGCCACCACCACTAATGTTAGGGAAGGGCCACCACCACTAATGTTAGAGTGGGGTCACCACCACTAATATCAGAGTCGGGTCACCACCACTAGTGTTAGTGTCGGATCACCACCACTAATGTCAGAGTCGGTTCACCACCACTAATGTTAGAGTCGAGTCAACACCAGTAATGTTAGAGACGGGCCACCACCACTAATGTTAGAGCCGTTTCACCTCCACTAATGTCAGAGTCGGGTCACCACCACGAATGTCAGAGTCGGGTCACCACCACTAATGTGAGAGTCGGGTCACCACCACTAATGATAGAGTCGGTTCACCACCACTCATGTTATCGTCGGGTCACCACCACTAATTTTGGAGTCAGATCACCACCACTAATGTTAGAGTCGGATCAGCACCACTAATATTAGAGTCGGGTCACCACCACTAATGTTAGAGAAGGGTCACCAGCACAAATGTTAGAGAAGTGTCACCAGCACTAATGTTAGAGTCGGGTCACCACCACTAATGTTAGAGTCGGGTCACCACCACTAATGTCAGAGTCGGGTCACCACCACTAATGCCAGAGTCAGGTCAGCACCACTAATGTTAGAGTCGGGTCACGACCACTAATGTCAGATTCGGGTCACCACCACTAAAGTCAGAGTCGGGTCACCACCAATAATGTCAGAGTCGGGTCACCACCACTAATGTCAGAGTCGGGTCACCACCACTAATGTTAGAGTCGGGTCACCACCACTAATGTTAGAGAAGTGTCACCACCACTAATGTTAGTGTCGGGTCAACGCCACTAATGTTAGAGTTGGGTCACCACCACTGACGTCAGAGTTGGGTCACCACCATTAATGTTAGAGTCGGGTCTCCACCACTAATGTTAGAGTCGGGTCACTACCACTAATTTAGAGTCGGGTCAGCACCACTAATGGCAGAGTCGGGTCACCACCACTAATGTCAGAGTCGGGTCACCACCACTAATGTTAGAGAATGGTCACCACCTCTAATGTTAAAGTCGGGTCACCACCACTAATGGCAGAGTCGGGTCACCACCACTAATGTTAGAGTCGGGTCGCCACCACTAATGTTAGATTCGGGTTACCACCACTAATGTTAGAGAAGGGTCCCCACCTGTAATGATAGAGTAGAGTCACCAACATGAAATGTCAGAGTAGGGTCTTCACCAGTAGTTTTGGAGAAGAGTCAACACCTGTAATGTTTGCATGGCATAATCAAGATTAAAGTTACAGTAACGCTGGTACCATTAACACTTCATTAGAGTCAATAGCAGCATAATTAAAGTAGATTCACCATCACTAATGTAAGAGCAGGGTCATCACCAGTAATATTAGTGCAGGGTCACCACCACTATGTTAGAGTTCTGTCACCACCAATAATGTTAGTGTAAATCCACCACCAGTAAAGTTAGTGTAGATTCACCATCAGTGATGTTAGAGTGGAGTCACCACCAATGTAACTAACGCCAATTATGGGGTAATCTGATTTACTCAACGGGGCAGCGATTCTTCTATAAGAGGGGATCTTTTACGGATCTCAGTTGAACTCCAGTCGGTGCCGTGAATCTGCACGGAATTCGCAAGTACTTCCAAAATGGAACGGCCAACAATGGTGCAGATAAAGATCATTTACTATCCTATTCTCGCAGCCTTTGGGGCTTTAGGTAAGTCAATGTATCCTGTTGCCTAATGGCTGCTGACTATCTCAGTGTCAATGCAACAAATTCCGAGCATGTCCTCATTGCAGAGTCATTTATCCACCGGGATCAGTTGGTGAATATCAGCTGGAATCGTGTCTGTCCACACGGCCACTGAGGCATTGTTCTGGTCGGTAGATCGCGGGACAGGGAGCTCAATTTTCCTCCCTGTACTGAGTGAGGACGAGGCTGATTCCCCAGCCCCTCTAATAGTATATAACTCACTACAGAATGTGTTCCATGTGGTCCAAGGTAATCGTTTTATCTGTACCATTGTTCCCTGTCTATTTAGCTTGATAATTATTCGCACTGCAGCCAACACCACCCATCTGAGGACTGTGAAAGATTTTTTGAACAATAATTGCCGCTCAGGGAGCTGCTCCCCTCCGTTCGGCTGCAAAGATCCTTCACGTCTCCACCAGCTCCCGCTCTGTTATCGAGCAGCTACCTCGGGGCGATTAGAAATAGAAAAAGCGCAGAGTTTCGACCTACATCGAATGTTTGTGTCTTAGTTGAATGTATTATTTGAATTCATATCTTTCCAGTCACTGTTTGTAAAATATATTGAATACTTTACGATGTCTGACAGTAGGATGCTGGAAACAGCCGGCATTCAGTCCCTCTATCACCAGTGTTCAATGTTTTATTTCTTTTGAACAAATTGTCCAACGATCGCCTACTTTATAAAGAAATAATCAGTGTCTATGAAACTAAGTAGGGACACATCGGAACATTTCCCCACAATAAGCTGTGAGGTTTATCTGAGTGTCCCCATTACTGACCTCTTCTCTCTCTTTCTCACAGCGAACCTATTGACAACCGTGATTCTCTCCAGTGGAATCTGCGGCCTTTCCAAATGTATCTCTGTCTACATGGTGGCCATGGCAACAGCAGATCTTCTGGTCATTATCTTACATGTAATAGTGTATCAAACTTTCAGTTACCACTTTCCATACTCATTCCTGAACTACACTGCCGTTTGTCAGCTAAATCTATTTATGAATCCTGCTACCGTTTGTATGTCTGTGTGGTTTACCAGCTCGTTCACATTTGACCGATTTGTAGCTATATGTTGTTAGAACTTTAAAACAAAGTATTGAACAGTGAGAACTGCGGCCGCAGTTATAACAACGGTCTCTGTCCTGATCTGTTTCGAGAACATCCCCTTTTGGTTTGCATATGAATCTGAGCGAATAATTAACAATGTTCCCTGGGGTTGCCGCCTTAGTGTGACTTTTTTTATATCGCTTGCAGGTGTAGCCTACTCCTGGTTACAAAATATTTTAATTGCATGGATTCCTTTTGCATTGATATTTAATTGTTTGACAGTCTGGCGTATTTTAGTGACCAATAGAGCCCACAGGGGACTCCGGGGTCACAGCAGTGAGAATCTGGGCGATCCAGAGATGGAGAGCCGAAGGAAATCCATCATTTTACTGTTCAGTGTTTCGGGCAGTTTTATTGTGTTGTGGCTGACAGCTGTCGTTAGTTATTGAACTACCAGACTGACAAACACCGCGCATTGCCGAGGCGATTATACATCCCCTGCATACATTGCCACAGAAACCGGATATATGCTCCATTATTTGAGTTTCTGTACAAACACATGCATTTATGCAATTACTCAAACTATATTCAGGAAAGAGCTAAAGAACGTGGTGAAATCTCCTTAGACATTCATTCTGAATTTAGTTACAAAATGAAAAATTCAATCAAACCTTCCTGTCCAAACTGGAGCTCAATTGTACTACGATGAAAATAGATTCTTCGGTTTAAATAATGTAAAAATTAACCAAATCTTCCTGTTCAAACTAGAGTTAAATTACAGCCCGTGTTCCATTTTAGAATGGCCGTCTTTCTGTTAAGAAAGAAATGGAATGTTGTTGTGAGAATGAAAAGGTATCAGAAAAATGTTCCTCCACTTTGTGCCGTGTGTTTGATGTCTGCTGTTTTCCCGGGTAAACATAATCGATTCCCGTAAAACAGGGCACTTCCCGCTCAAGATTCAAAGGGAACAGTCAAGACTGAGCTTCAGCAGTGGAGTGGAACATGTGGGCGTCAGCGTTAACTGCCTCACACCGCAGGTACTGGAATGAGATGCCCCAGTTTAATTAATAGTTAATGTTTTCTTTAATGTAGAAACAACGTGTTACAGTGCTGGTTATTTGTAATTCTGTAATCTCGGTGTGAATGTTGCAGGCGCTGGTCTCCCCATCAGACTCCGCCCCCCATTGTCTCCTGGTCCAATAGAACGGGGCCCTGTCTCCTGAGTAGTGTCGATTGATGGAGACAATAGGAACTTGACTCATCAATGTGACATTAGACATCTTTGTTCACAGATATTTACTAAAAATCTCAAAAGATCATCACAATCACCCAACCAGTCCTTGTCGGCGTTTACAGTCCACCCGAGCAAATAGTTCCAATCTCATTACCCGCCGGACTCAACATCCCTTCTACCACTTTATGTTCATCTATCTATCCAATCTGATATTGAATATTGACATAATTCCTGCCTGCGTTAAATCCACAGTCTCAGATCTGTCTGTGTAATGAGTATTATCCAACACTCACTTAAATATCTCTCACATTTCTGTTATCTATGGTCATTACTTCTTGATCTCTCAGCTAATGGAATCAGTCTGCTTCTATCCTTTTTAACTTAAATCCCCTTGGCACCACTCGCCAAAATATACTAGTCTGTTGTCAATACACAATCTAATTTAATTGAGGAAAGTTTAGTCAAGATAGTTAATTGATAACTTTCTCTTGGAGATTGTTATGACGTTGATTTTACTGAAGAATGTATTTGCTAGATTGGTCACTACTCGAAACATTGTGACGATTCAGCGGGAGATTCTAAAGAAACAACTCCAGACCGCCGATCTTTTGATGGATCGCCAGAAAGGGCAGGGATGGTGTGTATCGAATGGCTTGTATTGGATGATACTAGAATATCACTGTGTGTGGAGAAGTGACGTCTTGCAGCTGAAACAACCAGCATGTGATATGCATGATGAAATGCCCCGAAGAACGGATCCATGACATGGCCAGTCATGCTGACATCACCGCTACATGAAATTGTTAATGTGGGTCTAGAGAGTGAGATCATGTGTAAAACCAATGGTTAGAGATCTGCGGTATAGAATAGGTCGAGATAGAAATATGATGCTGATGAGATGTTATTTAGTGACGGCCTTAAATATTCTAACGCCAATAGAGGGGTTTGTATGAAGTAGCGGTTAGTCACCCTGTCCTGAATCTGCTAACGTTACACTGTATTGGTTCAAAATGCCAAACCCCTCATGGTGTCATTTCCCGTGGAGCCCGGGCTCTGCCAATCCGGCTGGCATCCAGCTTCTGAATGAAGTGGTGGTGAATTGAGGGCTGTTCTGTGTAAGAGATGATAAGAACATAACAAATCGGCCCCTCGAGCCTGCTCCACCATTCAATAAGATCATGGCTGATCTGTTCCTAACCTCAAATCTACTATCACTCGACAACCCACCCAAACCCATGTGATCTCCGGGGAGAGGCGAAAAGCCAGATAATAAACCCAATGGCAAATTTGGGAGAAAAAATCTGGGAAATTCCTCTCCGACCCATCTAGGTGATCGAAACTCGTCCAGGAGATCACTCTGTCCCTATATTTTCTACAGTATTTACCTTCTGTAAAAGGCGATCTCCACCCCAGCCAGAAACAGGAATAGAACCAATTCCTGAAATCGAACACGGAATTAGAACACAAGAAATAGGAGCAGAACCAGGCTACATGGCCCCGGGGCCCTCTCTGCTACCCATAGGGTCATGATCGTTCCGAACCTAGACTCATGTCCAATTTTCTGCCCGCTCCCCGTAACCCTTAATTCCCTTTACTTCTAGGAAACTGTCTATTTCTGTTTTAAATTTATTAAATGATGTAGCTTCCACAGCTTTCTCGGGCAGCAAAATCCACAGACCTACCACCCTCTGAGTGAAGAAGTTTCTCCTCATCTCAGTTTTGAAAGAGCAGCCCCTTATTCTAGGATTATGCCCCCTAGTTCTAGTTTCACCCATCATTGGGAACATCCTCACCGCATCCACCCGATCAAGCCCCTTCACAATCTAATATGATTCAATAAGATCGCCTCTCATTCTTCTGAACTCCAATGAGTAGAGTCCCAATCTACTCAAACTCTCCTCATTTGTCCAGCCCCTCATCCCCATGATTAACCGAGTGAACATTCTTTGTACTGACTCGAGAGCAAGTATGTATTTTCTTAAGTATGGACACCAAACCTGTATGCAGTATTCCAGGTGCAGTCTCACCAATACCTTGTAAACTGCAACAATACCTCCCTGTTTTTATATTCTATTACCCTAGCAATAAAAGCCAACATTCCATTGGCCTTCTTGATCATTTTCTGCACCTGCATACTAACTTTTTGAGTTTCGTGCACCAGGACCCCCAGGTCCCTTTGTACTACAGTACTTTCCAGTTTCTTGCCATTAAGATAATAACTTGCTCTATGATTTTTCCTGCCAAAGTGCATAACCTCACACTTTCCAGTATTGTATTCCATCTGCCAAATCTCTGCCCACTTACGTAGCCTGTCTATTTGCCTTTGCAGGTTTTTTATGTCCTCCTCACTCACTACTTTCCCTCCCATCTTAATATCATCTGCAAAGTTTGAAATGTTACAGTCGGTCCCCTCCTCCAAATCGTTAATATAGATTGTCAAGAGTTGGGGACCCAGCACTGACCCCTGCAGAACACCACTAGTTACTGATTGCCAGTCTGAGAACGAACCATTTATCCCAACTCTCTGCTTTCTGTTAGATAGCCAATCATCCACCCATGCCAGAATATTACCCCCAATCCCGTGATTTTTTATCTTGAGCAATAATCTTTCGTGTGGCACCTTGTCAAATGCCTTTTGGAAGTCTAAATACACTATGTCCACTGGTTCCCCTTTATCCACCCTGTATGTTACTTCCTCAAAGAACTCAAGCAAATTTGTCAAACATGACTTCCCCTTCATCAAACCATGCTGACTTTGTCCTATTAAATTATGTTTATCCAAATGTTCCATTACTATCTCCTTAATAATGGACTCTAAAATTTTACCAACCACAGATGTTAGGCTAACAGGTCTATAGTTTCCAGCCTTCTGCCTACTACCCTTTTTCAATAAGAGTGTTTCATTAGCAGTTTTCCAATCTGCCGGGACCTTTGCTGAGTCCAGGGACTTTTGGAAAATTATTACCAATGCATCCACAATCCCTACCACCACTTCCCTCAAGACCCTAGGATGTAAGCCATCTGGTCCAGGGGGTTTATCCGCCTTGAGTCCCATTATTTTACCAAGTACCACTTCCTTAGTGATTTGAATCGTATTTAGCTCCTCATATCCTAGAGCCCCCTGTTTGTCCAGTGTTGGGATATTCTTAGTGTCCTCTACCGTAAAGACTGATACAAAATATTTGTTCAGTGTTTTTGCCATCTCCATGTTTCCCACCATTATTTTCCCGGTCTCATCCTCTAAGGGACCAACATTTACTTTAGCCACCCTTTTTTCTTTTTATATAACTATAGAAACTTTTGCTATCTGTTTTTATATATTTTGCTAATTTACTTTCAAAATCTATCTTCCTTTTCTTAATCAATCTTTTAGTTATTTTTTGCTGTCTTTTAAAGACTTCCCAATCTTCTATCCTCCCACTCGATTTGGCTGCCTTATATGCCCTTGTTTTTAGTCGATACTAGCCTTAATTACTTCACTTAGCCACGGATTGCTATCTTTTCCTTTACACCCTTTTTTCCTCAGTTGAATATATTTTTTTGGAAGTTGTAAAATAACTCCATAAATGTACACCACTGATCATGTACCGTCTTACCCTTTAATATATTTTCACAGTCCACTCTAATCAATTCCGCTCTCATACCTTCATAGTCTCCTTTATTCAATAGGCACATTCTCATTATCTGGATTCAGACTGCCAACAATATTTAAGTCACAAGTCAGGCAGCAGGCAGAGCTTTTCATTCACTCAGTCAGCGATGCATCTGCACCCAGTTACAATCATGAGAAGGCGATGTGTAATCAACTTCATCATCTAATATCAACATGTGAAATAGGCATGAAGAGGTTAACCATTACATTACCGTGGAGAATGAGGAATAAGTGCTCAGGGAGATTGCAGAATGGGGGATAGTGCTCGGGGTGAGTGGGGAATGAAGATAGTGCTCGGGGGGAGTGGAGAATGGGGGATTGTGCTGGTGGGAGTTGAAAATGGGGGATAGTGCCTGGGGGGAGTGGAGAATGGGGGATAGTGCTCGGGGGGTGCGGAGAATGGGTGTAGTGCTCGGTGGTAGTGGAGAATAGGGGATAGTGCTCGGGGGGAGTGGAGAATGGGGGATTGTGCTCGGGGTGTATGGAGATTGGGGGATATTGCTCGGGTGTAGTGGAGAATGGGGGATAGAACTCTGGGGGAGTGGAGAATGGGGGCTAGTGCTCGGGTTAATGGAGAATGGGGATAGTGTGATGGTTAATGGAGAATGTACTGCCAACACGCCATCGCCAGTTATGAGCTGCCTCCCATGCTGAGATTTTAACTGACAATGCCTTGCAATGGATTACACCGCTATTGTGTTAATTCTGAATTCATCAGGTAGACTAGAATATATTTCATCATTGAATATGTACCATTCCTTACATAGGGAGAAGTTCAACGCGGGGTTGATTGTGATTTTAACCCGCCCAGCGGGAGGTTAACAGAGTATATTCGGCCAGAGGTTTTACTCCTTGCCCGGTTTTACTCACCGTTGACTTCAAATGAGAATAATATCTGTTGAAGTGTAAAACCAGCAATGGGCACAATCCCATCATTTTCCTGTCAAGCATTTAATGACTCGCAAGTTTAAATTAAAACGAAAGTACTGTGTCATTGATACAATGCAGACGGAGGCCCCTCGGCCCATTGTGCCTCTGCCGGTTCTTTGAAAGAAATGTCCAATTCGTCCGACTTCCTTCCTCTTTCATCACAGTCTTCAAATTACTGCCCTTAAAGTATTTATCCAATCCACTTTTAAAATTTGCTATTGAATCTACTTCAAACATCCTTTCAGGCAATGAGTTCTAGATCATAACAGTTTGCTGTTTAGATAAAAAATCTCCTCACCTGTGTCCTTTGGTTATCGAGCCTTTTGCCAGTGGAAACAATTTCTTCCTATTTACTCTAGCGAAATCTTTCATGATTTCGAACAACTCTATTATATCTCCTTATGCTTCTCTGCTTCTAACCAGAAACTTCTCAGAACGTTTCTTGTAATATGGAACAGATTTTTCGGAGAAGAGCGACTTTTTCCTTCACTTATTTCTGATACTTTTTCTCTTGGCTTTCAAGATGAATCACAATTATATTGTCTGCAGCACTGAGGCACCCAGACTGTAAAACACAGAGACTGGAGTAAGTGACACTCCCCATTTTAAACTAACACACCGTTGGGTAGGGACGAGTCGGGCACTTGGTTCACACCCCTCTCAATTTTATCATTGACCAATAAATGCCTGGCAGGTTAGGTTATAATAATTGGCTGTTCTTTTCATATGATGCAGTATTGTGCATTATTGTGGAAAGAATTTTAGAGCTGTACAGAGCTCTGCTTAGACTACATCTGGGGAACTGCTTATGGTTCAGGGCACTGCACCACAGAAAGGATTAGTAAGTACTAGAAGAGGGGGAGGGGGGTGGGCAGCGCAGATTCATCAGAATGATACCGGGGCTAAATGGATTAAATTATGAGGACAGGTGGCATAGACTAAGCTACTATTTCCTTGAGTAATCATGATTAATGGGTGATCTAACTGAGGTGTTTAAGTTGATTATGCGATTTCATAGGGTCGATCGTGAGAAACTATTTCTGCTGGTGGATGGAGTCCAGACCCAGGGTGGATAATTATAAAATCATCGAGTTATACAGCACAGAAAGAGGCCCTTCGGCCCATCGTGTCTGCACCGGCCATCAAGCCTTATCTATTCTAATCCCATTTTCCAGCACTTGGTCCGTAGCCTTGTTTGCTATGGCGTTTCAAGTGCTCATCTAAATGCTTCTTAAATGTTGTGAGGGTTCCTGCCTCTACCACCCTTTCAGGCAGTGAGTTCCAGATTGCAAGCACCCACTGGGTGAAAAAAGCATTTCCTCAAATTTGCACTAAACCTCCTGCCCTTTACATTGAAACTCAGCCCAGTGGCTATTGACGCCTCTACTAAGGGGCAACGTTCATTTCCATCTACCCTATCTTTGCACCTCATAATTTTGTACACCTCAATCATGTCCCCCCTCAGCCTTCTCTGCTCTAAGGAAAACAACCCCAGCCTGTCCAGTCACTCCTCATAGCTGAAATGCTTCAGCCCAGGTAACATCATGGCGAATCTCCTCTGCACCCTCTCCAATGCAATCACGTCCTGCCTATAGTTGGCTACCAGAAATGCACAGTGCATTCCAGCTGTGGCCTAACTACCATTTTGTGCAGCTCCATCATAACCTCCCTGCTCTTATAATCTATGCCTCGGCGACTGAAGGCAAGTATCCTATATGTCTTCTTAACCAGCTTATCTTCCTGTCCTGCTGCCTTCAGGGATCTATGTACATGCACTCCTTCCATTCATTGTTCATTCCCTTGCCTTGTTAGTCCTCCCAAAATGCATCACCTCACACTTTTCAGGGTTAAATTCCATTTGCCACTGTTCTGCCTATCTGACCAACCCGTCTATATCGTCCTGGAGCCAGAGGCTTCCCTCTTCGCTATTTCGCACTCCACCAATTTTCGTTTCATCTGCGAACTTACTGATCATACTTCCTACATTCATATCTAAATCATTATTGTGCACTACAAACAGCAAGGGACCCAGCACCACTCCCTGCTGTACACCATATGACACAGGATTCCAGTCACAAAAACAACCTGCGACCATCACCTTCTGCCTTCTGCCACCAAGCCAATTTTGGATACAATGTGCGAAATTGCCCTGGAGCCCATGGGCTCTTACCTTCTTGACCAGTCTCCCATGCGGGACTTTGTAAAATGCCTTACTGAAGTCCATGAGACTACATCAACTGCGTACCCTCATCCATACACCGAGTCATCCCCTCGAAAAATTCAATCAAATTGGTTAGACATGATCTACTCCTGACAAAGCCCTGCTGACTATCTTTGATTAATCCTTGTCTCTCCATGTTGTGAGTAATTCTGTCCCTCAGAATGTTTTCCAATAATGTCCCTACCTCTGATGTTAGGCTCACTGGCCTGTACTTCCCTGGTTTATCCCTGCTACCCTTCTTGAATAATGGTACTACGTTAGCTTTTCTCCAGTCCTCTGGCACCTCCTCTGTAGCCAGAGAGGCTCTTAAAATTTCTGTCAGAGCCCCTGCAATCCCTTCCCTATAAATTAGAGCTAGGCCGTTCAAGGGTAATTTCAGGCAATACTTCTTCACACAAAGGGTGGTGGAAATCTGGAACTGTCTGCCCAAAAATGCTGTTGAGTTTGGGGTGGGGGGGGCAGTTAAAAATGCCAAAGCAGAGACTGATAGATTTTTAGAACCTAGGGCGGGTGGATGGAGTTCAGATACAGATCAGCCTGATCTCATTGAATGGAAGAACAAGCTCGAGGGGCTGAATGACCTTCTCCAGTTCTTATGCCCCCATTTTCCCTCCTATATTCCTAATATAAAATCTTATTTTCTTTCCGAGCTGGAGTAAATCCCGATTTGAATTATAATCGGTCGCTGAGAGAATCCAGGGCTGGACTGCGAGTGTTTGTGTGATCACGGGGCTGAGGAAGCGACTGTTAATTGGTCTGTTAACATAGCCTGAAATGCGTTTTGCTGAGATTCATAAGCAATGAAATTAGATACACGGGAGATTAAAATTAATATAAAACAGCAAGTGCTTGAAGTCAAAAAAGAAAACTGGAAATACAGGAAATAGACATGGGATTATCTTTATATTTAAAGATAAAATAGCTTTATTAATTATCAACGTCCGTCGGGAAACTGAGGGAATCGGGTGCCACGTTGGTTTTACACCTCGCCCGATTTTACTCTCCTTTGAAGTGAACGGAATCAAAATCAGGCAGGATGTGAAACACGTGTTGCACCGATCACGTGGTCTCCCGCCCTGTGAATTAGGTTAACGTAAGAGCCCCATGAGCGCAAGTTTAGGACATGGATGCTTCGGCAGAATACTATTTAAAACATGAACAATCTCTTTTATCAGTTTGATTTCATGGGATTAACTCCTTGAATATTTTACATCCGTTTCACCTGCTAATAAACAGGCTGAGTTAAATAACAGCTCTGCTCCTGTCAGCTCTATCTGTGTAAGTGTTTTGCCTCCGCCAAGAAAGAGAAACATGTAGAGTGACAGGAGAGATGTAGAAAGAGAGAGCATCGCTAAGAGAGAGAGAGAGACAGGGATGAAAAGAAAGGGATGCAGATAGAGAGGAGATACAGAAAGAAAGAGATAGCGGCAAAACGAGATACAGAAATAGAAAGAGATGGACAGAAGCAAAGATGAAGTAAATCAGAAACCAAGAGAGAGAGCGAGAGATACAGAAAGATAGAGATTTAGAAAGAGAAAGAGATAGATATACAGAGCAATCCAGAAAGAGAAATTGAGAAAGGAGACATGGCGATACAGAGACGTTGAGACTGGAGATGTAGAATATAGAAGCCAAACATTGTGATCCTCGCCCAAAGTATAGCATGTCCTAAATTATTGAATGTTACCGCTCATAACCGCAGACCTGTCATAACCCAAACTTAGTGCCACTAATGACTAATGTGGAGAGATACAGAGAGGCAAAGAATGAAAAACACGCCAGGGTTGGAGAAACAGCAGAGTGAACAGACAGACAGGCAATAACCAGCGACAGTCATATTCCGCTTTTTCACTCGGCATCTTCCGTTCCTTCCAATGGAAGCTCAGAACAAAACACCGGAGAAGTGGTTTGATAACATTGTATTTTTCCGGGGACTCTGATAAAGTTATAGTGGGAGATTCGCCAAATCCCTCGGAAACTGCAAATGACAGCAACTGAGCGACTGAGGGGGAATAATTGGACAGCGTTGCTCACGTTTGTCGCCAAGAAATGAGCGTTGGGTACTGAAATTCGGGCGGCAATGTTTCAGCGTCAGATCATCTCTGGAAGTGTCTTCCAAGCGTCCGCGGCATCCCACCGCCACGCTGCCAAATTCGTCATCAATTGGGTGGAGCATGCGCAGTACATGCACCCCTCAGTTTTTTCCGGTATACAATGGTCGAACGACTGATCCCTAATGTGACCTCGAGAGGCCACCCAGAGAAGGTATGTAAATTCGTTTTTGACTTCCCTTAATGTGGGGTCAGGTGGAGCAGGACTGGGACATTGATTCGCACTTACTGTTAACTCCTTCCCTTCGCCATGGGCTTGCTCGCTGTTTCTGCCTGACGAATGTTACGATGTCCAGACAGCTGAGCTGCATTAGATGATTGGCGTTTGGACCTCGCAGAATTTAACCAGAGTAAGCACGAAGCCCAATTTTCAGTAAGCTTCGAGCCCATGTCTTTGAGCTCATGCTCCACTTATGCAGCACACTTGGCGAATGTTTCTGGCATTAGATCATTTTATCCCGCAGAGTAGACAATGGGAAGAAAAATCGGGAGGTACTAATGAAAGGCGGCTCAACTGCATCATCAATAACAAAAACTTGCATTTATATAGCGCCTTTAATGTAACAATTATTAAACAACATTTTACACCTTAAAGCATCAGGAGTTATTATGACAGGTGATCAAAAGATTGGTCAAAGATGTAGGTTTTAAGCAGCATGTTAAGGATGGAGAATGAGGCAGATAATTGCACAGATTTAGGGAGAATTTGCCGTGGTTTAAGGCCTAGGCGTCTGAAGGCACGGCAACCAACGTTGGAGCATTACAACCAGGGTTGCACAAGAGGCCAGAATTGGAGCAACCCCGATATTTCTGAGGGTTGTAGGGCTGGAAAATTTACGGAGATAGGGAGGGGCGAGGCCTCGGAGCGATTAGAAAACAAGGATGATAATTTTCAAAAAGAGATATTGCCGGACCAGGAGTCAGTGTAGGTCAGAGGGCTCGGGGGTGTTGTGTGAACCGGACCTGCTGCGAGTTAAGCACCGTCAGAATTATGGATAAGCAGAAGTTTACCGAGGGTACACGGTTGAAGGCCGGTCAGGAGAGCAATGGAATAGTCCAGGCATGAGGTAATAAAAGCAGGATGAGGGGTTGAAGACCTGTTTTAGGCCTCTATGTTTAGCTGCAAAACTATCACACAAAGACAGAAGTAGATGTGTGCGACTGAATGTTGCGCTGTGAATATGGAAATTACTCTTTGCGATATTAGCAGACTAAATCTAAATTGTAATATTTACAATAGACCCCCTCCGTTCCATTTAAATGGTGGTTTTGAGCTTTATATCATGAACGGCAGGCGAAGTTACTTGAAATGAGTGAAATAACCATTCCGATACCAAAACTGTACTGCAAAAGATTGGAGAGAAAGACTGGGCTAATGTTAACCTTCTTTAAATGGAGAGTAAAATCGGGCAGAGTTTAACACGAGTGGGAGACCAGAACCCGCTCATTTACGGCTCGACCGGTTTGGTTAAATTACCCCTCCTGGTGTCTTACCAAATACTTTCATAAAGAACGCCAGTGCCATGTTACTCCTTGTGAATCACTTTGCTGATCGCTGGGAGATTCCTACCAAATTACCCAACACCGTTCCATTTCCACAACCCGCCTGAAGAGCCCATTCATTTCCCTGTAGATTCCTGTCTCTCTGGGAGCTGGAGGTCACCAAATGTGATCTTGGAGGAAGAATGCAACCTGTGACATTCCTCTTCTTTAGCGGAGGTGTTAACCAAATTACAATGGAGATAACATTTTCCAATCAGGCGTCTGCTGAGTGCAAGGCCTCTCCCCAGGCTTTCAGTCCAGAACTGGTAATCATCTCCATTAACTCATAGTCCTGTACAGCACGCGATATTGGATACAGGGATATGGGCAGAACATGTGCACCAGCTACCGTCTGCATTTCCTATTCCATAGATCAGTTTGTTTAGGCACACAGAGTAGAAATGTCCCAGATTCTGGAATGGCTTAGAATTCGTTGGGAGGGGAATAGGAAATTGATTACCGCTCTTGCAGGCAATTTTAACCTAATCTGGCGGTCTGTAAACTGACGGATTCGGTTGATCGTGGGTTTTAAACCACGCCTGACTTTACTCTCATTGAATTCAACGGACAGGAATATAAAGGATGGTGAGGATGTAAAACTGGCTTTCCACCCGATCCTGTCAGTTTCCCACACGGTCTGTTATGTTAAAATTACCTCAGTGTGAGGTGTGTGTGGCGGGGGGTGGGGGCGGGGGGAAGCCCAGGTCCAGGTAAGAGTGAACAATCTCCGGACAGGCTGAGGAATGTAGAGTTGACACCCACCCGATTGCCCGACTGATTGCCGCCACCAACAATAATGAAGATCATCAGAGGTGAAAGGTGAGGCGGGGGATGGCGGGGTTTGGGGGAAATTGACAGGAGGTGTAGGAAGAAAGTAAGATCGTCTTAGGTCAGGAAAGTAATAGCCCCGGTAGTTTTTTTCAATAGTTTTAGCAACACCTGCATTACTGCATCAAAAATCAACAAGGTTGTTCATTACAGAAAGAACAACGAATCAGAGCTGGAATATGTTGTATTCCAGGGTGATTTGTTCCCACTATAAACCGTTGTGACACGTCTGACATTTCTCTTTATTCTGTTAATTTATGAGCTGGTTTTTCAGGTAAGGCTCTTAGTTTAACACGTGTTGCTCGATAGGTAAAAAAATGACATCAATCATGAATTGGACTTAGACGCCACTTCAACAAATAGTCTTCTTGCTAAATCATAGAATCACAGAATGAAACAGCACAGAAAGAGGCCATTCGGCCCATTGTGCCTGTGCTGACTCTCTGAAAGAACGATCTAATTACACCCACTCCCCTGCTCTTTCCCCATAGCCCAGCAAACTTTTCCGTTTTAGTTTTATATCCACTTCATTTTTGAAAATTACTATTGAATCTGCTTCCACTGCCATTTCAGGCAGTGCAATACAGTTCACAACAACTCGCTGCATAAATGCATTTCTCCTCACATCCCCTCTTGCACTTTTGCCAATTACATTACATCTGTATCCTTCAGTTATTGACTCTTCGACCAGTGGAAATAGCTTCTCCTAATTTATTCTATCAAAATGCCTCATAAATTTGAACACCTCAAATTAATCTCCCCTTATCCTGCCCTGCTCTAAGGAGAACAATCCCAGCTTCTATAGGCTGTCGACATAACTGAAACCCCTCATCCCTGCTAAAATTCTAGTAAATCTCCTCTGCACCATCTCCAAGTTCCTTATATCCTTCCTAAAGTGTGCAGTCTAGAATTGTACACAATGCTCCAGTTGAGGCCTAATCAATGATTTACAGAGATTTAGCATAACTCCCGTGCTTTTGTACGCTGTGCCTCTATTTACAAAGAAAAATTTCCCGTATGCTAATTAAGAGCATTCTCAGATTCTCCTGCCACCTGCAAAGCTGTGTGTCCCTCAACCCCCAGGTCTCTTGGTTCCTGCACCCCCTTTCAAATTTTTCTATTTAGTTTATAAAGATTCTCATTCTTCATTTAAAAATGCATCATTGCGTACGTTAAATTTCAACTGTAATGTGTCCCATTGTACGATCAACATTTGTATCATTGATAACAATTCTATAATGGTGGTGGCATCAAACTGTTGTAGGTTGGACCTTGGGGTTGTTGTTTGAGAATTGTTCTCCTGATCTGTAGGCTCATGGGAAGGCTGTGGAAGAAAATATAATTGTTGGAAAACAGTAAATAAACAAGAAAATATGCAATCAAACAAACTGAGGTAAACAATGGTGATTTCCTCCACGTAATGTCTGAAATTCCTCAATAAATGAGAATCGCGGCATACGTTATAATGGGCTAGAATTTACTGTAACAATAATGGTGAGGCTAATGGAACTCGCTGTTATTTATTCACAATTCGGTCAGCTACTTCGATAGCTGCTTCGCAGTTCAATGCGAAAACCTGGAGTTGTTGTCCGAGTTCCACCGCTATTCGTCAATTTGCTCGAAAATGTCATCTCGCTGTCTGGCTCCCCATTCAAATGTACTGAACTGTGTAAATTTCCTGTGCTTGCATGGTAGAGAGGGATTAATTTCACCGCAGAAAGCTAGGAATTGTCCATATCAGTATAAGTAGCATTTTAAAAAGGGTTAATTTTTAATTACTGACAAATAACCTTTCCAGCACGGATAATTAACTTTTACGAATGTGGAATCTCATTCCTACGCATTTTATTTGTTGATGGAGATTATTTTTAAAATTAAAAATTGAAAACTAATACTTTATCTTTCTTTCTCTCTATTTTCGCTCTCTCTGAATCCAATCTTTCTTTCCCTTTCTTTATGTTGCTTTCAATACCTGATTTGACATTGAATAAGCTATTCTAACTTACACTTCCTGTTTCAGAATCTGCATTGTTCAGATTAAAATCCTTCACTATGATTGGTGAAAGGGGATACAGAGTTGTTCTGTTCTGTTGCTTGGTCTGTTCATACAGGCCCCAGATGCCCTGTAGAGGGCACTGCAACGTTGGGATCTGTTACTGCAACTTCAAGGACAAAAGTTAATAGGAATTAAACAGACATCTTCATCCTCAATGATGGCAGAACACAGCACACGAGTGCAAAAGACAAGTCAGAAGCATTTGCAACTATCTTTAGCCAGAACTGTCAAGTGGATGAAACATATCGGCCTCCTAAATGAGTTCCCCAGCAGCACAGAAGCTAATATTCAGCCAATTCAATTCACTCCACGTGATATCAAGAAACAGCTGAACACACTGGTTGCAGCAAATGCTATAGGCCCCGACAGCATCCTGGCTGTCTTGCTGAAGACTGGGGCTCCAGAACTAGCTGCCCCTCTAACCAAGCTGTCCCAGTACAGCTACAAACCTGGCATCTATCCGACAATGTGGAAAACTGCCCAGTTACGTCCTGTCCACAAAAAGCAGGATAAATCCAATCGGAACAATTACAGCCCCATAAACCTACTCTCAATCATCAGCAAATTGATGGAAGGTGTCGTTGACAGTACTAACAAGTGGCACTTTCTCACCAATAACCTGCTCACCGAGATGCAATTTCTGTTCTGCCAGGACCACTCGGCTCCAGACCTCATTACAGCCTTGGTCCAAACATGAACAAATGTGAGGTAAGAGTGACTGCCTGTGACACCCAGGCAGCATTTGAGCGAGTGTGGCATCAAGAAGCCCAAGCAGTATTGAAATCAATGGGAATCAGGAGGGAAATCTCCACTGGCTGGAGTCATATCGAGCACAAAGGAAGATGGCTGTGGTTGTTGGAGGTCAAACATCTCTTCCCCAGGACATCGCTGCAGCAGAACCTCAAGACAGAGTCCTGGGCCCAACCATCTCTAGCTGGTTCATCAATGAACTTCCCACCATCATACGGTCAGAAGTGGGGTGTTCACTGATGATTGCGCTGTGTTCAATCCATTCACAACTCCTCAGATAAATCATTTCTCCATGCCCGCATGCAGCAAGACCTGTATGACATATAGGCTTGTTCTGATAAGTGGCAACTGACATTCGTGCCACACAAGTACCAGGCAATGAATATCTCCAACAAGCGAGAGTCTAACGATCGACACTTGACATTCAACGGCATTACCATCACCGAATCCCCCACCATCAACTTCCTGGGGCTCACCACTGACCAGAAACTTAACTGGTCCAGCCACTTAAATACCGTGGCTACAAGATCAGGTCAGGGGCTGGGAATTCTGCGGCGAGTGTCTCACCTCCTGACTCCAGAAATCCTTTCCACATTGCAAGGCACAAGTGAGGAGTGTGATGGAATAATCTCTACTTGCCTGGATGAGTGCAGCTCCAACAACACTCAAGAATCTCGATACCATCCAGGACAAAGCAGCTCCGTTGGCTGGCAGCACATCCAGCACATTAAACAATCACCCCTCCAGCATCGGCGCACCGCCGCTGCAGTGTGTACCATCTACAAGATGCACTGCAGCAACTCACTAAGCTTGTTCAGCAGCACCTCCCAAACCAGCGACCTGTGCCACTTCGACAGACAAGGGTAGCAGGCGCATGGGAACACCATCACCTGCAAGTTCCCCTTCAAGTTACACACCATCCTGACTTGGAAGTATATCGGCCGTTCCTTCATCATTGCTGGTTCAAAATCCTGGAACTCCGTCCCTATCAACTCTAAGGGACTGCCTGCACCACGCATACTGCAGCGGTTCAAAAGGCGGCTCACCAGCACCTTCTCAAAGGGCAACTAGGGATGGGCAATAAATGCTGGCCTTGCCAGTGACGCCCACATCCCAGGAACGAATAAAAATATGTTAAAGAATGACGGTCTTGGTTCGTCCGCTGGCAACAGTAAATCCTGACGCAATGTATTTCATTGCAATACCTTTGGGAGGTAAAAACCAAATTCTAATTTCTTAGAGTCAATATTTAGCAGAGCCCGAAATATTCTTTGGTAATTTGGTCTTGTAACTACAAACCTTATTGATCTATATTTTGGAATGGTTCCACAACTACTTGCCTACGAAAATGGAAGCGACAATTGATATCAACAGTGCCAACATTGCCAGAAGTTGGAAAACGTTGACGAGACTGCAACGGTATATCTGTGGATCAGTGGCAAGAACATGTTTTGGGCAATCTGAAATAAGACAACTTCAGGCATCGAGAACTGTCGTAGATACAGCGACAGCACAATTCAAGGATGATTCTCTAATCGAAGCTTACAAATTAGCCAATTCAGGGCCATTGAACAATATTTACAGTGCAATTGATCTCCGCCAGTAATGCTAAACGGGCATCAGAAATCCGTTGTACGCTCCTCCCGAATTTCCTCTTCAATTTAATTGAATGCAAAAGAAAATCGGGTGGAGCGTATAGCAGCTTAATTTCATTCCCATTATCGCAATATTTGGCGACCTCCCACAGGGCATCAAGAATATGTCTTCAGCTGAAAGCATATTTCAGTGTGGGAGAGGGAATTAATGGACCAGGGCGCGGAAATGTTAGTCAGCCTCTGGTTGCAAGTCTGAAATGTGCCTTTAGAAAACGATCTGACCGCAATGTTGGAAGTCTAGGAGAACATTTAATTGACGCTTCTCTGCACTCCAGGCTGAGGAGGGAGCAGCCGCAAAACACAGGCTCTGCAGCACCGGCGCGGGCAGGCTGGTGTAATTACAGGATAACGTCTGCTCGTTAGAAACGTGATCAGATGAAAATATAATTTGAAAAGTTATAGCAGGTTGTACACAAAGGAAGTACGAACAGGCCAAAGGTTGTTTAAATCTCCACAGTACCAATTAATAGAATCATAGAATGATACTGCAGAGACGGCTGCCATTCGGTCCATCGTGCCTGTGCTTGCACCTTGAAAGAAATATCCAAATAGACACACTCCGCTGCCCTTTCCAGTAGCCTCGCAATGTTTCTTCCATTCAAATATGTATTAAGTTCCCTTTTGAAAGTTAGTATTGAATTTGCTTCCACCATCCTTTCATGCAATGTATTCCAGATCATAAGAAGTCGCTGTGTTAAAAACGAATTCTCCACATCTCTCCGCTGGGTCTTTTGCCAATTATCTTGAATCTGTGTCCTCTGGCTACCGACCCTCTGTCACTGGGATCAGATTTTCCTTATTTACTCCATTAAAAAATGCATGATTCACACGATCAAACAAATAAATATTTTTGTTAGCTATTTGGCGATTTTAAGTAAGTTTATGTTGCCTCTCTAAATATTGATATTAACTGCAAGCTTATTTCCTGTATACTTGACTTCAAATGATGTCCCCTCATCCCATTGCAACGCTGAATTGACGCTGTATTGTGGTAACACTTCGTAAGATGGAAACCCAGAGCGGTCTTAGAACGCCTCTTAAAGTGATTTCTCACTGCTTCTCTCTCAAGTTGATCCGCCAACCATTGTTTGAATTACACCTGTGCGTGCCTGGGGAAATGGAAAGTGACACAAAGCTGTTTTTTTAAATTAAATTATTTAATTGTGCATTACACGGTGAGAGGGAGTGCTGATTTGAAAGTTATTCATTTATTAATGGTGTTCTGCCAACGCTGTATAAAACGGTGCTTAGGCTTCAGATGGAGTGCTGAGACCAATACTGCGCACCACACTTTCAGAAGGATGTGAAAGCCTTTGAAAAGGTGCAGATGAGATTTTATATAAAGGTACCAGGGATGAAAAACTTCAGTTACATGGATAGACTGGAGAAACTGGGGTTGTTCACCTTAGAGCAAAGAATGTTAAGGGGAAGAGACAAGTAGAACTTTGTTGAAAGCTGATTGAGATGATTCGAAATAGCACATTGTTCGAATGCTTTCAAATCATTTAAATAGTCAAGGTGTCCGAGCATTCTTTCCATTCGCACATTTAGTGTTAGAGCAGATGTGGGTGAAAGGGGAACTTGTATCTTGTCTCTTTGTATGAACCATAAACAGTTGGCAAATGCAAGGTCAAAAATTGATTAAAAAAACCCTGGTCGAGAAAAAAGGCTGAAAAGAGATCAATTGTAAAGACACCATATGCAACAATAGAAGATAAATAAAATGACCTATTAATGCATAAAAAGCAAAGATTGTAGAACAGAGGCAAAGTCTGAATAGCGAAAAGCGGGGAAAAACACCTAAAAACGTGGCCTGAGCAAGACGTGCAACTATATATTACATAGGCACAGGCCAAGCTTGTACTCTAGCAGCAGCAGCAGCGGTGGCAGTGCGAACCTGCGGGGAACGAGACGGCGGCGGTGATAAAAGGCGGCAGAGACCAGGTTGGTTTACCAATCTCAGAGCTTCGAGAGTGGGAGAGAGAAGTAAAAATTAATCGAAGTGTGACATCACCAGAAAGCAGGTAAGTGATTGGTTGGTGAGTATTTCTCTCTTTTTTAGAATTTAACTATGCGGTTTATAGTCTCTAGGGTCTCTGTGGTGTAGCGGGGCTGGTTGGTAATCCAGGGCCCTTAGTTATATCATTTAACTGTAGTGAAATTGGTGGGATTGATTTGTTTAAATTAATTTGAATTAATTAAAGGGTAAGTCATGACAGGAGAGCCCGGCCCCATGGTATGCTCCTCCTGCGCTATGTGGGAACTCAGGGACATTTCCTCTGTCCCTGACAACCATGTCTGCAGAAGGTATGTCCAGTTGCAGTTACTGACAGACTGCATTGCGGCGCTGGAGCTGTGAGTGGATACATACTGGACCATTCGTGATGCTGAGGACATCGTGAATAGCAGGTTTAATCAGTTGGTCACACCGCAGGTAAGGGTTGCACAGGCAGAAAGGGAACGGATGACCAACAGGCAGAGTAGTAGGCGCAGGCAGGTAGTGCAGGGGTCCCCTGTGGCCATCCCCCTCTCAAGCAGATATAACGCTTTGGATACAGATAGGGGGTATGGCTTACCAGGGGAAGGCAGCAGCAGCCAACGTCCTGATACCAGGGGTGGTTCTGCTGCACAGGACGGGAGGAAAAAGAGGGGGAGAGCTATAGTAATAGGGGGTTATATTGTAAGGGGAATAGATAGGCGTTTCTGCAGCCGCAAACGAGACTCAAGGATGGTGTGTTGCCTCCCTGGTGCAAGGGCCAAGGATGTGGCAGAGCGGCTGCAGAACATTTTGGAAGGGGAGGGTGAACAGCCAGTTGCCTTGGTGCATATAGGTAAAACCCGGGATGAGGTCCTAAAAGCTGAATATAGGGAGTTAGGAGGTAAATTAAAAAATAGGACATCAAAGGTAGTCATCTCAGGATTGCTACCAGTGCCACGTGCTAGTCAGAGTAGAAATAGAAGGATATTTCAGATGAATACGTGGCTAGAGGAATGGTGCAAGGGAGAGGGATTCAAATTCCTGGGACATTGGAATCGGTTCTGGGGGAGGTGGGACCAGTACAAAATGGACGGTTGGCACCTGGGCAGGGCCGAGACTGATGTCCTAGGGGGAGTGTTTGCTAATGATCTGGGGGAGGGTTAAAAAGTACAATGGCAGGGGGTTGGGAAGCTGTGTGGGGAGACAGAGGAAAGGGAAACAAGGATAAAAGCAAAAGACAAGAAGGAGTAAAACAAAAGTGGCAGACAGAGAAATCAAGGGTTTAAATCAGACATGGCCACAGTAAATAATAATTATAAAAGTTCAAAGAGCATTAAAAAACAAGCCTGAAGGCTTTGAGTCTTAATGCGAGGAGCATTTGTAATAAGGTGCATGAATTAGCTGCGCAAATAGAGGTAAACGAATATGATATGATTGGGATTACAGAAACATGGCGCCAGGGTGGCCAAGGCTGGGAACTCAACATCCAGGGGTATTCAATATTCATGAAAGAAATGCAAAAAGGAAAAGGAGGTGGGGTAGCACTGCTGGTTAAAGAGAGGATTAACACAATTGAAAGGAAGGATATTAGCTCTGATGATGTGGAATCTGTATGGGTAGAACTGAGAAATACCAAGGGGCAGAAAACGTTAATGTGGAGGTCGGGGATGGCATTAAACAGGAAATTAGACAAGCATGCAATAAGGGCACAGCAGTTATCATGGGTGACTTTAATCTACATATAGATTGGGCTAACCAAATTTGTAACAATACTGTGGAGGATGAATTCCTGGAATGTATACGGGATGGTTTACTGGACCAATATGTCGAGGAACCAACTAGAGATCCGGCCATTTTAGATTGGGTATTACGTAATGAGAAAGGATTAATTAGCAATCTTGTTGAGCGAGGCCCCTTAGGTCTGAGCGATCATAATATGATAGAATTCTTCATTAAGATGGAGAGTGAAATAGTTGATTCAGAGACTAGGGTCCTGAATTTAAACAAAGGAGAGTACGATGATATGAGGAGTGAGTTGGGTAGGATTGATTGGGGAATATCACTCAAAGGGTTGACGGTGGATGGGCAATAGCAAGCATTCAAAGATCGCATGGATGAACTACAGAATCTGTTCATCCCAGTTTGGCATAAAAATAAAACAAAAAGGGAGACTCCACCGTGGCTAACAAGGGAAATTAGGGATAGCAGAAGATCCAAGGAGAGGACATATAAATTGGCCAGAAAAAGCAGTAAACCTGAGGATTGGGAGCAGTTTACAATTCAACAAAAGAGGACAAATGAATTAATTAAGAAGGGGGAAATACAGTATGAGAGTAACCTTGCAGGGAACATAATAGCTGACTGTAAAAGCTTTTATACATATGTGAAGAGAAAAAGATTGGTGAAGTCAAGCATAGGTCCCTTGCATTCAGAATATGGGGAATTTATTATGGGGAACAAAGAAATGGCAGGCCAATTAAATACATACTTAAGTTCTGTCTTCACAAATAAGGGTACAAATAACCTCCCATAGATGTCAGGGAACATAGAGTCTAATGAAAGGGAGGAACTGAGAGGAATCAGTATTTGTTGGGAAATGGTGTTAGGGAAATTGATGGGATTGAAGGCCAATCAATCCCCAGGGCCTGACAATCTACATCATAGTGTACTTAAGGAAGTGGCCCTAGAAATAATAGATGCATTGCTGGTCATCTTCCAAAATTCGATAGACTCTGGAACAATCCCATGGATTGGTGGGTAACTAATGTTACCCCACTGATCAAAAAGGGTGGTAGAGAGAAAACGGGGAATTACAGACCGGTACACCTGACATTGATAGTGGGGAAAATGCTAGAGTCCATTATAAAGGATGTAATAGCAGTGCACTTGGAAAATGTGACCGAATCGGACAAAGTCAACATGGTTTACAAAAGGTAAATCGTGCTTGACTAATCTACTGGAATTTTTTGAGGATGTAACTCATAAAATAGATAAGGGACAACCAGTGGATGTGGTGTATTTGGACGTTCAAAAGGCTTTTGATAAGCTCCAACATAAGAAATTAGCGTGTAAAATTAAGGCACGTGGGACTGGGGGCAAGGTATTGACTTGGATGGCAGACAGAAAGCAAAGAGTAGGAATAAACGGCTCTTTTTCTGAGTGGCAGGCAGTGACTAGTGGGGTACCGCAGGGATCGGTCCTTGGACCCCAGCTATTCACAATGGCCCAGAAATTCGGGTCGGGGGCTTCCCGCGGGTGTAAGCCCCCGACCTGCACTTACGTTGTGCGCCGGCAGTTGAGCTGTATGGCCCTGTGGAATTCCACTCCGGGGCCTGGCCCGGCTGCCGGCACGCTGTGCTTGCGTGTCCCAGGGGCGTAATTAGTGCGATGCATCCACTGGGATCACGTGAGCCATGGGCAGCCAATCGGAGGAGGGAAAAGCCCATTCATATGATTGACAGGAAGATCTGTCAAAACTTATAAATACTACAGGCCCCAAAATAGCAGTAAACCTTCAAATATATATATTTTTTTATCATGCTTTTTAAATAAAGTATAAATTACATTAAATAACTATTGTAAACAATAACTTAAATTTTTGAAAAAAATAATTTTATATCCTAACGGGGCTAAAAATAAACTTATCTTGCTTTCAAGTATTTTAAATTAATCAACCTGTGGAAAAAATGTTTCAATTTTAATTAATTGACCACTTACCTTGCAAAAAGCAGGCCTTACGCCTGCTTTTTAAATGTTTAAATCCTGCAGGCTTACGATCCCGGGAAAACCTGTAAAAAAAACCTAAGTTCAAAGTGCAGGCGCAGCCTCCCCTGCGCGCGCGTTCGACCTCTGAACCTCTTCGTTCAGAGGATCGGAAGTGCCGGTTTCCCATGCATGCGCAGTGCATGCAGAAAACTGGCACCTCCATTCGGCCTACGGGTGAATACCTCATGCGTACTCGCCCGTGGAAACCCAAATTTCTGGGCCAATATATATTAATGATCTGGACGAGGGAACTAGATGTAATATCTGCAAGTTTGCAGGTGGCACAAAGCTGGGTGGGCGTGTGAGCTGTGAGGAGGATGCTGAGAAACTCCAGTATGATTTGGACAGGTTGGGTGATTGGGCAGAAGCATGGCAGATACAATATAACGTGGATAAATGCGAGGCTATTCACTTTGGTGGCAAAAACAGGAAGGCAGATTATTACCTGAATGGCAATAGATTGGGAGAAGGGGAAGTGCAACGAGACCTGGATGCCCTTGTGCACCAGTCACTGAAAGTAAGAATGCAGGTGCAGCAGGCGGTTAAGAAGGCAAATGGTATTTTGGCCTTCGGAGCGAGAGGGTTTGAGTACAGGAACAAGGATGTCTTGCTGCAGTTGTGCAGGGCCTTGGTGAAACCACATCTTGAGTATTGTGTGCAGTTTGGTCGCCTTATCTGAGGAAGGATCTTCTTGCCATTGAAGGAGTGCAGCGAAGATTGTCCAGGCTGATACCTGGGATGGCAGGAATTACGCATGCGGAGAGACTGTGTCGATTGGGCTTATACTCGCTGGAGTTTAGAAGAATGAGAGGGGATCTCATCAAAACTTATAAAATTCTAACAGGACTAGACAGACTAGATGCAGGAAGGATGTACCCGATGTTCGGGGACTCCAGAACCAGGGGTCACATTCTAAGGATAAGGGGTAAGCCCTTTAGGACAGAGTTGAGGGGGAATTTCTTCACCCAGAGAGTGGTGAACCTGTGGAATTCTCCACCAAAGAAGGCAGTAGAGGCCAATACATTAAATATATTCAAGAAGGAGTTGGATATATTTCTTAAGGTTAAAGGATTGAAGGGATATGGAGAGAAGGCCGGAACAGGGTGCTGAATTTGGATGATCAGCCATGATCTCATTGAATGGCGGAGCAGGCTCGAGGGGCCGAATGGCCTACTCCTGCTCCTATCATCTATGTTTCTATGTAACCTTTTGCCTCCAAGGCAGAGGGTTATCACGTTGCTCAGGAGCAACACAGCCACGCGAATGGCCTAGAGGGATGGAGCAGGCCACTCCACGCCCTGGAAACACGGGCTGGATGGTTCCTTTGGGGGTGGGAACGCTCTCAGGGTCTGTTAAAAGTCCGCAGATATTCAGGCAGCCTAACGCCAAAAGTGATCACTCGCCACCGATGAACCAGGTTGTATAATTTGCATTGCATCTTTGCATTTAATATAACACTGTAAATCAGTTATTTAAAATGTAATACTGATGTACTCAAGCCTGTTATTATAATTATGCGCTCGTGGGCGAATCATGAGCTGTGTTGTTGTCGCCGGACTAACAACCCTTTTTTACGACGATAACCTCGGATGAAATTCTCCAATACACATATGGTTGTGGACCATATTAATCATTCACTCCCTCCACCACCGTCATACTGTGGCTGCAGTGTCTACCATCTACAAGATGCACTTCAGCATCTTGCCAAGGCTTCATCAACGGCACTGCCCAAACCTGTGAACTACACAATCCAGAGGGACAACGGCAGCAGGTGCATGTGAGCACCATAAATTCCACTCCAAGTCATACACCATCCCGACATGGAAAGATATCCGCCTTTCCTTCATCGTCATTGGATCTAAACCCTTGAGATGTTTGGCTAACAGCACTGTGGGAGCACGTTCACCGCACTGAGTGTAACTGTTCAACAAGAAAGCAAACCACGATTTTCTCAAGAGGAAATGATCTGGGAAATAAATGCTGACCGTGTTACTGAGACATATATTCGCAGAATTTATTTTACAAAGTATAACTCATAAATATACTCAGGAACATATTTCCCAGTTGGTCGTCCCAGCGAAATTCTACATGTGATCACACTGAATTTGTTTACAATTTCTCTACGAGCAGTGACATGAACTAACCTCCATCAGCTAATTGATGATGTCCCTACACTTGCGGCTCGAACAGCTTTTACTCAAGGCGGCTTGAAAGTAAAGCATTGCATGTTGAAATTGTGATCTATTTGAGAAGGAATAAATGAATAAAATGAATGCTTTCAACTTACACCCAGAGTTCTGTTTTCCCATCTGAATTGCTGGACTGTTTACTCTTCTGGTTGGTGAATGATTCTGGGAGCCTCCCCGTCTCACCAGGGCTTCCCTTGTACCGGATTGTGGGTTAATATTGGGACTGAGGACGCTCTCTTCTATGCCCAGTGAAGACGCCATGTTTCAAATAAGGACTGGACAGTCGACCCTTATTGAATTAAAAGGTATTTCCACAGACAATAGATTGCCAACATTTCACTTAAACAGAGGCACCCCACGTCTCTTTATTGTTCCATTCCTTTCTGGATTAAGTTAATCACAAAAGCGGCATACAGGCTACACATAATATCTCTTGTTGTCTCCTGCTTTTCATTGGCCTCATTATAATTATCTATTATTTTGTTAATTTTGCTTTGTACTTTGCCCAATTCTCTCACTAACTCCTGAGTAGATAAAACGGTGCCTTGATGTTGAATTAAATCATCTCTCTACTCTTGTTTCATTTTGGATAAAATGTCTTTCAATTGCTTTCTCATCAACTCATCATGTTCCCACATTCCCTCTAAGTCGGCTCGGTTCATACCAGACAAAGCTGCTGTTGTTCCTTCCTTTCTTAAATAGGGGTGTTACATTTGCGGTTTTCCAGTCCGCTGGGACTTCTCCAGAATCCAGGGAATTTTGGTAGATTACAAACAATGCATCCACTATCTCTGCAGCCACCTATTTTAAGACCCTTGGATGCAGGCCATCGGGTCCAGGGGACCTGTCCAACTTTAGTCCCATTATTTCTAAATACTTTATATACATTGCAAGTACTGTCCATCACAGAGCATCCCACATCTGACGTGTGTTAGCGAAATCAACGTTTGCAGATTCTCGGCCAGTTCAGTGTTTGTTTCAATTCACTGTTATCAGCGTTAATGATTAACAGTCCTTCATACCGGATCCACAGTTCTCCTACTTTGCTGCTGATAGTTCCTTGAGTTTTGGTCCACTTACATGTGATCTTATTTACAGCAAATTTTTAATTGTATTAGTAACCCATCTCCTTGTGATACTTGCATGCCCCTTATGCTTTCATTTCTGGTTCAATCTGGAACCTACCGGGTATGTTACACAATTCCAGTTCCACTCTGGTTGCTGTTTCGCTGGTAGAAATAAGCGGTAGTACAATGTCTATCCGCATCCTTTTCCTGTTGAAATACATTCAAATGAAATATTTATTCTGTTGTGTATTTTGAATGTGTATTAGAATTGTCCCACATGGGATACCATAGTGGTAATTTGCAATGCACTATGGGAAATGTAGTGCATTGAGTGAAGAAGCACATTGTAAATAAAAAGACCGTTAACTAAACTCTCCATCCCGGAGCCCTTCTTAATTGTTATATAGTTAAGGGTATAAACCCCTTGAGACACAACAAAACTGGTGACGAGGACGATGGACTTGCGCATCACTTTGCACTGGAATCGGCGATGTTTAAAGTAAGAAGTTCCTGTCTTTTCTTAATGGCGCACCCGCAATTTAGTGCTGATGCAATCGCCTCGTAAAAGTGACGGTTCGTGCATTACACAAATAAGAAGGGGAGAGTAAGAATACAGTGAAACGAAGTGGAGAAAAAGGACTGTAAAAATAAAAAAGAAAGTGGAGGAAAAGGAATGTAAAAAAAAAAATTGCTATGCTAACTGGAGCGTTTGGACCATTTGATGAAACAGCGGAGCAATGGAGTGCTTATACAGAGCGTTTCGGATTTTTCGTGACTGCAAATGGCATTAAAGATGACGTGAAAGTGGCGATGTTCCTCAGTGTGATCATTGGCTCTCAGTCAGGCAATGCCTCGACTTAAAAATTCTCATTCTTATTTTCAAATCCCTCCATGTCCTAGCCCGCTCGTTATCTCTGTAACCTCCTCCAGCCACACAATCCTCCGAGATAACTGCGCTCCTCCAATTCATGCCCCTTTCACATACCGGATTTACTTCGCTCCATCATTGGCGGCCATGCCTTCAGCTGCCAAGACGCTGAGCTCAGGAATTACCACCCTAAACCTTTCCCTCCATTAACAGAAGGTTCACTGTAAATGTCTCAGGGTTTGGGCAGGTTATCTGGGGTATTGTGTGCACTGAGAGAGGGACAGACTGTGAATAGACAGGAGGTAAATTGCTATTGTTTTATGACTTGCGCAGGTTATCCGGTGTATTGTGCACACTGAGAAAGATGATTTAAGGTATTCAGAGTTTAGGCTGTGAGAAGGGTTACTGGGTTTGATGAGTTTTGTTTGGTCACAAGACTTCGGTATTAAAATGATTTAATCAAATTCACAAAATTAATGCAGGACACAAGCTCACAATTAGCAATATAATTAATAATGAAGTGAATTGAAAGTGAGAAGTAAAAAGGTAAGTCAGGGTATTTTTTGTTACCCATAGGGTAACAGATCGGGTGGACCAGTTACCAGGGTAGGACAGTGATGGGGCCGCGTTAGACGGGGTAGGGAGAATTGAATGTGTTTGTGTAGATACACGGAGAGGAGGGGTAAGTGGGTCATCTCTATAAACAGGGACAGGCTTATTTTGGGCAAAATACCCATTTTCTGTACCTAATCATTCTCCTGTTATAATGGGCCGGATTTTCCGACCCCAACAGGCGCGTACGAGGTGTACACGCACCCGTAGGGGCCTCGCAAGTGCCGGTTTCAGGCAATAGAAGTGAATGCGCTGAAAACAGGAGAAGTGCCTCTGCGGGTGAAGAGTCGCACTTTTTGCACAACGTCCGCCCGCTAAAAAGCCCATTGAATTCTTACGCCTAGTAAAAGCAGTTCCGAAAAATAGAAAAATTTAATTTGATAACTCATTTATAAATTAAAAATACCCTTCAAAAACATGTAATTTCTTTTCCAAAAAATGTAATTTAAGAAATTAATTAAATGGCATTTTAATTAATTTAAATGGATTGAAAAAAAAATATTTAATGGTTTAGTGTGTTTTTAAATGTGATCCCCATTCATACTTATGACAGTTCTGTGCGTACAGACCTGTCAAAAGTATGAAGCAGGGTTCCCTTCTTTGATTGGTTCACCTAGCTCACGTGATTGCAGGGGCGCTCGCGAACCGCATGTGCCCGTGGGATTGCGCGAACCCGGAGAGGCCCAGGATCAGAAGCCTCGGGATCTACGGAACCAGCAGGTAGGTTCGTAGATTTTTTTCCGATCGGAGGCATCTGCATACAGGAAGCCTCCGATCGGAAATTCAGGGCCATTGTGTTTCAGAAATTGCGAACATTTCATTCAGCTGTTTTACACATAGGTTCACTGAATGTGTTTCATAACAATCCACTGTCATATCACCGATTAGAAACAGAAATAGAACTATAGCCCATTTCACTCAGTGTAATGTTAGAGCAGAAAACATTTACAGTGCATTTGAAATGTTCTACCATCAATTATACTCCGTTGTTTAATGTTGTTCTTAGTTTCCTACACTGCAGGTTTGGGAACCAACATATGTTTCCGTTAGTCATTACATTGGGTCTAAAAAGACTCGTGAATTAAAGGACTATTCTTTGAGTAGAATAATGTTTGCTCTTTCACTGCAATTGGGAAGCTAGACAATAACCTCCCAGTCAGCCTGAACATTGGGCCGGATTTTACTGTAATAATAATGGGGAGACTATCAGCGCTCGCCGTTATTACTGGGTAAAATTGACAGCAGCTTCTTGTGTCCGCGATGTGCAGTTAAACGTGGAAATCCAGAAGTTGCTGTCAGAGGTACCCTGCTCTTCCACAAGAGGCGCTGTTGCAGTCCTCGCCGACAGAGTCGGCATTGAAATCACTGCAATGGCGTAAACTTGGGGTACTTACCCAGTAGTTCCACACTAAAGACGGCTGAAAGAGTTAAGGCTAGTGCATTCAGGATTAAGTGAGTTTTTACAAGGCCTAATAAGTGATAATTACCGCTGATCAATCTCTCTGGCACTGAAAAAATTATTATAAATGTGTGGAGTCTCATACCCTCAGAAGAAAATTAATGTTGCAGATTTTTAAAAAATTATATAGATGTATATTTACTTTTTCTGTTTGTCTCCTTTATCTCTCTTCCTTAATCCCATGTATATTTCTCAAACTTTATTTCATTTTCTCAACATGGTATAAATGAAAGTTAAATTTCCTGTTTTATAATTCCTGGTTTGGAATCTGCGCCTCTCAGTGAGGATCCTTCCATGTGACTATTTGAAGAGCCTCGCTGTTTCTTCTCCTGCTCACAGTCCACAGATCCCCTGTAGAGGGCGCTGCGCTAGAAAAGACGACTGATGGCAGCAAGTCTGCCGTGTAAAGACGGTCAAATCTTTGTGGGCAGCTGTCCACGTTTCTTTGACACTGTGTCGTGATCCTGCCGGGTGTGTACGGGATTTTGAAGTGTATCAGGATCCTGCCAGGTGTGAATGGGGCTTTACAGTGCATCAGGATCCTGCCAGGTGTGTATGGAGTTTCATAGAAACATAGAAGATAGGAGCAGGAGTAAGCCATTCGGCCCCTCGAGCCTGCTCCGCCATTCAATGAGATCATGGCTGATCATCCAAACTCAGTACCCTGTCCCTGCCTTCTCCCCATATCCCTCGATCCCTTTAGCCTTAAGAAATATATCCAACTCCTTCTTGAATATATTTAATGAATTGGCCTCAACTGCCTTCTGTGGTAGTGAATTCCACAGGTTCACCACTCTCTGGGTGAAGAAATTCCTCCTCATCTCTGTCCTAAATGGCTTACCCCTTATCTTTAGACTGTGACCCCTGGTTCTGGACTCCCCCGCCATCAGGAACATCCTTCCTGCATCTAGTCCTGTTAGAATTTTATAAGTTTCAATGAGATCCCCTCTCATTCTTCTAAACTCCAGCGAGTATAAGCCCAATCGACCCAATCTCTCCTCATACGTCATTCCTGCCATCCCAGGTATCAGTCTGGTGAATCTTCGCTGCACTCCCTCCATGGCAAAAACATCCTTCCTCAGATAAGGCGACCAAAACTGCACACAATACTCAAGGTGTGGTCTCACCAAGGCCTTGTACAACTGCAGCAAGAGATCCTTGTTCCTGTACTCAAACCCACTCGCTACGAAGGCCAACATACCATTTGCCTTCTTAACCGCCTGCTGCACCTGCATGCTTACCTTCAGCGACTGGTGCACAAGGACACCCAGGTCTCGTTGCACTTCCCCTTCTCCCAATCTATTGCCGTTCAGATAATAATCTGCCTTCCTGTTTTTGCCACCAAAGTAGATAACCTCGCATTTATTCACATTATACTGCGTCTGCCATATATCTGCCCAATCACCCAACCTGTCCAAGTCATACTGGAGTTTCTCAGCATCCTCCCCACAGCACACACGCCCACCCAGCTTTGTGTCGTCTGCAAACTTGGAGATATTACATCTAGTTCCCTCGTCTAGATCATTAATATTTATTGTGAATAGCTGGGGTCCTAGCACCAATCCCTGCGGTACCCCACTAGTCACTGCCTGCCACTCGGAAAAAGAGCCGTTTATTCCAACTCTTTGCTTCCTGTCTTCCAGCCAGTTCTCTATCCAAGTCAGTACCTTGCCCCCAATCCCATGTGCTTTAACTTTCACAGTGAAACAGGATCCTGCCAGGTGTGTATGGGGTTTCAGTGTATCAGGATCCTGCCAGGTGTGTATGGGTTTTCACAGTGTATCAGGATCCTGCCAGGTGTGTATGGGGATTCTGCCAGGTGTAGGCGATGTGCAGTTGGATTAACTGGAGCATACAAGACCTGCAAATTTACCAATAATTCCAAAATCGGAGTTAATTGTAAATTGAACCCATGCAGAACTTTTGTGGATTCATCACGAATCTGAATGACGTTTAATGCTGTTTCCCCCATCTTTGTACCCCTGTCTGCCAAATACTGACAACCTCCAAACAAACGGCTACCATCAAACATTCTGATTCTAAAGTGAAATAAATGGTTCAAAATTTTAATTTCATCACTTACCGTTCAGGTGACTGGGTACTTCGAATAAACCTTGTGCGATGCTCATGTAATCAAATGGGTCATAATCTGTTTAAATCAATGAACTTCCATGAAATCAGATCTGTTAATATTATAGTAAAATCTGCAGTGTTTGAATCTGATATTGCATTCAGTGTGATTTTACCGTACCATGTTCTTGTATTTCTTTCAGTATTTTGTCCAGCTTTGGTAACCTGTGGCGCATTTTCACAAAGGATTCCCACATCACACTTCGGGCCCCAGGGCCTTTCTCCATCACCAGATTTAGGAGAAGTTTGGAACTGTCCGCCCGGTTTCCCTGCTCCGCGAGCTCAGTGACTTTCTGTAAAGAATAATAATGAATGTATTAAGGAGCTGATTGAAAGACAAACACAGAATGAGAAGGAAAGGATCTGCTCAGTGATGGGATCTCCCAGTTGTTTTGAGCACAGGAAGCAGTCACTGGGCCGGGTACTGACCCATTCTGAACAGGGGCTGAATATTCTGTAAACATCTTGATTCACTCATTAACGGCAAATAAATGAGATAGAAGGAAAACAGAAATCAGAAATATTGTTCTAGGAGAGTGAGGAATCACTGAGAATCAGCAATAGTTTTAATGGGGTTAGTATTCTCTGTCCATCAGTGTCCAACATGACATCAGATTCCTGATTGACAATGTGATACACTTGTTTCACATACTAACTTCCTGCTGTAACACTTTGTGATTTAGTAGAAATAAAACAGCAGCGAATCAGATCTCCAGTGGCAGGGAAGGGATGAATCGGAAGTGAGGGAAGCAGCTAGAAAACTGACTGAGAAGTTACACCGACTAATCCAAACAACCACTGTTGGTTTATTGGTCAGCAGAATCGACCAATAATAATAATAATAATAATGATGACGACGACAAATCCAATCACATGTTTCTTCAGTAATTGAAATGACACTCAATTTTTTTGCACAATCGCTGCCGGTATGAAAGCTCAGTAACCGGGAACATGTGTCCACCAATTGATAGTCAGGACTTCAATCACCAACTTACATTTATTTAGGGCTTTTAAAGTAGAAAATCATGCCAGGGTGTTTCAGAGAGGCGGCATCAGACAATGGGCCCAAGACAAAGCAGGATAAATTAGCAGAGGTGGCCAGAAGCTAGAGGAAAGGTAAGGTTTAAGGAATAGAGGGTGGTGGAGAGGCGGTGGTGTTGATGGAGTGAATTGCTGCGCGTGGGGCCCAAGACAACTGAACACTCAGCCACCAGTGGTGGTGTGAAGGACTGGGTGCACAAGAGGCCAGAGTCAGAGTAACGGAGAATTCCAGTGGCACGGGAGGTTGTAGGGCTGGAGTGGGTTACAGAGATAGGACGGGTCAAGGTCCTTAAGTTATTTAAAGAGCAGCATGGGAATTTTAAAATGAAGGCACTCGAGGAGCGGGAGCCATGAAAGGTGAGTGAGCACACGAGTGATATCTGACTGACACCTGGGCAGGTTGCAGGCAGCAGGATTCTGGAGTTGCTGAAGACTAGAGAGGGTGCAAGGAGGGAGGCCGGCCAGGGGAGCATTGGAGCAGTCGGGTTTGGTGGTGGGCCGAGGCAGGGGCGGGCAATGTTACGGGGATAGAAGTAGGGGATCTTTGTGATGGAGAGTATATGGGGCAGGGAGTTCAGCTCAAGGTTGGACGTGGAGATTGCGGACAACCTGGCTCAGTAGCAGGGAGTGGCCGGGGAGGCAGATGGACTCAAGCAACGACGAGATGGAATTTGTGGTGGGCTAGCAGACAATGGCATCGGTCTTCCCAATGTTTAACTGGAGGAAAATGGGGAGTGACGTTCCACACCAAGAGCGCAGGGGCAGGTAATTTACCCAGTTGTGTATAGTTTTGGGAACTCAACTATAGGAAGGGATTGCATTTATTTGAAAAACTGTTTAGCAGGTTCACTGGGATATGGAATTCCTGTTAGAGGCGATTTGAGAATTTAGGGCTCATACTACGCGAGTTGGGTGGATTAGGCGAGGAGTTGATGGCAGTCTTCAGTTTCTGAAAGCTTATGATGAAATAAATGTTTACAGATTGTTTCCACTGTCTGGTCAGAGGGCTAATTCCAAGTATTAAGGGCGAGGGTGGATACATTTATTTCTGTACATGGTGGTTAGAATGTATAATTTACTCCCACAAACTGTTGAGGAAGCCACTTGATAAATTGCTTAAAAAGATAATTCGATTGCCTTAGAGAAAAAACGAATGATAGAGTTCATGGAGTGAACAGGTGGTTGGGAATAGAATAGGTGGGATATTAATGGTAATGGGTAGTGAGCACGAGATTGGGATTAGACTAGGTGGGATATTAACGGTAATGGGTAGTGAGCAGGAGGTTGGGATTAGACTAGGTGGGAGATTAACGGTAATGGGTAATGAGCAGGAGGTTGGGATTAGACTAGGTGGGATATTAATGGTAATGGGCAGTGAGCAGGAGGTTGGGATTAGACTAGGTAGGATATTAACGGTAATGGGTAGTGAGTAGGAGGTTGGGTTTAGACTAGGTGGGATATTAACGGTAATGGGTAGTGAGCAGGAAGTTCGGATTAGAATAGGTGGGATATTAACGGTGATGGGTAGTGAGCAGGAGGTTGGGGTTAGACTAGGTGGGATATTAACGGTAATGGGTAGTGAGCAGGAAGTTCGGATTAGAATAGGTGGGATATTAACGGTAATGGGTAGTGAGCAGGAAGTTCGGATTAGAATAGGTGGGATATTAACGGTAATGGGTAGTGAGCAGGAGGTTGGGATGAGACTAGGTGGGATATTAACGGTGATGGGTAGTGAGCAGGAGGTTGGGATTAGACTAGGTTAGATATTAACGGTGATGGGTAGTGAGCAGGAGGCTGGGGTTAGACTAGGTGGGATATTAACGGTAATGGGCAGTGAGCAGGAGGTTGGGATTAGACTAGGTGGGATATTAACGGTGATGGGTAGTGAGCAGGAGGTTGGGATTAGACTAGCTGGGATATTAACGGTAATGGGTAGTGAGCAGGAGGTTGGGATTAGACTAGGTGGGAGATTAACGGTAATGGGCAGTGAGCAGGAGTTTGGGGTTAGACTAGGTGGGATATTAACAGTAATGGGCAGTGAGCAGGAGGTTGGGGTTAGACTAGATGGGATATTAATGGTAATGGGTAATGAACAGGAGGTTGGGATTAGACTAGGTGGGATATTAACAGTAATGGGTAGTGAACAGGAGGTTGGGATTAGACTAGGTGGGATATTAACAGTAATGGGTAATGAACAGGAGGTGGGGATTAGACTAGGTGGGATATTAACAGTAATGGGTAGTGAGCAGGAGGTTGGGATTAGACTAGGTGGGATATTAATGGTAATGGGCAGTGAGCAGGAGGTTGGGATTAGACTTGGTGGGATATTAACGGTAATGGGTAGTGAGCAGGAGGTTGGGATTAGACTAGGTGGGATATTAACAGTAATGGGCAGTGAGTAGGAGGTTGGGATTAGACTAGGTGGGATATTAACAGTAATGGGCAGTGAGTAGGAGGTTGGGATTAGACTAGGTGGGATATTAACGGTAATGGGCAGTGAGCAGGAGGTTGGGATTAGAATAGGTGGGATATTAACGGTAATGGGCAGTGAGTAGGAGGTTGGGGTTCGACTAGGTGGGATATTAACGGTAATGGGTAGTGAACATGAGGTTGGGATTAGACTAGGTGGGATATTAACAGTAATGGGCAGTGAGCAGGAGGTTGGGATTAGACTAGGTGGGATACTAACGGTAATGGGTAGTGAACAGGAGGTTGGGATTAGACTAGGTGGGATATTAACAGTAATGGGCAGTGTGCAGGAAATTGGGGTTAGACTTGGTGACTCAGGGAGGAGAAAACAATTGCACCGTATTGATTTGGGACAGTCTGTTTTTTCCTTCCCCACACTGCTTTTTTATCTCTTTGTGTCTCACAATATTTCACCATTTGAGCTCTTCTGTTTTTTAATGTCTTTTCTTTAACCCACGGGGGATTTCCGTGTGCCATCTGACATTTCCCCGATTTACTATTAAGTAGTTTCCTGGTCACTCAGCTCATTGCCTTCCCTCTAACTCCTGACTGTTGCCTCTGGTCTCTCCTTTTCCGAGTCTCGCTAAAACCGTTTCCCTTTGTTTTCAGTCCACACAGGAGTTATACCAGAACCATTCCCCTGTTCTTTGTACAGATACTGACAGACCCGCTGGGTAAATTCACCTCTTCTCATCATTGTTTCAGATTCACAATATTTGCAGTTTTATCCATTTCTTTGATATTTTGCCGGTTTCCATTCTGTAACATTCTACGATTCCAATATTTGATATTGCAACAATTCTCAGGGGCAGTGAGGAATGCAAATCAGATTCATGGATGTGCTAACGGGTCAATATTAAACAGACGTAGTGAGATAATCCCGCTACTTTATTAATCATTGGTCTGACCGCAATTAGAATACTGTGTACAGTTCTGGTTGCCTGAGTAATAAAAGGTTATCGCAGCTATTGAAGAGAGCGAGAATGATTGAGAGGGTGGAGGGGTTGGATTAGGAGGAGCTAGTGTGTAAATTGGGCATGTTCTCACTGGAAGAGAAGAGGTTGAGTGTTGATATGATCGCTCTTTCACTTTGCCCAGTATATTAGAAACAGAGGACACAGTCTGTGCTTGAAGGAGGGTAAATTCAAAACTACTCTGTGGAAACAATATTTCAGTGAGGGAGTGGTCAATCTGGGGAACAGGCTCCCTAGGGAGATGGTGGAAGTTAGTAATATTGATTCATTAAACGGCAAATTAGATAGATTTATTTCAGAAAATCACATACTGGGATGTAGTATAGTACAGGAGTAATTTGAGATATGATGTGTTAAGTGCAGCATGCTTGGGAGGAACAGGTGTCTTTGGATCTATGGTTCCCAAAACTCTCCACCACTGGGGTTTTCCTCGGGTCGGGGGCTTCCCGCGGGTGCAAGCCCCCGACCTGCACTTACCTTGCGCACCGGCAGTTGAGCTGTTGGGCCCCGTGGAATTCCACTCCGGGGCCTGGCCCAGCTTCCGGCGCACTGTGCTTGCGTATCCCAGGGGCGTAGTTAATGCGATGCGTCCCCTGGGATCACGTGGGCCATGGGCAGCCAATCGGAGGAGGGAAAAGCCCATTCATAAGATTGACAGGAAGAACTGTGAAAACTTATAAATACTACGGGCCCCAAAATAGCAGTAAACCTTCAAATAATTTTTTTTTTAAATCACACTTTTTAAATAAACTATAAATTACATTAAATAACTATTTTAAACAATAATTTAAATTTTTGAAAAAAATAATTTTATAAAAAAACGGGGCTAAAAATAAACTTACCTTGCTTTAAAGTATTTAAAAATAATAAACCTGTGGAAAAAATGTTTTAATTTTAATTAATTGACCACTTACCTTGTAAAAAGCAGGCCTTATGCCTGCTTTTTAAATGTGTAAATCCTGCAGGCTTAACCTCGCGTGAAAACCTGCAAAAAAAACCTAAGTTCAAAGCGCACGCGCAGCCTCCCCCGCGCGCGCGTTCGACCTCTGAACCCCTTCGTTCAGAGGATCGGAAGTGCCGGTTTACCGTGCATGCGCAGTGCATGCAGGAAACCGGCATTTCCATTCGGCCTATGGGTGAGTACCCCGTGTGTACTCACCCGTGGAGAGCCGAATTTCTGGGCCATGATGTAAGTGCAGCATGCTTGGGAGGAACAGGTGTCTTTGGATCTACGGTTCCCAAAACTCTCCACCACTGGGGTTTTCCTCACCTCAGGAGTCTGTTGTAGATTAATTAACAGAGATCGATCAGTCAACAACTCCCTCATCATTGTAGCATTCGATACCAGGATATTGGAGGGGAATTACACAGACCTCGTTCCTTTCTCATCAAGCAATTCCTTTGTTCCTATGTTAGGAGTTTCTGTCAGTTCGGTGATGTTTGAATAATCTAAACTCATTCTGTGTCCCTCCCACTTACGTGATACTCTTGTCCACTGAAATGGTCCTCGCCTGTTAACCAGAGACCGAGTCCCTCCACACCCTCTTCAACCGCCTGTTCCAGTCTGTCCCGGTAGAACTTTGTCAACTGGAACAGCTGGTAATCGTCGCACTTTATCAAGAACTTATTGATTGTCGAGTTGGGATCTGTGAACAGAAAGAACCACGTTAACAAACACCTTCTGAAATCCCACATACATCGCATGTGCTTAATTCCATCAATCTATACAGTCAATTCTGTGCAAATTTGTCAAACACGACTTATCGACAGCTTATCAGTTCCAGCCTCCCCGATCATCCCCGGTATCTGTAAATGTTCACTAATTCGACCTTCAAATACAGATTCCAGGAGTTTGCTCACAATACAGTCCTCCCCCTCTATTTCATCTCCACTGCTCGATAGCCTGCAAAACCCACTGAGAAATGTGCTATTTCCAATCCTATTCCTTAACTGAATACATATAGATTCTATCTTAACATAACTCCAGTGAACATCCTTGTGCTCCAACACAGACATGGAACCCTTTAGTAATACTGGCATCCACAAATATTGTTTCACTCTCCTAAAATATTATAAGCAGGATCGTTTTGCTCCGAGTTCCGTTCAAACCCAAGTCCTGTCTCAGTTAATAGATCACAGCACCCAGGAGGACAAGGGCAGAAGGTGCATGGGAATACCATCGCCTCCCCCATTTCCCCTCCAAGTCACACACCATTCCGACTTGGACATATATCGCCGTTCCGTCAACATCGCTGGGTCCACATCATGCAAACCCCTACCCAAGTGTTCCTGTTTCAACGATTTTACTAATTACGCTCTCTAGTCTCAGATCCGGCTATTTCCCATCCTCCAGTCATATCAGCTGATACCCTCCCACTGCTCCATTCACGCATTCTGGAAAATCATTGTTGTTGGTCCGTTCAGATCGCGACCGTCCCTTCCCTTCTCCCTGAACTCACTCTAGAGCCCCAAGAACGTGAACCCTTCCCTCCTGCTCCAACCCTGCAGCCACACATTGACCTGCCTCATATTCCCTCCTTATTCAGCCCATGCGAAACTATGCGGACATCAACAGCTTGAGGCCTCGATTTTTAGTCTAGAGCCTCAGTCTCAATATTCCCTCTATAAACGCATTTCTATCGTGTTACTGGTTCCGACTATGGCTATTTTCTGCTCTCCTTTCCTTCCGTTGCAGCATGTTCTTCCCTCTGGCAGACGACACAAAGCTGGGTGGGAGTGTGTGCTGCGAGAAGGATGCCGACAAACTCAAGTATGATTTGGACAGGTTGGGTGATTGGGCAAAAGCATGGCAGATGCAATATGATGTGGATAAATTCGAGGTTATCCACTTTGGTGGCAAAAACAGGAAGGCAGATTATTATCTGAATGGCAATAGATTGGGAGAAGGGGAAGTGCAACGAGACCTGGGTGTCCTTGTGCACCAGTCGCTGAAAGTAAGCATGCAGGTGCAGCAGGCGGTTAAGAAGGCAAATGGTATGTTGGCCCTCGTAGCGACAGGGTTTGAGTACAGGAACAAGGATGTCTTGCTGCAGTTGTACAGGGCCTTGGTGAGACCACATCTTGAGTATTGTGTGCAGTTTTGGTCACCTTATCTGAGGAAGGATGTTCTTGCCATGGAGGGAGTTCAGCGACGATTCACCAGGCTGATACCTGGGATGGCAGGAATGACATATGAGGAGAGATTGGGTCGATTGGGCTTGTGCTCGCTGGAGTTTAGAAGAATGAGAGGGGATCTCATCGAAACTTATAAAATACTAACAGGACTAGACAGACTAGATGCTGGAAGGATGTTCCCGATGGTCAGAGAGTCCAGAACCAGGAGTCACAGTCTAAGGATAAGGGGTAAGCCATTTAGGACAGAGATGAGGAGGAATTTCTTCACCCAGAGAGTGGTGAACCCGTGGAATTCTCTGCCAAAGAAGGCAGTAGAGGCCAATTCATTAAATATATTCAAGAAGGAGTTAGATATATTTAAGGCTAAAGGGATCAAGGGATATGGAGAGAAGGCAGGAACAGGGTACTGAATTTTGATGATCAGCCATGATCTCATTCAATGGCGGAGCAGGCTCGAGGGGCCGAATGGCCTACTCCTGCTCCTATCTTCTATGTTTCTATGTACCAGGGAGGCAACTTACCATTCGGGACCTGCTCAGGGCTGCAGAAGCTATTCCACTGCCGATAGAATCTCCCACCCTTATCGCTCTCCTATTCCTGTGCCGCAACTGCCTCTCAAACCCGCCCCACTCAGAGTGACCACACTGTTGCTCAGGAAGACGATCCTGGGTCACTGTCTCTATCCACCTTACAGACCCCAATTACCAGGCATCTATTGGACAGTTCCAGTACTCAGGGCTCCCTCCACCTGTGACTGCGGTGCCCCTCTAGATGGTCTCTCACTTCCCTCTTGTGACTCAGCTCCTGTCCTGTTCCCACTTCCTGCGTGAGCTGCAGTATATTACACGAGATCTGGACACTTTGTCGGGACAGAAATTATATTTTAATGAATTTTCTGAACTTACCTGTGTCCATTCTCATTCTTGAAGATGTTGGATCTTCTCCCCTGGTTGGACCTTCAGCCATGGTGGTGACAGTCATTCCCAGATTCTGAAGCTCTGTAATAAATATATTAACAGGGGGGTTAGATGGAAATATTAAAATGAGGAGAGTGTTGCCTTGTTAAACATGTTTTCAAGTCCCTCCTCCTCCATCAGTACAATAGCTGTTCGCTCCGGGATCGAAAATTTCCCGAGTGTTACAATCAACTCTCCACATCAGGTGTGACACACACAGCTGCCCAGTGAAATCCAGGGAATCCCGCTGATCTCCACAACCGAGTTCCAGAAAGGCTCCCGTCGGCCGAAAATCGGCAATGGGAGCACCCATTGGTGAGATTTACTCACACAGTGCAGGCCAAAACTAGCCTTATTCCTGAGGTACAGGATATTCTGCAGGGAAATATGGAGCAGGCAATCATTGATGAATTATATGATCCTTCACTCGGTTGTACACAGTGTGGCGATATTGTATTATTTTATTTACATATGTGTGTTGATTGGTTGAGGTTTGATATTAAATTCTGGTATTGTATGAATATGAATATCGATCCACTTACACTGTATACGTCTGGGTGCGATTCCTCTGGTCTCCATGAGCAGTGACGTTGTCCTGGGTTCATGGAGATGTGATCTAGTTAGAGTGAGGAGAGGGTGAAATGCACAAGAGGCCAGAGTCGGAGGAAGAGAGAGATCTTGGTGGTGGGGGATTCTAGGGCTGGAGGAGGTTACAGAGACAGGGAGGGCTGAGACAAGGAATGGGGTTTAAACGTGCATGAGAGTTTTAATTTGGAGTTGCTGGGGGACTGGGAGCCAATGTAGGTTCACAAGGACAGGGGTGATCAGTGAGCAGGGTTTTGATGCATGCAAGTGCACGAAGGATGAAAGCAGCAAAGTCGGCCCAGAGAGCATTGGAAAAATCAAGTCTACAGTGATAAAAGCAAGGATGAGGATTTCAGCAGCAGATGGGCTGAAGCAGGGACGAAGAATGCCGATGTTACAGAGGTGGAGGTAAGCGGTCATTGTGAGGAGAGGAGATCAGGTCGGAAGCTCAGCTTGATGCCAACTACACCACTGAGGTTGTGAACAATCCGAGGCATTGGCTGGGACAGGGATGGAATCTCTGGCGAGAATTCGTGCCGGGGGCCAAAGATCATGTCGTCATTCTTCCCAATGTGCAATTGGAGAAATATGTAGGTCATCACAGACTGGCTGTCGGACAAGCAACGTGAGAAACCACAAGAAATGGAGGGGTCGAGAGAGGTGCTGGAGAGGTAGAGCAGAGTGCTGTCAGTGTACATATAAAAGCAGATCTCCTTTGTTTGGATAATGTGTCTGAGGGGCAGCATGTAGATGAGAAATAGGAGGGGGCAATGTCTTTGCACCACACGATCCTCCTCCCACCACTCTTCATCTAAGCCTATCAGCATAACCTTTTATTCCTTCTCCCTCATGTGTTTCTCCAGCTTTCCCTTAAATGCTAGTTTTCTTTGCAGTGAGGCTGTGTAATCCGGAGCATGCCTCCTCACTGACGCTATACAGATCACGTGTTGTTGTTCCTCTGCACCACTGACCCGTCCCCACACCGGCTCCAAGGAGCTTTTATGTGACCAAATGTTTGGACAAAGAGGTACATTTTAAGGAGCGTGTTGAAGGAGCAGCGAGAGGTAGAGATGTTTAAAGAGGGAATTCCAGAGCTTAGGGCCTCCGCAGCTAAAGGCACGGCCGTCAATGGTGGAGAGAAGGAAATCGGAGATATGCCACAGATCAGAATTGGAGGAGCGCTGGGATTTCGGGGACTGCAGGAGATTACAAAGATAGGGAGGGGCAAGGCAATTTTGGGATTTGGAAACAAGGATCTGAATTATAAAAATCGAAGCATTGCCAGACCCGGAGCCAATTCCGGTCAGCGAGCAAAGGAATGGGTGAGGTTATCAGCAACAGTTGAGCTGAGGCAGGGGCAGAGACCGGCGCTGTTACAGAGCTGGAAGTAGACGGTGTTGGTCATGGAGTGGATATGCGGTCAGAAGCTCATCGTACGGTCAAATACGACAGCAAGGCTGCGGATGCTCTGCTTTAGCCTCAGACAGTGGGCAGGGCGAGGGATGGAGTCGATGCCTCGGGAACACAGCTCGTGGCAGGGACCGAAGACAATGGCTAATGTTACCTGTCTACCTGCCCCACAGGTGCTGCTCACCCGAGAATCCCTCCCACTGACACAGCTTGTTGATGCTTTTCAAACATCTCCACACACATCAGCAGGGTGCACGGTCAGGAAACACTTACAATGGAAAGACTGGTCACACTCACAGGCCAAGGGGTTGGGCGTCCAGTGGGCACAAGGGTTAGGTCAGTGTGGCGGGGGTAGAGTCAGAGGAAAGAGAGGGAGGGAGGGGGCAGAGCGGGGACAGGGGTTTGGTCAGTGTGGCGGGGGTAGAGTCAGAGGAAAGAGAGAGGGAGGCAGGGGGCAGAGTGGGGACAGAGGTTTGGTCAGTGTGGCCTGGGTAGAGGCAGAAGAAAGAGAGGGAGGCAGGGGGCAGAGCGGGGACAGGAGTTAGGTCAGTGTGGTGGGGGTAGAGTCAGAGGAAAGAGAGGGAGGCAGGGGGCAGAGCGGGGACAGGGGTTAGGTCAGTGTGGCGGGTAGAGGCAGAGGAAAGTGAGGGAGGCAGGGGGCAGAGCGGACACAGGGGTTTGGTCAGTGTGGTGGGTAGAGTCAGAGGAAAGAGAGGGAGGGAGGAGGCAGAGCGGGGACAGGGGTTTGGTCAGTGTGGCGGGGGTAGAGGCAGAGGAAAGAGAGGGGGAGGCAGGGGGCAGAGCGGGCACAGGGGTTTGGTCAGTGTGGCCTGGGTAGAGGCAGAGGAAAGAGAGGGAGGCAGGGGGCAGAGCGGGGACAGGGGATTGGTCAGTGTGGTGGGGGTAGAGTCAGAGGAAAGAGGGGGGGAGGCAGGGGTCAGAGTGGGGACAGGGGTTTGGTCAGTGTGGCGGGGGTAGAGGCAGAGGAAAGAGAGGGAGGCAGGGGGCAGAGCGGGGACAGGGGACTGGTCAGTGTGGTGGGGGTAGAGTCAGAGGAAAGAGAGGGGGAGGCAGGGGTCAGAGTGGGAACAGGGGTTTGGTCAGTGTGGCGGGGGTAGAGGCAGAGGAAAGAGAGGGAGGCAGGGGGCAGAGCGGGCACAGGGGTTTGGTCAGTGTGGCGGGGGTAGAGGCAGAGGAAAGAGAGAGGGAGGCAGGGGGCAGAGCGGGCACAGGGGTTTGGTCAGTGTGGCGGGTGTAGAGGCAGAGGAAAGAGAGGGGGAGGCAGGGGGCAGAGCGGGGACAGGAATGTATTGCACTCTGGACAGTCTTACCCTGAATATAATGGACATTGTACAAGGGAGAAAACATACATCTCTTCTAATAGTAATAATATTACAAGTTGGTTTTGCTAACAGCAAAATACTGGAGATGCTGGAACACTGTCATAAAAGCTGAAAATGCTGGGAACATTCAGCAGGTCAGGCAGTGTCTGTGGGGGGGGGGACGGTGGGGTTAACGGTTCAGGTCAATGACCTTTCCTGAGAACGGGTTCAGGATCTGAAACACCAACCCCACCTTCCTCTCCCCACAGTCGCTGCCTGACCCGCTGAGTGTTTCCAGCATTTTCAGCTTTTATTACTAATATTATTACTCATCCCCATTTCAGACTACATTCTGTATTTGACTTGGTTTGGGTTCATACCATTTCAGAATACACTGGGAATCTGATGCTCGCTGTGTATCTGACGTTGATTTTGGAAGCACATTCCCTGCTTGCTTTGACCAGTGTTGTCCTACTTCGGTATTGTGTGTGTCTGTGACCAATGAAACAGGAGGCAAGCACTCACCCGGCGTTTAATGTCTTTCACCGTCCCCAGTACTAAACACTGGGGATGTCCAAAGGTAATGAAGCTGTGCTCAGCACTCACTATCTGACAATACTTTGTACCTGCTGGTCACAGGCCGCGCTGATCTTTGAGGTTTGTCTCTGCATCGTGTTCAATGAATTGACTATAATTGGTTTCTCTGTTCAGTCTTTCCACTTGATTTGTCATCAGATCTGAGCTATTTTAACACTGAGATCTGATGGCGACGGTGTGAGTTCAGTCCGACCTAATAAACAGACATGCGTCGATCTGCTGGGCTCTGCCCCACACTGGAGTCACCTCTCAGATCAAATTCCTTTACTCTAAAATACACACAAGATTCACTGTGACTGTGTTTAGAGACAGATACTGATCACACTTTACATCCCATTGCATGGCCTCATGCTGGATAATTGTGCTCAGTGGTCAGAATCTTCCAGTCTCATTCTCACCATTGCCTGCTTTACATTGTAAGCTTTGTGGACTGTCTACAGGACCAGGGTGTATCTGAGTCAATGGGACTCTCTCTGATCTTTGTCCCCAGTCCATCTACAGGACCAGTGTGTATCTGAGTCAATGGGACTCTCTCTGACCTTTCTCCCCAGTCCATCTCCAGGACCAGTGTGTATCTGAGTCAATGGGACTCTCTCTGACCTTGATCTGCAGTCGATCTCTGGAAGCTCTTTGAATCGGAAGAGTTCTCTCTGGTTGGTGCTCACACAATCCGGTGCTGGTTCACCTGCTGTTGTTCCTCAGTCTAAAATCCCTGTTTACCTCCAGCTGTGGACCTTCCTCAATCACTCCGTCATTCACCGGGAAATCTAATTGTGGCAGAGCAGAAAATGAGAACAATATTGAAAGCGTGAAATAATGTAATGTAAACTTTTCTTCTGCTTACTAAAAATTAAATTTCAAGGCCGAATATTTGTTTGATTTTGTCCCTTTCCTCAGATCCCCAGTTCCGGGGTTTTGTTTATTTTGGAGATTTTCCTCACAGTAAATTCCTGCCGCCTGAGACTCCCCCAGTTTCACTGCTCTGGGCGGAAATGCGCCATTTTGTGCCCAAACTGCCTGACCCCACCGCGTCCTCCAGCCCCTGTATTGTGAGCCGGTTCAGCACATTCCCCGGGAGCTGATGCTGACAGGAATCTCCCCTCCGTTTCTCTGCGGAGTTACAAACCGGGGCTGTGACTCTGTGAAGCCCCTCCCTCCCTCGCTGTGATCTAAACTCTGTGCTGAGCAGCCGCGCTGTCAGGCAGTGTGCTGAATGGAGCCGAGTTCCCTCAGTCACAGAGCGCGGCCCCTGTAACCCGGGCAACCATCCTGTTTCTACCGTCACTCACACACCGGCCCGGCACACAGCAAACCCCGCCCACTGCACATCCCTTGATCAGCAAGGCAGCGGCACTGCGCCTGCGCGGGAGTGCAGTGGAGCGACACTGCGCCTGCGCGGGAGACCAAGGGAGCGACACTGCGCCTGCGCGGGAGGGTGAGTGAGTGACACTCTGCCTGCGCGCTGTGATAAGTTTGCGCCACTACGCCTGCGCGGGAGGGCAAGTGTGCGGCAGTGCGCCTGCGCGGCAGGGCAAGGGTGCGACAATGTGCCTGCAATGGATCGACAACGCGCCTGCGCGGGAGGGAACTGTGTCCCCAACGCATCACTATAGCACCCACAGTGGTAGGAGGACTTCATCGGAATTGAGCAACAGGACGCGGCCATTCAGCCCCTCCAGCCTGTTCCACCATTCAGCAGCATGGTGGCATAGTGGTTAGCACTGTTGCCTCACAGCGCCAGGGACCTGGGTTCGAATCTGGCCTCAGGTGACTGTCTGTGTGGAGTTTGCACATTCTCCCCGTGTTTGCGTGGGTTTCCTCCGGGTGCTCCGGTTTCCTCCCACAGTCCAAAGATGTGCGGGTTAGGTTGATTGGCTGTGATAAATTGACCCGTAGTGTTAGGGGGATTAAATACATGGGGTTACGGGGATCGGGTGGGATATGTGTCGGTGCAGGCTTGATGGGCTGAAATGGCCTCTATCTGCACTGTGGGGTTTCTGTGATTCTGTGAGACCATGGCTGACCTGTGTCTTAACCCCAGCCTTGGTTCTATAACCCTTAATGCCCAGCAAACATCTATTAATACAGTAGCAAAGTACTGTGGATGTTGGAAATCCGAAATAACAACAGAAAATGCTGGAAATACTAAGCAGGTCGGGCAGCATCCGTGGAGAGAGAAAATCGTCTATTAATCTCAGTTTTGACATTTTCAATTGACCCCCCATCCTCAACAACTTTGTGGGGGACTGATTTCCAGATTTCCACTGCCCTTTGTGTGAAGAAATGCTTTCCACCATCCAAATGGAATTAGATAAGTACCTGAAAAAATTGCATGGTTATGAGGAAAGGTGTGGGATTGAGCTGAAGTGCCGGCATGGGCTGGAGGGACCGAATGGCCTCCTACTGTGCAGAAACGATGATTATTTGATTCTATCACCACTTAACAACCTAGCTCTAATTTTAAGTTTATGCCTCATTGTTCTGGACATTCCCACCAGAGGGAAAATTGAGTCATAGAGTCATAACGGCAAAGAAGGAAAACATTCGGCCCATCGAGTCCATGCCGGCTCCCTGCAGAGCAATCCAGTCAGTCCCATTCCCCCGCTCTATCCCTGTAGCCCTACTAGTTTATTTCCCTCAAGTGCCTATCCCTTTGAAAACATTGAGTGTCTCCACTTACACCACTTCCGTCGGCAGCGAATTCCAGGTCATCACCAGTTCCTGTGTAAAAAAGATTTTCCTCATAACCCCTCTGTATCTTTTGCCCAAAACCTTAAATCTGTTTCCACTAGTCCTTGTACCATCAATTAATGGGAACAGCCTTTCCTTGTCTAGCCTATCCAAAACCGTCATAATCTTGTACACATCTATCAAATCACCCCTCAACCTTCTTTGCTCTAATGAAAACAAATCCAGCTTCTCCAACCTGTCTTTGTAGCTAAGATCCCCCATTCAAGGAACCATTCTGGTAAATCTCCTGTGCACCCTCCCAAGGGCCTTCACATCCTTCCTAATGTCTGGTGACCAGACCTGGACGCAGTACTCCAGTTGAGGCCTAACCTGCGCTTTATAAAGGTTTAGCATAACTTCTTTGTTTTAGTACTCAATACCTCTATTTATGAAGCCATATGCTTTGTTATCCATTTTCCAAATATGTCCTGCCACCTTCGGGGACCTATGCACATTAACTCCCAGGTCCCTCTGTCCCTGCACACTCTTTAAAACTGTGTCATTAAGTGTATATTGGCACGCCCTGTTACTTCTGCCAAAATGCATCATCTCACACTTCACAGTATTTAATTCCATCTGCCACTTGTCTGCCCATTCTGCTAGCCTTTCTACGTCCTGTTGCAGTCGATTTATGTCATCATCACTGTTTGCCACACCTCCAAGTTTGGTGTCATCGGCAAATATAGAAATTCTACTCTGTATTCCAATTTCCAGGTAATTTATTATATCAAAAAAAGCGGTGGCGCCAGCACTGACCCGTGGGGAACCACTCTGTCTGCCATACTCCAGTCTGAAAAACAGCCATTTACCACAAATCGGCGCTGCATCCCCTCCAAGGCCAATATCTCTTTCCTGAGGGGCGGTGCCCAAAACTGAATGAAATGTGGAACAATATTCTATATTCAAAATGTATTGTGACAGAGGTTATCAAATTTAAAAGATGTGTTATTAAACCATGGCAAGAGGAAATCTTACGATATATATGTATCTACATAACCTACTGCTCAGAAACAACAGGTTTCGACTCCTGGATTGCCGAATACATCGACAGGAGTTTACACTGAATGTTTCACGGTATTTCGGATATAAATTGGAGCCAACGCCTCTTGTACTGAGGTCTGACAGATTGTTACCCTGGCAATAGAGGAAATCACGCACTGAAAATAACAGAAAACGGAAATATCAAAAACAATATCACATGTTCTGAGTTTCGTGAACAACATTAACCCTAAACATTCAGCCAGTGTTTCTAAACATGAAGCTGCTATTCCAAAAACGGCTTTTTTACACCACCAGACCTGACACTGTGGATTTACTGACTCCACCGTCAGTTCCAGCCGTACAGAGCATTAAACAGCGCCGCATCTACAGAAATACATCAATAAAATAGTCACATTGTTGGAGATAGTACACGTGACCCCATAAAATCAGGTTGTCTTAAAGCATCTAAATCTGTTACTGTTATCAAATTATATGTATCTATAGACCTGGATCATGTGACCAACAATAAACTTTATTCTGACAGCACACAATAAATTTACTAATATTCCTTAAAATGTAAGATTTACGTATCATTTTATCAGTTTATACTTAAATGATAATCATTTAATTCAACCGCCATTGTGAAATTAAGAAATAGTTTTACTGATAGAAAATAACTAAGTAAGCCCAGTATCCAGTTCAGAATTGTAAGATTATTTATTGAGAGTTGGATATGAAATATATTTGAGAGTCTGGAACCATCTTAACATGCAATGTAATGTCGATATTATGGGGAACATAAAGGTCGGTTCTTTCCAAATTGGTGCTGGGGGCGGGGAGACAGTTAATATCTGCTGGGCTCTTGGATCAAACCCCTTCCAATCTTACAACACAGGAGGCCATTCGACCCACGGTGCCTGTGCCGGCTCTTTGAAAAGAGGTCCAAACTAGTCCCGTACACCACCTTTTTCTGCATAACACGGGAAAATCGTCCTCTCCAAATACAGGTCCAATTGCCTTTTGAAAGTTTCCATGGATTTTGTTTACATCAGTTTTACAGGTGGCGCATTCCAGGTCTAAAACCTAATTTTCCCTCCAGCTCTTTTGCCAATTATTTTAAAATTGTGACATTTCGTTAACGCCCCACTTGCCAGAGGAAACATTTCTTCCTAATTATTCTATCAAAAACCCTCATAATTTGCAATTGCTCTATTAGCTGTTGCCTGAACCTTCTCTGTTCTAAAGGCAACAATCCCAGCTTCTCCGATCTCTCCGCATAATTGAAGTCCGTCATCCCTGGTATCATCCTGTTCACAACTCGCTGTTTTCTGTCCTTAAGCCAATTCCTTAGGCAAGCTGTCACTGACCCACCTATTCCATGAGCCTCAATTTTGTTAACCAGCCTTCTATGTGTTTTTTTTGCCAAACGCCTTCCGAAAAAAACATACGACAGTCCTGCCATCCCAGGAATCAATCTGATGAACCTTCGTTTCACTCCCTCTATGGCAAGTATATCATTGCTTTCTATCTGTTAACCACGTCTTAATCCATGCTAATATATTACCCCCAATTCCATGTGTCCTAATTTTGTTCACCAACCTCTTGTGTGGGACCTTATGGAAGCTCTTATGAAAATCCAAATACACCACATCTACCGGTTCCCCTTTCACTACACCACTAGTTACATTCTCAAAGAACTCCAATACGTTAGTTAAACAGGATTACCCTTTCATTATTCCATGCTGACTTTGTCAAATCTTACTATTACTTTCTAAGTGCCCAGTTATTGTATCCTTTATAATAGATTCCAGCATTTTCCCAACAACTGATGTGAGGCTAACAGGTCTGTAGTTTCCCGTTTTCTCTCTCCCTCCTTTCTTAAATGCCCATTATTTTTTTCCTTGATTATTGTTTCTAAAATATTACCCACCACTGATGTTAAAGTGACCGGCCTATAGTTACTAAGTTTGTCTTTCTTGAACAATGGTGTCACATTTGCCACTTTCCAATCCTGAGGCATGTCCCCCGCATCTAGGGAAATTTGGAAAATAATGGCAAGCCCTTCTGCTATCTCCTCCCACAAATCGCTTAGCAACCTGGGATGCAAGCCTTCTGTACCAGGTGACTTGTCCATTCTTAGCATTCCCAGACTTTCTGGTACACCCTTTCTATCAATTTCCCCCCCTTCTATTGCTTCTACCTTTTCTACTTCCACCGATAATTTGCCAGTATCCATCTCCTTAGTAAACACCGTTAAAAAGTTTTATTGAGTATTCTAGCCTTGCCCTGAGCATCGAAGAATATGTCACCTTCTTTTCTCTATCTATCATATTAAATCCTTTAATCATCTTAAACACCTCAATTAGATCACCCCTTGATCTTCTATATTCAGGGGAATAGGAGCCTAGACTTTGCAACCTGTCCTCATAATTTAACAATTTTAGCTCAGGTCTCACTCCGATGAATCTGCGCTGCACCCCTCCAAGGCCAGTATCTCTTTGCTGAGGGGCGGTGCCCAGAACTGAATAACATGTGGAACAATATTCTCTATACAAAATGTATTGAGACAGAGGTTATCAAATTTAAAAGATGTCTTATTAAACCATATGAAGAGGAAGTCCTACGAATTATATATGTACATAACCTACTGCTCAGAAACAATAGGTTCCGACTTCTGGACTGCCGAATACATAGACAGGAGTTTACATTGAATGTTTCATGGTCTTTCGGACACAAATTCGAGCCAAGGCCTCTTGTACTGAGAGCTGACAGATTGTTACCCTGGTAATACAGTAAATCGCACACTGAAAATAACTGAAAACGGAAATAACAAAACCAACTTCTCATGTTTGGAGTTTAGTTCAGAACATTAACCCCGAACATTCAGCCAGTGTTTCTATTCATGAAGCTGCGATTCAAATAACGGATTGTATACAACACCAGACCTGACACTGCAGGTTTACTGAATCCACCGTTAGTCCCATCTGTACAGAACATTAAGCAGCACCGCATCTATACAAATACAGCGATAAATTAGTCACATTGTTGGAGATAGAACCAGTGGCCCCTGAAAATCAGGTTGTCTTAAACCATCTAAATCTGTTACTGTTATCGAGTTATATGTATCTATAAACCTGGATCATGTGACCAACAAGAAATTTTATTCAGACAACAAAAACATTTTTACTAATATTCATTTTATCAGTTTATACTTAAATGATAATCATTTATTTCAACTGCCATTGTAAAATTCAGAAATAGATTTACTGATAGAAAATAACAAAGTAAACCCAGTGTCCCGTTCAGAATTGTTAGATTATTTATTGATAGATGGATATGAAATATATTTGAGTGTCTGGAGCTACATTAACCTGCAGTATAATATTGATATTATGGACAACATAAAGGTCGGTTCTTTCCAAGTTAGTGCTGGGGGTGGAGAGACAGTTAATATCTGCTGGGCTCCTGGATAAAACCCCATCCAATCTTACAACACAGGAGGCCATTCTGCCCATGGTGCCTGTGCCGGCTTTTTGAAATATTGTCCAGAATATCACAGAAACGGAAACCCCACAGTGCAGATAGAGGCCATTTTCAGCCCATCGAGCCTGCACCAACACATATCCCACCCGATCCCTGTAACCCCTACACCAACACATATCCCACCCTATCCCCGCGTATTTAATCCCCCCTAACCCTAAGGGTCAATTTATCATAGCCAATCAACCTAACCCGCACATCTTTGGACTGTGGGCGGAAACCGGAGCGCCCGGAGAAAACCCACGCAAACACGGGGAGAATGTGCAAACTCCACACAGACAGTCACCCGAGGCCGGATTCGAACCCGGGTCCCTGGCGCTGTGAGGCAACAGTGCTAACCACTATGCCACCGTGCTGCCCCTAGTCCAAGCATCACCTTTTTCCCCATAACCCAAGAAATTCGTCCTCTCCAAATACAGGTCCAATTGCCTTTTGAAAGTTCCCATGGACTTCGTTTACGTCAGTTTTTTCAGGTGGTGCATTCCAGATCTTAAACCTCTGTGAAAAACAAATTATCCTAATTTCCCCTCCAGTTATTTTGACAATTATTTTTTTAAATGTGACCTTTCGTTAAAGCCACATTTGCCAAAGGAAACATTTCTTCCTACTTGCTCTATCAAAAACCATCATAATTTGGAATATCCCTTAATCTTCTCTGCTCCAAAGGCAACAATCCCAGCTTCTCCGATCTCTCCACATAATTGAAGTCCATCATCCCTGATATCATCCTGCTCACAACTCGCTATTTTCTGTCCTTAATCCAATTCCTTATCCAAGCTGTCACTGACCCACCTATTGCACGAGGCTTAATTTTGTAAACCAGCCTTCCATGTTGTTTTATTGTCAAACGCCTTCCGAAAAAGCATGTAGACAACATCCATTGCATTCCCTTCATCAATCCTCTCTGTTACTTCATCCAAAAATTCAAATATATTTGTCAAACACGATCATCCTTTTACAAACCCGTGTTGGCTTTCTTTAATTAGCTTAAATCTCTCCAAATAAGAACATAAGAACATAAGAAATACGAGCAGGGGTAGGCCATTCGGCCCTTCGAGCCTGCTCCACCATTCAATGAGATCATGACTGATCTTCTGCCTCAGCTCCATTCACCGGCCCTATCGCCATATCCCTTAATGCCCTTACTAGTCAGAAATCTATCGACTTCTGTTTTGAATATACCCAATGACTGAGCCTCCACAGCCCGCTGGGGTAGAGAATTCCAAAGATTCACCACCCTCTGTGTGAAGAAATGTCTTCTCCTCTCAGTCCTGAATGGCCTATCCTTTATACTGAGGCTGTGGCCCCTGGTTCTAGACTCCCCAGCCAAGGCAAACATTCTCCAAGCATCCACCCTAACAATCTCTGTAATAATTTTGTATGCTTCAATGAGATCCCATATAATTCTTCTGAATTCAAGAGAATACAGGCCTAGTTTACTCAATTTCTTCTCATACTACACTCCCGCCATCCCAGGAATCAGTATTGTGAACCTTTGTTGCACTCCCTCTCTGGCAAGTATATCCTTCCTTAAGTAAGGAGAACAAAATTGTACACAGTACTCCAGGTGTGGTCTCACCAAGGCTCTATATAATTGGAGTAAGACTTCTTTAGTCCTGTACTTAAATCCTCTTGTAATGAAGGCCAGCATACCATTTGCCTTCCTAATGGCTTGCTGCACCTGCACATTCACTTTCAGTGACTCGTGTACAAGGACACCCAGGTCCCTTTGAGCATCTGCATTCCCCAGTCTTTCACCATTTCGGAAATACTCTGCCTTTCTTTTTTTTCTACCATAGTGGATAACTTCACACTTAACCACATTATATTCCATCTGCCATGTTCTCGCCCACTCACTTTGCCTGTTGAGATCCCCTTGAAGCTTCTTCACATCCTCTTCACAACTGACACTGCCATCTAGCTTTGTATCATCAGCAAATTTGGAAATGTTACATTTCGGCCCCTCATCCAAATCATTGATATAGATTGTAAATAGCTGTGGTACCTCACTAGTCACAGCCTGCCATCCTGAAAAAGACCCATTTGTCCCTACTCTTTGCTTTCTGTCTTTTAACTACGTCTAAATCCATGCTACTATATTACCGCCAATTCCATGTGTCCTACTTTTGATCACCAACCTTTTGTGAGAGACCTTATCGAAGGCCTTCTGAAAATCCAAATACACCACATCTACCGGTTCCCCTTTGGCTGCTCCACTAGTTACATTCTCAAAAAACACCAATAGGTTTGTTATACAGGATTTCCCTTTCATTATTCCACGTTGACTTTTTCCAATCTTACTATTACTTTCTAAGTGCCCAGTTATTGCATCTTTTATAATAGATTCCAGCATTTTCCCAACTAATGATGTGAGGCTAACAGGTCTGTAGTTTCCCATTTTCTCTCTCCCTCCTTTCTTAAATGCCCGTTAATTTTTTCCTTGATTATTGTTTCTAAAACTTTACCCACCACTGATGTTAAACTGACCGGCCTTTAGTTACTAGGTTTGTCTTTCTTGAACAAGGGTGTTACATTTGCCACTTTTCAATCCTCAGGCACCTCCCCCGCATCTAGGGAAGTTTGCAAAATAATGGCAAGCCCTTATGCTATTTTCTCCCCCAATTCCCTTCGCAACCTGCGATGCAAGCCTTCTGTATCAGGCGACTTGTCCATTCTTAGCATACCCAGCCTTTCTGGTACATCCTGTCTATCAATTTCCACCCCTTCTATTGCTTCTACCGATAATTTGTCATCATCCATCTCCTCAGTGAACACTGTTACAATGAACTTAGAGTATTCTAGCCTTGCCCTGGGCATCGAAGAATATGTCACCTTCTTTTCTCTATCTATCCTATCAAATCCTTTAATCATCTTAAACACCTCAATTAAATCACCCCTTGATCTTCTATATTCAAGGGAATAGGAGCCTAGACTTTGCAACCTGTCCTCATAAATTAGCTATTTTAGTTCAATTATCACTCCGATGAATCTGCGCTGCATCCCCTCCAAGGCCAGTATCTCTTTCCTGAGGGGCGGTGCCCAGAACTGAATAACATGTGGAACAATATTCTCTATACAAAATGTATGGAGACAGAGGTTATCAAATTTAAAAGATGTGTTATTAAACCATGGCAAGAGGTAGTCCTACGAATTATATGTATGTACATAACCTACTGCTCAGAAACAACAGGTTCAGACTCCTGGACTGCCGAATACATAGACAGGAGTTTACATTGAATGTTTCACAGCCTTTCGGATATATATTGGAGCCAACGCCTCTTGTACTGAGATCTGACAGATTGTTACCCTGGCAACAGAGGAAATCACGCATTGAAAATAACAAAACCAACTTCTCATGATTGGAGTTTAGTTCAGAACATTAACCTTGAACATTCAACCATTGTTTCTAATCATGAAGCTGCGATTCCAATAACGGATTTTTTACACCACCAGAGCGGGCACTGCGGGTTTACTGTATCCACCGTTAGGCCCATCTGTACAGAACATTAAGCAGTGCAGTATCTACAGAAACACATCAATAAAATAGTCGCACTGATGGAGATTGACCCCGTGACCACTAAAAATCAGGTTGTCTAAAACCATTTAAATCTGTTACTGTTATCGAACTATATGTATCTATAAACCTGCATCATGTGACCAACAAGAAACTTTATTCTGGCAACACAAAATAGTTTTACTAATATTCATTAAATTATAAGATTTACAAATCATTTTATCAGTTTATACTTAAATGGTAATCATTTAATTCAATTGCCATTGTGAAATTCGGAAATAGATTTACTGATAGAAAATAACTCAGTAAACCCAGCGTCCAGCTCAAAATTGTAAAATTATTTATTGAGAGTTGGATATGAACCGCCCCCTCTCTCAGACTGAACCGCACTCTCAGACTGAACCATCTCTCTCTCAGACGGAACCCTCCCTCTCTCTGACTGAACCAAACCTCTCTCAGACTGAACCGCCCCCTCTCTCAGACTGAACCGCCCCCTCTCTCAGACTGAACCGCACTCTCAGACTGAACCATCTCTCTCTCAGACGGAACCCTCCCTCTCTCTGACTGAACCAAACCTCTCTCAGACTGAACCGACCCCTCTCTCAGACTCAGCTGCCCCTTCTTTCAGACTGATCTGTTCCTCTTTCAGACCGAACCAGCCCCTCGCTCAGACTGAACCAACCTCTCTCTCACAATGGACATTCCCTCTTTCAGACAGAGCTGCCCCGTCACAAAATGAACCGCCTCTCTCTCAGACTGAAACCCATCTCTCAGACTGAACCGCCGCATCTCAGACTGAACTGTCCCCTCTCTCAGATTGAACCAGCCCATCCCTCAGACTGAACTGCCCCTCTCTCTGACTGAACCAGCCACTCACTCGGACTGAACCACCCCTCTAACAAACTGAACTGTCCCTCTTTCATCCTGAAACAGCCCCTCTCTCACAATGAACCGCACCTCTCTCAGGCTGTACCGCCCATCTCTCAGTCTGAACCCCCCTCTCTCAGACTCAACCGCACTCGCTCAGACTGACCACTGCCCTCGCTCAGACAGAAACGACCCCTCTCTCAGACTGAACCGCCCGTCTCTCAGACTGAACCACCCCCCGTTCTCAGACTGAACCCCCCTCTCTCGGACCTAACCATCCCCTCCCTCAGATTGTACCCCCCTCTCTCAGACTGAACCGCACCCTCTCTCAGACTGAACACCTCCTCTCTCAGACTGAACCGCCTCCTCTCTCAGACTGAACCGTCCTCTCTCAGACTGAACCGTCCCCTCAGATTGAACACCCCCTCTCTCAGACTGAACCGCCTCCTCTCTCAAACTGAACCGCCCCTCTCTCAGACTGAACCACCCCTCTCTCAGACTGTGATGCCTCATCTCAGACTGAACCGCCACTCTCTCAGACTCAACACCCCCTCTCTCAGACTGAACCGCCCCCTCTCTCAGTCTAAACCCCTCTCTCTCAGAATGAACCGACCCCTCTCTCAGATTGAATCCCCCCTCTCTCAGAATGAACTGCCCCCTCTCTCAGACTGAACCGCCCCCTCTCTCAGACTGAATCGGCCCCTGTCTCAGACTGAACCGCCCCCTCTCTCAAACTGATCTGTCCCGTCTCAGACTGAACCACACCCTCTCTCAGACTGAACCGCCCGTCTCTCAGACTGAACTGCCCCCCTCTCAGACTGAACCGCCCCTCTCTCAGACTGAACCGCCCCTCTCTCAGACTGAACCGCCCCTTTCTCAGACTGAACCGTCCCTCTCTCAGACTGAACCGCCCCTCTCTCAGACTGAACCGCCCCTCTCTCAGACTGAACCGCCCCTCTCTCAGACTGAACCGCCCCTCTCTCAGACTGAACCGCCCCTCTCAGACTGAACCGCCCCTCTCTCAGACTGAACCGCCCCTCTCTCACTCTGAACCACCCCTCTCTCAGACTGAACCACCCCTCTCTCAGACTGAACCGCCCCTCTCTCAGACTGAACCGCCCCTCTCTCAGACTGAACCGCCCCTCTCTCAGACTGAAGCGCCCCTCTCTCAGACTGAACCGCCTCTCTCTCAGACTGAACCGCCCCTCTCTCAGACTGAACCGCCCCTCTCTCAGACTGAACCGCCCCTCTCTCAGACTGAACTGTCCCCTCTCTCAGACTGAAGCTCCCCAATCTCAGACTGAACCGCCCCCTCTCTCAGACTGAACAGCCCCCTCTCTCGGACTGAACCGCCCCTCTCTGGGACTGAACTGCCCCCTCTCTCAGACTGAACACCCTCTCTCGGAATGATCCGCCCCCTCTCTCAGACTGAACACCCCCTCTCTCAGACTGAAGCGCCCCCTCTCTAGACTGAAGCGCCCCCTCTCTCAGACTGAAGCGCCCCCTCTCTCTGACTGAAGCGCCCCCTCTCTCAGACTGAAGCACCCCCTCTCTCAGACTGAAGCGCCCCCTCTCTCAGACTGAAGCGCCCCCTCTCTCAGACTGAAGCGCCCCCTCTCTCGGACTGAACCGCCCCCTCTCTCGGACTGAACACCCTCTCTCAGAATGATCTGCCCCCTCTCTCAGACTGAGCCGCCCCTCCCTCAGACTGAACCGTCCCTCTCACAGACTGAACCGCCTCTCTCAGACTGAACCGCGCCTCTCTCAGACTGAGCCGCCCCCTCTCACAGAGAGAACCGCCCCTCTCTCAGGCTGAACCCCGGTCTCACAGACTGATCTTCCCCCACTCATACTTAAAGGCCCCCTCTCAGACTGAACCAGCACCTCTCTCAGATTGAACCACCTCTCAGACTGAACCCCCTCTCTCAGACTGAACAGCCTCTCTCAGACTGAACCCCATCTCTCAGACTGAACCACCCCCTCTCTCAGACTGAGCCGCCCCTCTCTCACACTGAACAGCCCCTCTCTCAGACTGAACCGCCCCCTCTCTCAGACTGAACCACCCCCTCTCTCAGACTGAACCGCCCCTCTCTCAGACTGAACCGCCCCCTCTCTCAGACTGAACCGTCCCCTCTGTCAGACTGAACCGCCCCCTCTCTCAGACTGAACCATTCCCTCTCTCAGACTGAACCGCCCCCTCTCTCAGACTGAACCGCCCCCTCTCTCAGACTGAACCGCGCCCCCTCTCAGACTGAACCGTCCCCTCTCTCAAACTGAACCGCCCCCTCTCTCAGATTGAACCGCCCCCTCTCAGACTGAACCGCCCCCTCTCAGACTGAACCGCCCCCTCTCAGACTGAACCGTCCCCTCTCAGACTGAACCGCCCCCTCTCTCAGACTGAACCGCACCCTCTCTCAGACTGAACCGTCCCCTCTCTCAGACTGAACCGTCCCCTCTCAGACTGAACCGCCCCCTCTCAGACTGAACCACCCCCTCTCAGACTGAACCATCCCCTCTCAGACTGAACTGCCCCCTCTCTCAGATTGAACCACTCCACTCTCAGACTGAACCGCCCCCTCTCTCAGACTGAACCGCCCCCTCTCTCAGACTGAACCGCCCCCTCTCTCAGACTGAACCGCCCCCTCTCTCAGACTGAACCGCGCCCCCTCTCAGACTGAACCGTCCCCTCTCTCAAACTGAACCGCCCCCTCTCTCAGATTGAACCGCCCCCTCTCAGACTGAACCGCCCCCTCTCAGACTGAACCGCCCCCTCTCAGACTGAACCGTCCCCTCTCAGACTGAACCGCCCCCTCTCTCAGACTGAACCGCACCCTCTCTCAGACTGAACCGTCCCCTCTCTCAGACTGAACCGTCCCCTCTCAGACTGAACCGCCCCCTCTCAGACTGAACCACCCCCTCTCAGACTGAACCATCCCCTCTCAGACTGAACTGCCCCCTCTCTCAGATTGAACCCCTCCACTCTCAGACTGAACCGCCCCCTCTCTCAGACTGAACTGCCCCCTCTCAGACTGAACCATCCCCTCTCTCAGACTGAACCGCCGCATCTCAGACTGAACTGTCCCCTCTCTCAGACTGAACCAGCCCATCTCTCAGACTGAACTGCCCCTCTCTCTGACTGAACCAGCCACTCACTCGGACTGAACCACCCCTCTAACAGACTGAACTGTCCCTCTTTCATCCTGGAACAGCCCCTCTCTCACAATGAACCGCACCTCTCTCAGGCTGTACCACCCATCTCTCAGTCTGAACCCCCCTCTCTCAGACTCAACCGCGCTCGCTCAGACTGACCACTGCCCTCGCTCAGACAGAAACGACCCCTCTCTCAGACTGAACCGCCCCCTCTCTCAGACTGAACTGTACCTCTTTCAGCTTGAAACTGTCCCTCTCTCAGACAGAAACGACCCCTCTCTCAGACTGAACTGCCTGTCTCTCAGACTGAACCGACCCCCGTTCTCAGACTGGACCCCACCTCTCTCGGACCTAACCATCCCCTCTCTCAGACGGAACCGCCCCCCTCTCAGATGGAGCACCCACTCACTCAGACTGAACCCCTCTCTCTCAGACTGATCCGTCCCCCCTCTCTCGGCCTGAGCCCCCCTCTCTCGGCATGAGTCCCCCTCTCTCGGCCTGAGTCCCCCTCTCTCGGCCTGAGTCCCCCTCTCTCGGCCTGAGTCCCCCTCTCTCGGCCTGAGTCCCCCTCTCTCGGCCTGAGTCCCCCTCTCTCAGCCTGAGTCCCCCTCTCTCGGCCTGAGTCCCCCTCTCTCGGCCTGAGTCCCCCTCTCTCGGCCTGAGCCCCCCTCTCTCGGCCTGATCCCCCCTCTCTCGGCCTGAGCCCCCCTCTCTCGGCCTGAGCCACCCTCTCTCGGCCTGAGCCCCCCTCTCTCGGCCTGAGCCAGAATTCGCAATAATTTACAGTTCTGAAGATTCATTTTTTTGATTAAAGTATCCCTGGGAGATGTGCTTTTAAATTTCCAGGGATAAAAATGGCAGTCGCACCACATGGCCGAATGATAAAAGAGGCTTGGGATGCAGCTTTCTGTGTCTGCAAGTAAGGTTCAATGAAGACAAAGGACAATGCTTTGTTTACAAAGCAACTGAATGCTATTAGCATTTGTTTGTATATCGAGTGGATACAAAGGAAACTGCAGAAGAGACCTTTGCACCTTGAATGGGAATCGTTCAAGATTTTAATGGGTTTTAAATCACCCAGCGCTGGACAATAGAGCAGCTGTATCTCCCTTTTTTTATTGGACCCTTTTTGGGTGTGGAATTTTGCACACAGCCCTTGCAAGGCAGAACGGCAGGGGGGCTCACCAGGTATAAAGATAGATGCTGAAGCCAGCTCGCTCTCTTGACTTCCTGGGACCATAGGTGAGCCTCTCTCTCTCTCTCTCTCTCTCTCTCTCTCTTCACTGGACCATGTGAGCAGAGTTTCTGACTCCTCAACAAGGCAACCTAGCAGGAGTTAAGGGGGGATGGTGACTTAAGGGAATTGCTAAGATTGTTTAAATAACATTGTAGCCATTGTATCCCTCGTTTTCGCCGTCTGCAACCCCCCTGCTGTATAGTTTTACAATTTTACTGTGTTCGTGTGGGATAGTTTGATATTGTGATTATAGTTTCTTTTAGTTAAAAAAGCCTGAATTTTTTCTCTCATCCAAACCACTTGTTCCGTTTTAATATCATTAATTGTAAGTTCCTCCACTCAGAACTAAAGGAGGGGTAGCGATTCGAAACCGCTGTTTGTAAATTGGTTTAGAGTGCAGCAGCAAAAAGACTGCTGGCCAGGTAGATTACCTTAAACAACAACTGGTGGGCCCCCGGGTGAGTTCCTCCCTCCCCCAACTGCACCCACGTGACTCTTGGGTCTCCCCCCTCCTCTATACAATCATTCCCGGGCCAACACCCCCCACCCCCGGGGAACGCATCCCTATCACAAGGCACCCGCACTTCGTCTAACTGATAAGAGATTTTTTGATGAGCTCAGTCAATAACTCCATTAGCAACAATAACAAGATTCGCAAATGATGCAGGCTAATAAGCCCAGAATTCCAGAACTTCGGGTCTCCACGGGTGAGTACGCACGGGGTAAGCCCAATGGAAGTGCCAGTTTCCTGCATGCACTGCGCATGCGCAGAAAACCGGCACTTCCGTTCCTCTGAACAAAGAGGTTCAGAGGTCGAATGCGTGCACGGGAGAGGCTGCGCGTGCGCATCAAACTTCGTTTTTATTTGCAGGTTTTCCTGGGAGGGTAGAAAATAAAATTATTTTTTTCAAAAATTTAAATTATTGTTTAAATTGGTTATTTCATGTAATTTATAGTTTATTTTAAAAATGTGATTTAAAAAAAAAATTATTTGAAAATTTAGTGATGATTTGGGGCTCGTAGTATTTCTAAGCTTTGACAGTACTTCCTGTCAAACTTATGAATGAAGCATTCCCTGCTACCCTTGGCTTTCCATGGCCCATGTGATCCCAGGGGATGCTTCGATCTAACTGCGCCCCTGGGGTACGCAAGCACTGCTCGCCGGCAGTTGGAGCAGGCCCAGGATCGGAATGCCACGGGGGCCCACAGCTCAACGGCCGGCGCGCAAGGTAAGTGCAGGTCGGGGGCTTGCATCCGCGGGAAGCCCTTGACCCGAATTTGTGGGCCATTATGTTAAACTTCTTTCGAACATTGGTTAAAGCACACTTGAGAACTGCGCACATTCTGGTCTCCATTTTATTAACAAGAATATAAAGACAATGGAGAAGGTGTAAATAAAGATTTACTGGGATGATACAAATGAGAGTGTATACACATCAGGAAAGATTGGACAGGCTGGGGCTCTTTTCCCTAGAAAAGACAAGGCCGAGGGGTGACCTGATGGAGGTCAGTTAGATTATGAAAGGGTTTCATTGGCAGACGTAGGGAGGGTGTTTCCACTTGTGGGGGAGACCAGAACTACGGGCTATAAATATAAGATAGTCACTAAACTCCAATAGAGAGTTCAGGAGAAACTTCTTTACCCAGAGAGTTGTGAGAATGTGGAAGTCGCTACCACATGGAATAGTTGAGGAGAATAACATAGATGTATTTAAGGGGAAGCTGGATAGGTACCTATGGGAGAAAGGGATAGGATATGTTGATGGGGTTAGAGGAAGAGGGGTGGAAGGATGCTCGTGTGGAGCATAAACAGCAGCATGAACCTGTTGGGCCAAATGGCCTGTTTCTCTGCTGTAAATACTATGTATTACTCTGAAAGAACAGTCATGATTGAGCTTCAGCAGTGGAGTAGACCACGTAGGCATCAGCATTAACTGCCTCACACTGCAGGTACTGGAATGAGACGCTCAGTTTAATTAACAGATAAAGTCTCCTTTAGTGTAGAAACAATGGCCCAGAAATTCAGGTCTCCACAGGCGAGTACGCACGGAGTACTCACACTGTCAGCCCAATGGAAGTGCCGGTTTCCTGCATGCACTGCGCATGCGCGGGAAACCGGCACTTCCATTCCCCTGAAAGCAGGGGTTCAGAGGTCGAACGCATGCGCGGGAGAGGCTGCGCGTGCGCACCGAACTTAGTTTTTTTTTACAGGTTTTCCCGGGAAGGTAAGTCTGCAGAATTTAGACATGTAAAAAGCAGGCGTAACGCCTGCTTTTTACAAGGTCAGTGGTGAATTAATTAAAATTAAAAAAAATTTCGACAAGTTTATTATTTTTAAATACTTTAAAGCAAGGCAAATTTATTTTTAGCCCCGTTAGAAAATAAAATTATTTTTTTCAAAAATGTAAATTATTGTTTAAAATAGTTATTTCATTTAATTTATAGTTTATTTAAAAAATGTGATTTTTAACAAATGTATTTTAAGATTGTAATGAAATCTGTTTGTCTTGATCCTGTATTCGTTTTGCACTCATGTATATTACCCTCCCCCACTGTGTATCGTTTCACTTCCTCTTTCCCGACTAACCTGGGAGGTTCCAGGTCTTGGCTCTTGGCTCCGCCCCTGACTTCTCTTACATAAAGATCCCAGGATCTGTATGACTCATTCCTGTGAACTAGTCGGCGTGTTGAGATGTTAGCTCTGATCTTAGTGATTAAAAGCCAACTTGTTTAAGTCTATAACTTTTAGTTTTGTGGTTATTGAAGGCCCATCAATTTTATTCACTAAAGAATACTAGGATGGATCGACTCCTACAACCAGAGCATCTGGACTTGTATCCACATTCTGCTGAAGCATCAAATCAACTTGGACACTGGCTCAAATGCTTCGAACTCTTCACGGGGGCCTCATCCGCTAGCAAGGTAGATAAACTGAGTCTACTGACGACTCGCATAAGTCATCGGATTTATTCGTTCATCCGGGATGCCACCTCTTAGATGGAGGCCATCACTATCCTGAAGGCCCAATACCAGAGGCCGGTAAACAAAGTGTACGCCAGACATCTGCTGGCTACATGCAGGCAGCGACCAGAGGAATCAATGGACGATTTCTTACAGGGCCTAACGGACCTGGTCCGGAACTGTAACTGCAAGGCCGTGACGGCCAACGCGTACTCTGACGAATTGGTCCGCGATTCCTTCATCACGGGCTTCAAATTGAATTATATCCGGCAGAGACTGCTGGAGAAGGAGGTCCTGGACTTAAAAAAGGCAGTGGCCACTGAGCGATCGCTGGACGTGGCCCAGAGAAACTCTGACTCTTATTCTTTCAGCCATGCGGCCCTCGCCGCCTCGTGCGTGCTGAGGGGGCCGCCATCTTGGAATCAGCCATCTTCCCCATCCAGGTCTCAGGCCAGCTCTACGCCGCCGGAGTCCCCACACAGAAGTTCACCCAGGAGTCCTACTACAGCGGCAATGTCTTGAGGCCCGAAATGATACTTCTGCGGCCAGGCCAAGCACCCCAGACAATGATGCCCAGTGAAGGACGCTACATGCTTCAAATGTAAGAAAAAGGGGCATTTTAGCAAAGTCTGCAGGGGGAATCAGATTTCCAACTCCGTCACCACCTCGTGCGTGCTGTGCGGGCCGCCATCTTGGGATCCACCATTTTTCCCAACTCAACGGCTGCCCAGGGCCCAACAGTGGCTTCGATCACGGTGGATCAATCAAGGCCACACCCGTTGACAAAATCCATGATGGACATACAGGTAAACGGGAATTTAACGAAATGTTTAATTGACTGTGGGAGTACCGAGAGTTTTATCCAACCTAGCCTGGTATGGCGGCACTCATTAATGGTAACCCCTACACGGAGCAGAATTGCTATAGCTGCTAAGCCCCACACTTTGGACATTTTGGGCTACTGTGTGGTAACACTGACTGTAAAAGTCACGGACTACAAGGATTTTAAACTCCTCGTGATGCCAGAACTCTGTGTCAATGTAATCTTGGGCCTGGACTTCCAGTGTCACCACAAAAGTGTCACGCTAGCATATGGCGGGTCCCAGCCACCACTCACAGTCTGTGGCCTATCAACCTTAAAAATCAGCCCGCCCTCTTTATTCGCTAATCTCGCTCCGAACTGTAGGCCCATAGTGACCAAAAGTAGACGGTACAGTCTGGAAGACAGACACTTTATCAAGGCGGAAGTGGACAGACTCCTGCGGGAAGGCATTATTGAATGCAGTACCAGCCCGTGGCGTGCCCAAGTAGTCATAGTTAAAAATAGCGAAAAGAAACGGATGGTAATTGACTACAGCCAGACTGTTAATATTTATACCCAGCTGGACGCCTACCCTTTATCCCGCATATCAGAAATGGTCAACCAGATTGTGCTATACTGAGTCTTCTCGACTATCGACCTCAAATCCGCGTATCACCAGCTCCCCATTAGAATGGAGGACCACCCATACACTGCCTTCGAGGTGAACGGGCACCTCTACCATTTTCTCAGAGTGCACTTTGGGGTAACAAATGGGGTCTCGGTCTTCCAACGTGAGATGGACGGCATGGTTGACAAGAATAAACTACAAGCTACCTACCCTTTTCTGGACAATGTCACTATCTGCGGGCACAACCAGCAAGACCACGATCTAAATCTTGCGAGATTTTTAAAAACTGCCCTAAAGCTGAATCTAACCTACAACGAAGATAAATGTGTCTTCAACACAACCCGTCTCTGTATCCTCGGCTGTGTGGTGGAAGATGGGGTAATTGGACCGGACCCTGACCGATTACACCTCCTAAAGGAACTGCCCCTGCCACACAATCCCAAAGCTTTAAAAAGGTGCCTGGGATTTTTTTCGTATTATGCCCAATGGGTGCCCAATTACTCTGATAAGGCCAGACCCCTCATTAAATCGACGTCCTTCCCACTATCAGCTGAAGCTCGGGAGGCTTTCACCAGTATTAAACAGGACATTGAAAGGGCTGCAGTGTGTGCAGTGGACGAATGCATTCCCTTTCAAGTCAAAAGTGATGCGTCAGACTTTGCCTTAGCTGCGACCCTCAATCAGGCTGGGAGACCTGTGGCCTTCTTCTCCCAAACCATTCAGGGACCTGAAATCAGGCACTCTTCTGTCGAGAAGGAGGCACAGGCTATAGTGGAGGCAGTGCAGCGCTGGAGACACTACCTAGCCGGCAAACGTTTCACCCTGCTAACTGACCAGCGGTCAGTGGCTTTCATATTTAATAACAAACAAAGGGGGAAAATCAAGAATGACAAAATACTCAGGTGGAGGATCGAACTATCCACGTTCGACTATGATATTATGTACAGGCCGGGAGCCCTCAATGAACCCCCAGACGCCCTATCGCGGGGAGTGTGTGCCAGCATTCATACGGACAAATTACAGGGTCTCCACAACGACCTCTATCACCCAGGGGTCACCCGACTATTCCATTTTATAAAGTCCTGCAATCTGCCCCACTCCATCGAGGAGATCAGGGCAATGACCAGAGCCTGCCGCATCTGTGCGGAATGCAAGCCTCATTTCTACAGGCCTGACCATGCACACCTTATCAAAGCCACACGGCCATTCGAGCGCCTAAGTCTGGACTTCAAGGGACCCCTTCCCTCTGCCGACCATAACGTATACTTCCTCAATATCATTGATGAATATTCCCGCTTCCCCTTCGCCATTCCCTGCCCAGACAAGACCAGTGCCATGGTCATCAAGTGTCTCTGTAATCTATTCTGCATGTTTGGCATGCCGAACTACATACGCAGCGATAGGGGGACGTCATTCATGAGTGACGAGCTGCGCCAGTTCTTGCTCTCGAAGGGGATAGCCACTAGCAGAACCTTAGCTGCAACACCCGGGGTAATGGGCAAGTGGAAAGGGAGAATGCTACTGTTTGGAAGGCTGTCGCGTTAGCCTTAAAGTCAAAAGGCCTTCCGACCTCCCTGTGGTGTATGTGCCTTTAAGAGCAATTATGGTGTATGTGCCTTTAAGAGCCCCAGGTGTGCGTAATGCCGGTAATTGCCACTTGGGCTATATAAGCCTGTGTATTGTGTATATCCTTTAGAATCCCCCCCCAGACTTGCTTAGTAAATACCTATGAACCAACTCCTGTCTTCAGTGTCTTTATCTACACACGGACACTACAGTGGCGACGAAGTGGAAACGGACTTACCTGCAATTCGGCAGCACCTCAAGGACATCGATTCCTCCAGCGTCCAGAAGACTCAAGGAAGTAATAGAAACTGTGGTTTCACCAGCTGGCCAAGCTGGTGGCAGGTACTGCGCTAATCCTTCCTGGGCGTCAGGCTGGGGCTCCAGATGCGGGCTCTACAGCTGAGACAGGCAGCAAAATCGGAGGCAAGCAATAACGGACTGGGAGGGTGCACTCGGGAGACGGCCGGCGCGGCAAGCAGGTCAGCGTTTAGACCTCCGTCGGGAACGAGTCTCCAACAGTGAATAAACGGAAACCACAGTAAAACAGCGTTGTTATCGGTAGCAGCGGCGGGAAAGCACAGGAAGCGCCATATCGTTGCTACAGAGAGAAAAAAAAAAGCGCGGGAAGCGCCATATCTTTTTTGAAATGCCTAAGTCTGGCAATATTGATGCTTTTGATAATGAAACAGAGCCTAACTTTGGCAATATTGATGTTTTTGATAACAAGATAGAGGGTTGGACCACATATGTAGAAAGAGTGGAGGTGTTTTGCACCGCAAATGGAATTGAAGATGAAAAAAAAGCTTCAGTGCTTCTGGATCTAATGGGCGCAGAAACATACAAGCTGTTACGCAACTTAATCACTCCAGCCGAACCGATGGACAAGAATTTTGAGGAGATTGTTGATACCCTACACTGCCAATTCGAGGCAGGACTGGCAGATTCTCTGCAAGACAAATTCATCTGCGATCCCCTAAGTATAGAAACACAAAAAAAGGTATCTTCTGGAAAAGATATAACACTGGACAAGGCTTTCAGTGCAATAGGAGCAGCAAAGATACAGCAAAGGCCACAGGACTTCGGCACCCATGAAATGACACGGGTTTTCGAGAGATGTTATCGCTGCGGCAGATCCAACCATGACCAGAGGGATTGCTGGTTCAAATAAAAAGCATGCAGGCGATGCAGAAAGATGGGACACATTCCACGTGTATGCCGATCTGAAAATAAAAAATCCACTAACGGGAAAAGAATCAATAAGGAAAAGCACAGAGAGGTACAAATAATGACGGACAGTAACTCCAAAGACCAGAAGAGCGATAGCGACTCCGGGAACAAGAGACTAAGCTCTCTCAAATTACATAATGTAATTGCCAATGAAGATTACCAGACCATTTGGGTTACCCTCATAATAGCAGGGTCCCCAGTTAAAATGGAGCTAGAGACAGGATCAGCTCTAACCGTAATAAATCGACGAGATTACGAGAGGCTATTTTCGCATATACCTCTAAAAGACACATCCATTATCTTAAAAACATATACGGGGCAGAAAGTATACCCCAAAGGAAAAATAAAGGTGCCTGTGGTATACAACGGCAAAGAAATACATAAGTTGTATTTATACATTCTACAAGATGGTGGTCCACCGTTGTTGGGACGTGAATGGATAAGGAAGATACGGTTAGACTGGCACTCCATTCAGGCACTGACGGTGACCAGTAAGAAAAAAAACAATGATGACATCATACCTGAACGATTAAAAGACATCTTGGCCAACGCCAAAGAAGTGTTTCAAGAGAAACTAGGAACCTTGAAAGGCATCACCGCCTCAATAAAAGTGGAAGATGCAGCAATTCCAAAAGTTTTTAAGGCAAGACCGGTGCCATACGCAATACGTCCGGCAGTCGAGGCAGAGCTGGAGAATTTGGAAAAGGCAGGCGTATTATCCAAAGTAGATTGGAGCGAATGGGCAACACCCATCGTTCCAGTCATGAAAAAAACATTGAAAAATAACTCTGAGGAACAGAGAAAAATTCGCATCTGTGGGGACTTTAAGGTGACTGTAAACCCGGTCCTTCACACGGTACAATATCCTCTTCCGAGGATAGAAGATATTTTCGCCTCACTATCCGAAGGAAAACGTTTCACAAAAATTGACTTGGCACAGGCATATCTACAGATGGAGGTTGAGGAGACCTCTAAAAAGTATCTCACAATAAACACACACAAAGGCCTGTACCAGTACAATCGACTGGTTTTTGGAGTAGCATCAGCTCCAGCTATCTGGCAAAGAGCTATGGAGCAAGTCCTGCAAGGGATTCCGGGAACTCAGTGTTACCTAGACGACATCCTTATAACAGGAGAAAACGACAACGAGCACCTTGCCAATTTGGAGCAGGTGCTCACTAGGCTGAAAGAACGGAGCAAATCGCCCCAAGTGCGAATTTTTCCAAAATCAGATATCATATTGTGGCCACATAATTAATAAGGAAGTGTTGCATAAGTCACCTGAAAAAATTGAAGCAGTTATAAAAGCCCCAGCACCTGAAAATGTTTCACAATTGAGGTCATTCCTGGGATTAATAAATTATTATCATAAATTTTTACCGAACTTATCAACTATTCTACACCCTCTTAATGATCTTCTACACACAGGAGTGATTTGGAAATGGAACGAAGACTGTAAACGTGCCTTCCATAAATGTAAAGACTTAATCACATCCGAGAAAGTTTTGGCTCATTACAACCCATCACTACCAATCAGACTGGTGCGCGATGCATCCCCTTACGGCATAGGAGCGGTATTGTCCCATAGATTCCCTGATGGCTCGGAACGGCTGATAGCTTTTGCGTCATGCTCATTGAACTCAGCTGAGCGTAACTATTCCCAGATAGACAGGGAAGCACTCAGCCTGGTATGGGGAGTGAAGAAATTCAACCATTACCTACACGGACAAAAATTTACCTTGCTGACTGACCATCAACCCCTCATCTCCATATTCAACCCTAAGAAAGGTGTCCCCATTATGACGGCACAAAGACTACAGAGGTGGTCCCTTTTTCTAGGGGCACACCAATACAACATTGAATACAAAGGGTCAAAACAGCATGGGAATGCTGACGGTTTATCGCGCCTGCCGTTGCCAACGATAGAAGAGGCACCTACAGTAGCCCCAGTAGAGATATTCCACTCTAACATAGTGGAATGTCTACCGGTGACAAATTCTGCCATTGAAAGGGAGACCAGAAATGAACCTACTCTCTCACGGGTCAACGATTTAACAATGAAGGGATGGCCAGCACATGGCGAACCACTGTTGCCAGCATTCTCGCAAAGAAGAGAACAGCTGTCAGTGTGCCGAGGAACCTTGATGTGTGGATCCAGAGTGGTGATTCCACCCAAACTCCAGGATAAAGTGCTAAAGGAGCTTCACGAGGGGCATCTGGGTGGAGTGAAAATGAAGAACCTAGCTAGGGCGTTTGTATGGTGGCCAGGTATCGATGGAGACATCGAAGACATGACCAAGAGCTGCCTAGGGTGCCAGAAGGTCCAAAATGCTCCGCCACAGGCCCATCTACATCCATGGGAGTGGCCCTCATCTCACTGGCAAAGGGTGCACATCGACTTTGCTGGTCCATTTATGGACTCAATGTTCTTAATCGCAGTTGATGCACACTCCAAGTGGCCGGAGGTAATAAAGATGTCCTCCACCACCACGGAAAAAACCATCACAGTATGAAGGACCATATTTGCCAGGAATGGGCTGCTGGAACAGATATGTTCTGATAATGGACCGCAATTTCTGTCCGAAGAATTCAGAAAGTTCTTAAAGAACAATGGGGTAAAGCACTACACGTCCGCCCCATACCATCCCGCCACCAATGGATTGGCTGAAAGGTTTGTCCAGACCTTTAAGAAGGCCATAAAGGCCATGGGTAATGAAGACATAAAACTTCAGCACAAGGTGGATAACTTCTTATTTGCATATAGGAATGCAACACATATGGTTACAAACCAAACTCCCGCCATGATGTTCTACAATAGAAACCTAAGATGCCGGCTGGATTTGGTCAAGCCCAACATCCGAAGGGACGTGGAGAACCGGCAGTTTCAGGGCCTGAATGAAAGGCCAACTAGGGCCTTCCAGATAGGCCAACCGGTTTTGTCCCGGGACTACCGTACCGAGAAATGGCAGCCTGGAACTATCTGCACACGACTAGGACCACTGATGTATACCGTGGACATCAGAGAAAGCATAATAAGGCGCCATGCTGACCAAATCATCAAGTCATCCGAAATGGGACAACCTACACCACCACTCTATACATCTAACGATGAAGTAGAGATACCCATATCTACCTCCGATCCGGTGATACTGGAACCCGATGAACCCGACACTGGCCTTCAAGCCGAATCAGCCTTACCAGAAGAACCTACTACACCACCAGAAACTACTACACCCCCGAGGCGTTATCCGGACCGAGTCAGGAAGCCTCCTGAGAGACTAACTTATAATTAATTAATACAGCAATGTATATTATTTGGCATATAACATGTAATTAATAATTACTTAAAATATGATGTACTAGTTAGCTAGAAGGGGAGGAATTGTGGTGTATGTGCCTTTAAGAGCAATTGTGGTGTATGTGCCTTTAAGAGCCCCAGGTGTGCGTAATGCCGGTAATTGCCACTTGGGCTATATAAGCCTGTGTATTGTGTATATCCTTTAGAAACCCCCCAGACTTGCTTAGTAAATACCTATGAACCAACTCCTGTCTTCAGTGTCTTTATCTACACACGGACACTACACTCCCGCCGGCAGGAAGTCCTCCCAGACGTGCTCCACTCCATAAGGTCTCTGTTATGTACTGCCACTAACGCCACCCCTCACGAAAAGATATTCGTTATCCCCCGGAAATCCACCTCGGGCATACCTCTACCCGCATGGCTGACATCTCCGGGGACAGTACTATTGCAGAAGCACGTGAGAGGCCATAAAATGGACCCCCTTGTGGAAAAGGTAAAGCTCCTCCATGCAAACCCTCATTACGCCTATATCGAATAATCTGACGGGCGAGAGGACACTGTTTCCATAAAAGACCTCGCTCCCTCGGGGAGTGGAGAGAACGATGGGAGACTACCCGATGAAGACCTACACTACAAAGCGACAGGATGCCCAGAGGTATCAATACCCAACTTTAACCTGGAGGACACTGCAGATAACCTGAAAGACACTGCAGAGGCCCGGACAGCGGAGGAACCAGAATCCACTCCCCTAGAGGCACCCCAACCGGCTTTGCACCAATCACTGAGAACTGCAAAACCTCCTGACAGACTCACTTATACCAACTTTTAAGAAACATCACCCCGATGGACAAAATCTATAGAAGGGGTGAATGTAATGAAATCTGTTTGTCTTGATCCTGTATTCGTTTTGTACTCATGTATATTACCCTCCCCCACTGTGTATAGTTTCACTTCCTCTTTCCCGACTAACCTGGGAGGTTCCAGGTCTTGGCTCTTGGCTCTGCCCCTGACTTCTCTTACATAAAGATCCCAGGATGACTGTATGACTCATTCCTGTGAACCAGTTGGCGTGTTGAGATGTTAGCTCTGATCTTAGTGATTAAAAGCCAACTTGTTTAAGTCTATAACTTCTAGTTTTGTGGTTATTGAAGGCCCATCAAAGATTTAGTGATGTTTTGTAAGAAGAAAGGGTCCGTCGTATTTCTAAGTTTGACCGCACTTCCTGCCAGACTTATGAATGGAGCATTCCCTGCTCCGATTGGCTCCCCATAGCCCACGTGATCCTGAACTAACTGCGCGCCTGGGATACGCAAGCACTGCGTGCTGGTAGCTGGACCAGGCCCAGGATCGGAATTCCACGGGGGCCCACAGCTCAACGGCCAGCGCGCACGGTAAGTGCAGATCGGGGGCTTGCACCCATGGGAAGCCCCTGACCCGAATTTCTGGGCCAATGTGTTACAATGGTGGTTATCTGTAATTATGTAATCTCTGTGCGAATGTTGCAGGCGCTGGTCTCCCCATCAGACTTTGCCCCCCCCATTGTTTCATGGACCAATAAAATGGGGCCCTTTTTCCTGATCAGTGTCTAATGATGGAGACAGTAGGAACTTAACTCGTCAATGTGACATTAGACATCTTTGTTCACAGATATTTACTGAAAATCGCAACTGGTCAACACAATGGAATGCTACGACAGGAGCAAAGGCTATTCGACCCAACCAGTGCTAGACAGCGTTTACCCTCCACCCTAACAATTAGTTCCAATCACTTTACCTGCCCGGTCTCAACATCCCTTCAACCTATTTTTATTCATCCATCTATCGTTATTGATAAAGGATAAGTAAATTGATTCTCCTCATAAGAAGTTGAATTTTAACTTTTATATAATGATGTAATACAGAATTCTATCGATTCCCACGTAGTGGGACTGAGAACAATGTATGAAACGAGCTGTAATGAGTATTTGCAATTTTTAAAAGCCGAAGATACTGAGCTCAGAGCCGGATCCTTTGGACTCGATCATCAAAACCATCAACAGGTGTGGCTGTAATTTGTGCCTTTTAAGTGTGTGTTTAAGTACTATTGCATATACTGCGTGCTGAATAAACCAATGGCACCTCACTTCAAAGTTCAAGAACCTTATTGAAAGCCTCACTCTAACAATAACCTCAGTACTTTAAATGTGAATGGGCTTCATTTATTAATTTTGTTTGTGTCCCCTCTACCCGTCACTTTCTAATGTCCCGCGTCATCCTGAGGTTCTCCAAAAGCCAAACATCACATGGTTTCATTTCCCCGTGGACCCCAAGCTCTACTAGTCAGCTGGCATCCAACTTCTGTGGGAAGTGGTCGAGAGTTCTGGGCTATTCTGTGGAAAAAGGCACATTCTCATTTAACAGGATTGAGCTGACCAACACTATTTAAGGGAGGAGTCAGACAGCAGGCCGGGATTTTAATTCTATCAGGCAAGGATACATCTGAACCCAGCTTCAATCATGAGAAGGCGATGTGTAATCAACCACATCATCTAATGACAACATGTAAAATAGGCATGAACAAGTTAACCATTGGTGTCCAGGAAAGACAGGGAAGGAAAGAAAGGAGGTGGGGTGGTGGTATTGATTAAGGAGAATATTAAAATGCTGGAGAGCGGATGTCCTGGAAGGGTCAGGTCAGAGTCTACTTGGTTAGAGTTAAGAAACAATAGAGGTGCCATTACATTTCTAGGTGTGATCTATAGGCCACCAACTAGTGGGAAGGATATAGAAGAGCAAATTTGCAGGTAAATTACAGAGTGGTGCAAGAACTATAGAGTAGTGATAATGGAGACTTCAATTATCCTAATATAGACTGAGATAGTAATAGTTTAAAGGGCAGAGAGGGGGAAGAATTTCTGAAGTGTATTCTTTCTTGATCAGTACGCTTCTGGCTCAACGAGGAAGTAGGCATTGCTGGTTCTGGTTCTGGGGAATGAGATGGTCAAGTGGAGCAATTGTCATTAGGGGCATATTTAGGGAACAGTGGTCATAGTATCATAAGGTTTAGATTAGATATGGAAAAGGACAGGAAGCAATCTAGAGTGAAAATACTTAATTGGAGGAAGAGCAATTTCAGTGGAATGGGGATGGATCTGGCCCGAGTAAATTGGAATCAAATATTGGCAGGTAAAACTGAAATTGAACAATGGACCTTTAAAGAGGAGATGGTTTGGGTATAGTCGAGGTACATTCCCACGAGGGGGAGAGGTTGGGCAACTAAAATCAGAGGTCCATGGATGATGAAAGAGATAGTGCATAAGGTGAAGCAGAAAAAGAGCGCATATGGCAGATGTCAGGCTGAGAATACATTTAATAATCAGGCTGAATATAGAAAGTTCATAGGGAAAGTGAAAAAGGAAATAAGAGGGTCAAAGAGAGAGTGTGATAAATAATGGCAGTTAAAATTAAAGGCAATCAAAAGGTCTTCTATAGGCATATAAATAGTAAATGGGTAGTAAGTGGAGCGGTGGGGTGATTAGAGACCAAAAAGGAAACCTATGCATGGAGGCAGCGGGCATTGCTGAAGTACAAAATGAGTACTTTGCATCTGTCTTTACCAAGGAAGAAAATGCTGTCAAAGTCACAGCGAAAGAGGAGGTAGTTGAGATATTGGATGGGATTTAAAAAATTGATAAAGTGGAGGTGCTAGAAAGGCTGCCTGTACTTAAAGTAGGTACGTCACCATGTCCAGATGGGATGCATCCTAGAATGCTGAGGGAGGTAATGGTGGAAATTGTAGAGGTACTGGCCATAATCTTCCAATCCTCTTTAGATACAGGGGTGATGCCAGATGAAAGGAGAATTGCAAATGTTAAACCCTTGTTCAAAAAAAGGCTGTAAGGATAAACCCAAAAACTACAGACCAGCCAGTTTAACACCGATAGTGGGGACGCTTTTAGAAACGATAGTCCGGGTCATAAGTAACAGTCACTTGGACAAGTGTGGATTAACTGAGGAACGCCAGCACGGATTTGTCAAAGGCAAATCGTGTTTAACTAACTTGCTAAGTTTTTTGATGAGGTAACAGAGGGTTGATGAGGGCAATGCGGTTGATGTGGTGTACATGGACTTCCAAAAGGCCTTTGATAATAGGATTGCCAGAAAAGTTGAAGCTCATGGAATAAAAGGGACAGTGGCAGCAAGGATACGAAATTGGCCAAGTGACAGTACACAGAGAGTAGTGGTGAAAGGTTGTTATTCGGACTGGAGGAAAGTATGCATTGGTGTTCCCCAGGGGCCGATACCAGGACCACTGCTTTACTTGATATATATTAATGACTTGGACTTGGGTATACAGGGCACAATTTCAAAATTTGCAGATGACACAAAGCTTGGAAGTATAGTGAACAGTGAGGAGGAGAGTGATAGACTTCAAGAGGACATAGACAGCCTGAGGGAATCGGTGGAAAGCTGGCAGATGAAATTTAACGCAGAAACGTGCGAATGATACATTTTGGTAGGAGGAATGAAAAGTGGCAATAAAAACTAAAGGGTACAATTCTAAAGGTGGTGCATGAACAGAGCGACCCGGGAGTATATGTGCACCAATCGTTGAAGGTGGCAGGGTAGGTTGAGAAAGCAGGATCCTGGGCTTCATAAATAGAGGCATAGAGTAGAAAAGCACAGAAGTTATGATGAACCTTTACAAAACACTATTTCGGTCTCAACTGCATCATTGTGTCCAATTCATGGCACCGCACAATAGGAAGGATGTGAAGGCTTTAGTGATGATGCAGAAAGGATTTTACAAGAATGGTTCCAGGTATGAGGGACTTCAGTTACATGGATAGACTGGAGAAGCTGGGGTTGTTCTCCTTAGAGCAGTGAAATTTGAGAGGAGATTAGATAGAGGTGTTCAAAATCATGAGGTGTATAGTCAGAGTAGACTGAGGGAAACTGTTCCCATTGGCGGAAGGCTCGACAACCAGGGGACACAGATTTAAGGTGATTGGCAGAAGAACAAAAGACGAGATGAGGAAAAAATAATTATGCAACAAGTGGTTATGATCTGGAATGCCCTGCCTGAAAGGGTGGTGGAGGCAGATTCAATCGTGACTTTCAAAAGAGAATTGGATAAGTATGTGAAGGAAAAAATATCAGGGCTACGGGGACAGGGAAGGGGAGTGGGTCTAGTTGAAGTTCTCTTGCAGAGAGCTGGCATGGGCTTGATGGGCCGAATGGTCTCCTTCAATGTGGTAAATTTCTATGATTTTATTATTGTCCTTTGCAATGGAATTACACTTTACAATGGAACAGAACTTTGCAATATAATAGTACTTTGCAATGGAACAGAACTTTGCAATATAATAGTACTTTGCAATGGAACAGAACTTTGCAATATAATAGTCCTTTGCAATGGAATAGCACTTAACAATATAATAGTCCTTTGCAATGAAATAGCACCTTGCAATGGAACAGAACTTTGCAATGGAATAGCACATTGCAATATAATTGCGCTTTGCGGGGAACTGTGATTTTAAATGGGCGCCACTTGTGTTGCAGGATGGGGTGCCGCCCCATTGCTTTCTGACATTGCTCACACATACCCAGGCAGGGAGCCTATGGTGCAGGAAGGAAGGAACGAATGGCGGCTGCAGCTCGCCAGCTCGGCACCTGTGAGTACTTTACTTCTGTAAACAAAATGTCTATCTGTCTGTGATTTGAGTGGAGTGGAATAAATTGAATGGAAAGATCCCACAGCAGCTTTTGCTCTGAAAACAGTCCACAAACATTCCCCAATAAAGCCCAGTCCAAAATAACATCAAATGGATTATTCAGAAAATAATAATTAAATCAATATAATATATATACATTGTTTTAACAAAAGACTTGTCTTGTCTTGGTTGGGTTGGGAATTAAAGAGAGAGTAAAGTCCCACAGCAGGATATGCTCTGACACTTCCCACAAACATTCCCCGATAAAGTCCAGTCCAAAAAAACTCAAATGGATTGTTGTATATATGTAGCTTTGATTTTTACAAGTCTTGAAAGAAAGGCAAAGTAAGATCACACAGCAGTGCAGTCTGGAATGAAATCAGTATGATCTAATGGTGTATACTTCCTGCTTTTTTAGACGTGAGATGCAATACCAATGCACATGGCAGGTAACTTGAACACAGGCAAGCCCTGCATACACAACAGAATTTGCTGTTGCTCTCTCTCTCTCACACATACACACACAAACACAGGCCACACTGCAAAATTGGCACACAACGCTGTCAGCAATGAAAGAAAGCTGATTTCTCTCATTGATCTTCTGTGTTTGGCAGTTTAAAAGCAAAAAAAACACTTTTCAGTATCTTATCATTTTATTTTGCAGCCTACAGAATTAGGCTCTCTATTCTGCATCCAAATCAAAATACTGCAGATGCTGGAAATCTGAAATTGAAACAGAAAATGCTGGAAATACTCAGCAGGTCAAGCAGCATCTGTGGAGACAGAGAGGAACAGAGTTAATGTTTCAGCTCGATGATCTTTCGTGAGTTTATGGCAAGGTTCTGAAGACAGGTCATCGACCTGAAACGTTAGTTATGTTTCTCTCCCCCTCCACAGATGCTGCCTGACCTGCTGAGTATTTCCAGCTTTTTCTGTTTATATTTCTATTCTGCCTGTTGTCTTAATTTCATGTGTCTCTCTCATTGCCTACCTGCCTTGTCCTGATTTGAGTGGAGTGGTATAAAAAGAATGCAAAGATCCCAGAGCAGCTTTAACTATCAGACAGTCCACAAAGACATGTTTCAGTATCTCACTGACTGACTGACTGTCTGTCTTGAAGTGGTGAAGTGAAATAAATTGCAATTAAGTAATACACAGCAGCATTAAATGTGGACAGTTGTGTATGTACCTTTAAGGGAATAACTGGTCTCAGACTGCAGTACCGGCAGTGACAACCCCTGTATAAAAGGCCCTAGCAGGCTTCTGTAGTTTCAGTTTCCAGGTTGTCTCCATTCAGTAAAGACTTGTTATAATCCACTCCTGCAGTCCGTGTCTCAATTATACACGGACATAATACTGGCGACGAGTAAGAAACGAACTTACCTGCAACTCGGCAGCACCTCAGACGACGTTATTGAAGGTCGGAGCCAGAAGAAAGAAAAAAAAATAATAATCCAAAGACACTCGAGAAAAGGGGTCGACCGTAGGCAACCGCCCTCCAAATCATCGAATTGAAAAGTTGCAGGAGAGAATGTCGAGAGCCAGGCTTTGTTCTCCAGTCTGTGGTTTCCCAGCTAATCGGGCTGGTGGCAGGTAGTGCACTGATCCTTCCTGGGCTGCGGTGGGCTAGAGCTTGATCGGGTGGCTCTGCAACGGGGCCGGGCAGCGAGTCAGGAAGCAAAGAGAGAGAGAGAATGGGTGGAGCACACAGGGCGCGGCCGGTGCTTCGAAGCCGGGCAGCGTTCGGACCTAAGAAGATGGAGGGAAGTGTCCCAGAGGGTCTGCTCCATGATGGGAACAGTTCTTCAATTAACGGAGCAAATATTGAAGCACGATAGAAAGATAAAAATACCGCGGAGCGTGGCGTTGACAGCAGCGATCGGGGAGGCGCGAAGACCATAGGGCGTCGCCATTACAGGATAGTAAAATAAGTATAATCGCCAGCAACAGCGTTGGCAGCAGCGGCAGTGGCGGGAAAGCGCGGGAGGCGCCATCTTAACTCGGCGGGGAAGAAGGAAAAGCGTGGGAGGCGCCATTTTGATCCATCGGGGACGAAGGCAAAGTGCGGGAGGCGCCATCTTAGATTTTCAAGATGCCAAAGACTGGCGATATCACTGCCTTCGATAATGCAATAGAAGACTGGACCATGTATGTGGAAAGAGTCGAGGTATATTGTGAGGCAAACGAAATAGCCGATGAGAAAAAGGCATCGGTATTGCTAAATTTAATTGGCGCAAGAACGTACAGCCTATTGCGGGACCTGATTACTCCAGCCAAACCAAAGGCGAAGAGTTTTAACGAAATTGTTGCTATCCTACAGGAACACTTAAATCCTACACCGCTGCCGATAGCAGAAAGATTTAAATTCCACAGGAGAAATCAGCATAAAAATGAGAGCAATGCTGATTACCTTACGGAACTACACAAGCTATCAAAGCACTGCCAGTTCGGAGCAGCACTGGCAGATACCTTACGGGACAAATTTGTCTGTGGACACCTGAGTGAAGGAACTCAGAAGAGGTTACTCTCAGAGAAAGAGCTGACGCTAGATAAGGCTTTCAGCGTGGCAGTATCGTATGAAGCAGCAGCAAGGGGGGCTGCAGAAATACAACAAAAGCCACAGGAATACGGCACCCACGAAATGACACGGGGATTTGCAAAATATTATCGCTGCTGCAGAACAAACCATGCCCAGAAGGACTGCTAGTCCAAGGACAAAATATGCAGGCAATGCGGAAAGATGGGACACATTGCACGAGTTTGCAGGTCTGGGAAGAAGACCAATGACAACAAAAAGGCTACTAAGGAACCATACAGGAAGGTACAAAGGATGACGGACAGTAGCTCCGAAGACCAGATGAGCGATAGTGAATCTGGGAACAAGAGACTAAGCTGTCTCAAACTTCACAACGTAATCACAAAAGAGGATCACCGAACCATTTGGGTCACCCTCACGATAGCAGGGTCCCAAGTCAAAATGGAATTGGATACAGGATCAGCTCTAACCATCATGAATCGACGAGACTACGAGCGGCTATTCTCACACATACCCTTGAGAGAGACATCCATTGTCTTGAGGATGTATACGGGGCAAAAAGTATACCCCAGAGGGAAAATAAGGGTGCCTGTCGAATACAATGGCAAGATAATACGGAAATTGTATCTCTACATTCTGCAAGATGGTGGACCACCGTTATTGGGACGTGAAGGGATCAGAAAGATAAGTTTAGACTGGCACTCCATTCAGGCACTGACGGTGGCTGGTAAAAAGGATGACGACGTCACTCCTGGACTATTGTCAACAATCTTAGCTGACGCCAAAGAGGCATTTCAACAAGAACTGGGCACTCTTAAAGGTGTAACCGCCTCGATAAAAATAGAGGAGAATGCAATTCCCAAGTTTTTCAAAGCAAGACCGGTACCATATGCAATTCTCCCAGCCGTCGAGGCAGAGCTGGAGAATCTGGAGAATGCAGGCGTGTTATCTAAGGTAGACTGGAGCAAGTGGGCGACACCCATCGTTCCATTTGTTGGGGTGAAAATAAATTCACATCTAAACCATGTAAAAGGAAAAAGATGCAGTTTATTATCAGAGCTCTGGGAGAAGAGTCTCAGACCCCGCGGTCTGTGCGAGCACCTTCTCGTTCTCTCTTGGTTGGTACAGCTTTTTATTCTATTTTCATCCAATCACATTGTATTACAATAATCACCTGATCACATTGTATTACAATAATCACCTGATCACATTTGGATTCTGTTCAGTATTAAAAAAGGTTAGTTACATCTTACTATGCCTTTGGTTACAGGTCAAATTCCCATGACCCCTATATTCTGCTGTGTCTACAATTTTTAGCTAAAGCAGCATATTCCTTATTGCTTACGCAAAACGCACATATTCTGCCTGGTCCCACAACTGCGCCCTATCTCGACTTTTCGAAGCTTCTCACATTGTTCTTTGTTTTAGTTTTGCCTCTTTACGTAAGTCAATTTTTATTGTGATATTTCTTATCTTATTCACTTTCACATCACCCCACTCCTTTGTTCTGAGTTTAATTTTGCTGGCATCACTTAAGTAGTGGTCACCCCGGCTGTCCGAATTCTGAGAGGTTCAATTTAACCCCTTCAATACAATAGCTAATTAATCCTCCCCTGCAATGATTCTGGCGGTTAGGCCCTCGTGACCCTTCTTGGTCTGCAATACTGGGCTGCAGGTCATAGGTTACAGTATCAACAATTCGTTTGTAACTGAGCCCGTTCTGTTCTGTTCTGTTCCTTATCTCTGCCACCTGTATTATGACGTCTGGTTCTACAGTTGCAAGGCTGAGGTTTCTTTAATAATCTATGCAAGCCATTTTGTTTCTTTATGTTACTACTTTAAGTTTAGCTGATTTTATTAAATCTTTCTCACAGTTCAGCATTAGCTGTGTGTAGCTTGGTGGCTATGCCTTATCTTATTCTTGTAAGGCTCCATTGTATAAAGTCCTTGAGCTGGGCAGACATTTTATCTAGCCACCTGGCTTCTCCTCAGCTCTTAGTGATTGTGCACATAACCCCTTTCTCTTTCCTTTGTAATTTGTTTGCTTTGCATTTTAAACACTGAGAGGATTTGCTTTTAACCCTTTCACAGTCATGAAAAAAACTTTAAACAATAAGTCTGAGGAGCCAAGGAAGGTTCGCATCTGTGGGGACTTCAAGGTGACGGTGAACCCAGTCCTTCACACAGTAAAATATCCTCTTCCAAGGAAAGAAGATATCTTCGCCTCACTATCTGGAGGGAAGCGTTTTACAAAAATTGACCTAGCACAAGCATATTTGCAGATGGAGGTTGAAGAATCCTCTAGGAAGTATCTCACGATAAACACTCACAAAGGTCTTTACCAGTATAATCGACTGGTATTCGGAGTAGCATCAGCTCCGGCGATATGGCAAAGAGCGATGGAACAAGTCCTGCAAGGGATTCCGGGGACTCAGTGTTACTTAGACGACATCCTAGTGACATGTGAAGATGACAGTGAACACCTTGCCAACCTAGAGCAGGTGCTCACTAGACTACGTGAACATGGGCTACGAGCCAATCGCCCCAAGTGCGAGTTAATTAAGAAACAGATATCGTATTGTGGCCATGTGATTGATGAAGAGGGGTTGCATAAGTCCCCTGACAAAATTGAAGTGGTAGTTAAGGCTCCAGCGCCTGAAAATGTGTCGCAACTGAGGTCATTCCTCGGATTGGTGAATTACTACCATAAGTTTTTGCTGAATTTGTCCACAATTCTGCATCCACTGAATGCCCTACTACGAACGGGAGTAGCATGGAAATGGAGCGATGAAGGTAAGCGGGCCTTTCAGAAGAGTAAGGACCTAATCACTTCAAGAGAAGTATTGGCTCACTACAGCCCATCACTACCGATAAGACTGGCGTGTGATGTGTCTCCCTACGGCATTGGGGCGGTACTGTCACATAAATTCCTTGATGGTTCAGAGGCCGATAGCTTTTGCGTCACGCTCGTTAACTTCAGCCGAGCATAACTACGCCCAGATTGACAGAGAGGCCCTCAGCCTGGTGTGGGGGGTGAAGAAGTTCAATCACTACCTGCACGGTCAGAAATTTACTCTACTAACTGATCATCAACCTCTTGTCTCCATTTTCAGCCCTCAGAAGGGCGTACCGATAATGACGGCACAACAGCTACAGAGGTGGTCCCTTTTCCTAGGGGCACACCAATATGACATCGAGTACAAAGGAACTAAACAGCATGGGAATGCTGATGGATTTTCGCGCCTACCGTTGCCGATGGTGGAAGAAGAACTGGCAGTGGATCCAATGGAGTTATTCCACTCGACTATAGTCGAATGTCTCCCTGTGACGAATGCAAACATAGAAAAGGAAACACGAAATGACCCGCCACTCTCCTGGGTCTATGATTTAACGGTGAAGGGATGGCCAGCACATGGCGAACCACTGCTGCCAGCATTCTCGCTGAGAAGAAAACAGCTGTCAGTGTGCAGAGGAACCTTGATGTGTGGAACCAGAGTAGTAATTCCACCCAAATTGAAGGATAGAGTGCTCAATGAGCTTCATGAAGGTCATCTGGGAGGGGTAAAAATGAAGAACTTAGCCAGAGCGTTTGTGTGGTGGCCGGGAATCGATAGAGAAATCGAAGAGATGACCAAGAGCTGTACAGGATGCCAGAAGGTCCAAAACGCCCCACCACAAGCCCCCCTACATCCATGGGAGTGGCCCTCATCTCCATGGCAAAGGGTGCACATTGATTTTGCTGGTCCCTTTATGGACTCGATGTTTTTAATTGCGGTGGATGCACATTCAAAGTGGCCAAAGGTAATAAAAATGTCCTCAACCACCACAGAAAAAACTATCACAGTCTTACGAACCATATTCGCGAGGAATGGACTGCCTGAACAGATTTGCTCTGAGAATGGACCACAGTTTGTGTCTGAAGAGTTCCGGAGGTTCTTAAAGAACAATGGTGTTAAGCATTAGACATCCGCCCCATATCATCCAGCCACTAATGGATTGGCCGAGAGGTTTGTTCAAACATTCAAGAAGGCTATCAAGGCAATGTGTAATGAAGATATACCCCTACAACACAAGGTGGATAACTTCTTGTTTGCCTACCGGAATGCGACACATGCGGTTACCAACCAAACTCCAGCCATGATGTTCTTCAATCGAAGACTACGATGCCGCTTGGATTTGGTTAAGCCAAACATCAGAAGAGATGTGGAGAACAGGCAGTTTCAGAATATGAATGAAAGGCCGACCAGGAGTTTTAAGATAGGTCAACCAGTTTTGGCCCGGGACTACAGCACAGAGAAATGGCAGCCAGGAACGATCTGTACACGGCAAGGACCTCTAATGTATACCGTGGATGTTGGAGAGAGCATTGTAAGACGCCATGCTGACCAGATTCTAGAGTCACTGGAAAATGTCAACTCCACACCACGATCTGATACACCTGGCGATGAAACCGAAGTACCAATTGCATCTACCGCAGAATTGGTGATATTGGAAGCAGACGAACCAAACAACGACATTGATCCCAATGCAACCTTGCCAGAAGAATCTGATATCCCAAAGAGGCGTTATCCAGACAGAATCAGGAAGCCTCCTCAAAGACTGAACTTATAATTGCTTAACTTCAACCAATGTATCTAGCAACTGTAATTGTAATTGTAATTAGTTATTATTTAGTTGTTAAATGAATGTTACATACATGTGGGAAATCTGAAAGAAAACCAGAAAAAGCTGGACATACTCAGCAGGTAAAGCAGCATCTGTGGAGAGAGAGAGAAACAGAGAGTTAAAGTTTCAGCTCGATTACCTTTTGTCAGGTTCTGGCAAGGTTCTGATGAAAGGTCATTGAGCTGAAACATTTACTCTGTTTCTCTGTATCTCCACAGATGCTGCCTAAACTACTGAGCATTTCCAGCATTATCTGTTTTTATTTCTATTCTGCATGTTGTCTTGATTTCATGTGTCTCTCTCATTGCCTGCCTGCCTTGTCATGATTTGACTAGAGAGGAATAAAAAGAATGCAAAAGATCCCAAGGCAGCTTTTGTCACAGTCCACAAAGACACTTTTCAGTCTGTCACTGACAGACTGTCTGTCTTAGAAACATAGAAGATAGGAGCAGGAGTAGGCCATTCGGCCCCTCGAGCCTGCTCTGCCATTCAATGAGATAATGGCTGATCATCCATATTCAGTACACTGTCCCTGCCTTCTCCCCATATCCCTCGATCCCTTTAGCCTTAAGAAATGTATCCAACTCCCATCGGGAACATTGTTCCTGCATCCAGTCTGTCCAGTCCTGTTAGAATTTTATAAGTTTCAAAGAGATCCCCTCTCATTCTTCTAAACTCCAGCGAGTATAAGCCCAATCGACCCAATCTCTCCTCATACATCATTCCTGCCATCCCAGGTATCAGTCTGGTGAATCTTCACTGCACTCCCTCCATGGCAAGAACATCCTTCCTCAGATAAGGTGACCAAAACTGCACACACTACTCAAGGTGTGGTTTCACCAAGGCCCTGTACAACTGCAGCAAGACATCCTTGTTCTTGTACTCGAATCCTCGCGCTACGAAGGCCAACGTGCCATTTGCCTTCTTAACCACCTGCTGCACTTGCATGCTTACCTTCAGTGACTGGTGCTCAAGGACACCCAGGTCTCGTTGCACATCCCCCTTCTCCCAATCTATTGCCGTTCAGATAATAATCTGCCTTCCTGTTTTTGCCACCAAAGTGGATAACCTCGCATATATCCACATTGTACTGCATCTGCCATGATTCTGCCCAATCACCCAACCTGTCCAAATCATACTGGAGTTACTCGGCATCCTCCTCACAGCACACACGCTCACCCAGCTTTGTGTCGTCTGCAAACTTGGAGATATTACATCTAGTTCCCTCGTCTAGATCATTCATAAATATATTGTGAATAGCTGGGGTCCTAGGACCGATCCCTGCGCTACCCCACTAGTCACTGCCTGCCACTCAGAAAAAGAGCCGTTTATTCCAACTCTTTGCTTCCTTTCTGTCAACCAGTTCTTTATCCAAGTCAGTACCTTGCCCCCAATCACATGTGCCTTAACTTTACATGCTAATCTCTTATGCGGGACCTTATCGAAAGCCTTCTGAAAGTATAAACACACCACATCCACTGGTTCTCCCTTATCTATTCTACCAGTTACATCCTCAAAAAATTGCAGTAGATTAGTCAAGCACGATTTACCTTTTGTAAATCCATGTTGACTTTGTCTGATCCTGTCACTGTTTTCCAAGTGCTCCGCTATTGTATCTTTTATAATGGACTCTAGCATTTTCCCCACTACCGATGTCAGGCTTACCGGTCTATAATTCCCTGTTTGCACTCTACCACCTTTTTTGAATAGTGGGGTAACATTAGCTACCTTCCAATCCCTGGGAACTGTTCCAGAGTCTATCGAATTTTGGAAGATGACCAGCAGTGCATCTACTATTTCTAGGGCCATTTCCTTAAGTACCCTAGGATGTAGATTATCAGGCCCTGGGGATTTATTGGCCTTCAATCCCGTCAATTTCAAAAACACCATTTCCCTACAAATACTGATTTCTTTCAGTTCCTCCCTCTCATTAGATCCTATATTCCCCGACATCTCTGGGAGGTTATTTGTGCCCTCCTTCGTGAAGACAGAAGCAAAGTATGTATTTAATTGGTCCGCCATTTCTTTTTTCCCCATTATAAATTCCCCTGATTCTGACTGCAAGGGACCTACGCTTGACTTCACCAATCTATTTCTCTTCACATATCGATAAAAGCTTTTACAGTCAGTTTTTATGTTCCCTGCAAGCTTAGTCTCATACTCTATTTTCCCCCTCTTAATTAATCCCTTTGTCCTCCTTTGCTGAATCATAAACTGCTCCCAATCCTCAGGTTTACTGCTTTTTCTGTCCAATTTATATGTCTTCTCTTTGGTTCTTATGCTAGCACTAATTTCCCTTGTTAGCCACGGTTGAGTCACCTTTTTTGTTTTATTTTTATGCCAAACAGGGATGAACAAATTCTGTAGTTCATCCATGCGATCTTTGAATGTTTGCCATTGCCTATCCACCGTCAACCCTTTGAGTAACATTCCCCAATCAATCCTACCCAACTCGCGCCTCATACCATTGTAGTTTCCTTTATTTAAATTCAGGACCCTAGTCTTTGAGTCAACTACTTCACTCTCCATCTTAATGAAGAATTCTATCATAGTATGATCCCTGCGACCCAAGGGGCCTCACACAAGATTGCTAATTAATCCTTTCTCATTACATAATACCCAGTCTAAGATGGCCTGATCTCTAGTTGTTTCCTCGACATATTGGTCCAGGAAACCATCTCGTATACACTCCAGGAACTCCTCGTCCACAGTATTGTTACTAATTTGGTTAGCCCAATCTATATGTAGATTAAGGTCACCTAAGATAACTGCTGTGCCCTTATTGCACGCGTCTCTAATTTCCCGTTTAATGCAATCCTCAACCTCCGCATTACTGTTTTGAGGTCTGTCTACCACTCCCACTAACGTTTTCTGCCCCTTGGTATTTCTCAGTTCTACCCATACAGATTCCACATCATCAGAGCTAATATCCTTCCATTCAATTGTGTTAATCCCCTCTTTAACCAGCAATGCTACCCCACCTCCTTTTCCTGTTTGCCTATCTTTCCTGAAGATTGAATACCCCTAGATGTTGAGTTCCCAGCCTTGGTCACCCTGGAGCCATGTTTCCGTGATCTCAATCACATCATATCCGAAGTCTGAAAGTAAAGTGAAATGAAATAAAGTGCAGTGAAATGATACACAGCAGCATTATATGTGGACCAGGCCAGAATGAAATCAATAGGGTTTAATACAGCAACGGCAGGTAATAAGACAGCGGACTACATCTCACACAAACACCAGCTTTTGCCCTCTCTCTCACACACACTCACACCCTGGCCAGCCTGCAGAGGGATGATTGCCGTGTTGGAAGATTAAAACCAAAAAGACACTATTCGGTATCTTTTCTTTTCACTTTGTGGCCTACAGAAAAAGGCTTTCTATTCTGCAACTTGCCTTTTGATTTCATGTCTCTTTTGCTATCATTGTCTGCCACTTACATAGTCTCCCTTCCAACCACATTGAACTAAAATTTACACTAACATGAAACACACTCAGACTCTGCAATTTGCAGAATCTCACACTCACATACACACATCCATTTTGAAAGGGGTGCAGCCTGGGAGTGTCTATTTTTGATGATGTCCCTTCCTGGCTCTTTGTCCATGTTTGATGAAGAAAATCCAACAGGAAGAAGTGAAGCCAAGGCCGCAGAAATCCGGGTCCCCATGAGAAAATGAAAGACCGGCAGGGTGAAAACAAGGAAATATGATCAGGGATAAATAATATCTACTTTACTTTTGTTAACTAAACGTCTGCCTGTCTGTGATTTGTGTGGAATAGAATATAATGAATGGAATGATCCCACAGCAGCTTTTGCTCTGAAAATACCCAAACACATTCCCCAATAAAGCCCAGTCCTGAAAAACATCAAATAGATTATTCTGAAAACATTTAAAAAAAATATATACTTTGTTTTTACAAAAGTCTTGTCTGTTTGGGTTTGGCTTAAAGGGTGAGTAAGATCCCACAGCAGGATATGCTCTGAAACACCCCACAAACATTCCCCCAGAATGGCCAGTCCAGAAAATATCAATTGTCTTGATGTATATATGTAGCCTGACTTTTTACAAAAGTCTTGAAAGAAAGGCAAAGTAAGATCCCACAGCATTGCAGTCTGGAATTAAATCAGTATGATCAAACGGTGTATACTTTGTTTTTGTCAGACATGAGATGCAATACCAATGCACACAGCAGGTAACTTGAACACAGACAAGCTCTGCATACACACACAATTACACACTTACACATACACACAATTACACACACACACGCCAGCCTGCAAAATTGCCACACAACACTGTCAGCAATGAAATAAATCATTTCTCTCATTGCTCTGCAGCGTTTGGCAGTTTAAAAGCAAAAAGACACTTTTCAGCATCTTATCTTTTCATTTTGCAGCCTAGATGCAGGTTTTCTATTCTGCATCAAAAGCAAAATACTGCTGATGCTGGAAATGGGAAATAAAAACAGAAAATGCTGGAAATACTCAGCAGGCCAAGCAGCATCTGTGCAGAGGGAAACAGAGTTAATGTTCCAGGTCGATGTCCTTTCTTCAGATTCTGTCAAGGTTCCGACGAAAGTTAATCGACCTAAAATATTAACGCTGTTTCTCGCTCTCCATAGATGCTGCCTGACCGGCTGAGTATTTACAGCATTTCCTGTTTTGATTTTTCTGCATGTTGTCTTGATTTCACATGTCTCTCTCATACTGATTTAATTCCAGACTGCAATGCTGTGTGATCTTACTGCCTGCCACCTATCTTGTCTTGATTTGAGTGCAGTGAATTTAGAAGAATGCAAAGCTCCCACAGCAGCTTTTACTGTCAGACTTCCTCCCCAGCCGACTGACCAAGACCTCGTCCAGAGACCGACCGAGGCCTCCTCCAGAGTGGGAGAAGGTGGGATGTACTTTAGAGAAATCTTTATTTAATATATTACAACAATGAAGCCAGTTAATGAAAATAACGAGGAGACCAGGCGTGAGCTGAAGTAAGTGGTGGAGTTTTATTAACACAACACAGGGACAACAACAATAACTTGCATTTATATAGCGGCTTTAATGCAATGAAACGACACAAGGCAATTAGCAGACACAATTTGACACTGAGCCAGATAAAGAGATTTTAGGAGAGATGGCCCAAAGCTCTGTGCAACTGGTAGGTTTTAACAAGCGTTAAATGGAGGAGGAGAGGTAGAGCTGCGAAGAGGTTTAGGGAGGGAATTCCAGAGTTTAGGGCCTTGGCAGCTGAATGCATGGCTCCAATGTGGAGCAACAAAAATCGAGGATGTGCAACAGGTCAGATGAGTGGAGAGGTCTCGGAGTGTTGTAGGGACACTTGTTACAGAGTCCGACTCCTCACTGGGAGAGACACACACTGTACACATGGACACTTGTTACGGAGTCTGACTGCTCACTGGGAGAGAGACACATTGTACACAGGGGCATTTGTTATGGAGTCCGACTCCTCACTGGGAGAGACACACACTACACAGGGACATTTGTTACGGAGTTCGACTGCTCACTGGGAGAGACACACACTGTACACAGGGACATTTGTTACGGAGTCCGACTGTTCACTGGGAGAGACACACACTGTACACAGGGACACTTTTATGGAGTCCGACTCCTCACTGGGAGAGACACACACTGTACACAGGGACACTTGATACAGAGTCTGACTCCTCACTGGGAGAGAGACACACTGTACAGATGGACACTTGTTACAGAGTCTGACTCCTCACTGGGAGAGAGACACACTGTACACAGGGACACTTGTTACGGAGTCCGACTGCTCACTGGGAGAGAGACACATTGTACACAGGGGCATTTGTTATGGAGTCCGACTCCTCACTGGGAGAGACACACACTACACAGGGACATTTGTTACGGAGTTCGACTGCTCACTGGGAGAGACACACACTGTACACAGGGACACTTGTTACAGAGTCCGACTCCTCACTGGCAGAGACCCATACTGTACACAGGGACATTTGTTACGGAGTCCGACTGTTCACTGGGAGAGACACACACTGTACACAGGGACACTTTTATGGAGTCCGACTCCTCACTGGGAGAGACACACACTGTACACAGGGACACTTGGTACAGAGTCTGACTCCTCACTGGGAGAGACACACACTGTACACAGGGACACTTGTTACAGAGTCTGACTCCTCACTGGGAGAGAGACACACTGTACACAGGGACACTTGATACAGAGTCTGACTCCTCACTGGGAGAGAGACACACTGTACAGATGGACACTTGTTACAGAGTCTGACTCCTCACTGGGAGACTCACACACTGTACACAGGGACACTTGGTACAGAGTCTGACTCCTCACTGGGAGACTCACACACTGTACACAGGGACACTTGTTATTCCCCAGTGCCCCATTGGGGAACATTCAGCCCCGGATATCCTGCAGAAGCAGCGCTGTGGGGCCGGGCGGCTGAGTCTTGGGACCCTGTGGCTGGGCCTCTGACCTCACAATGGGAGATGACGCTCGCTCAGCTCGAGCTGGAAACCCTTAAATTAAATTAAAATCAATCATCGGTCAAAAATGGTCAAATAATGAGAGCAGTGATGTCATCAATTGAAATGTTCACACTGTCACACTCAGTCCGCATCTTGTTCCCTGCAGAGACCTCAGGAATCTCTGTCCGGTTGAACTGAACCGATTCTCCCTCAGCCTGAAACAGATTAAAGATTAAACAGGAAATAAACAGATTGAACAGCTGTGTTAATAACAGGAAGGCTGGGGTTAATATTTCAATAACAATTACAGACAAATATGACTCAATAAAGTGTCTGAATCACATTTATATTTTATTTATTACATTAAGCATTAACAGAAACACTCATGCGATCCACTCCAGACTCCCGCAGATCAATATGAGGTGGCGGAGTCCGGGGACAGATCGGTCTGTGAAGGAGTTTGATCCCAGGTCCAGAGCCGTCAGTGACCGGTTTGTACTGAGAGCGGAGGCGAGATCCTCGGCACATGAATCTGTGAGACCGACATCCTCCAGCCTGGGGATGAGAGAGAGAGAGAAATAACAGGAAACAGAGTAAATCCCCAGTGTTTATTAATAACACTATTACTGACACTAATAGTGATTTACAGTATCAGACATACAATTATTATAAACACAATCTCTCACAGTCTGGTTCTTACCACAGTTTCTGTATTTTACAGTCCGGGTTCCTCAGAGCTGCAGACAGTAGCTTCACTCCTGAATCTCCTAGTTTATTATTACTCAGGTCCAGAACCGTCAGTGACCGGTTTGTACTGAGAGCGGAACGAGATCCTCGGCACAGGAATCTGTGAGACCGACATCATCCAGGCTGGGGATCAGAGAGAGAAATAACAGGAATCAGAGTAAATCCCCAGTGTTTATTAATAACACTATTACTGATACTAATAATAATGTACAGTGTCAGGCATCCAGTTATTATAAACACAATCTCTCACAGTCTGGTACTTACCACAGTTTCTGTATTTTACAGTCCGGGTTCCTCAGAGCCGCAGCCAGTAGTTTCACTCCTGAATCGCCCATTTTATTGCCGTTCAGTCTAAACAGAAAGAGAGAGAGAAACAAACTGAATCAAAGCCCGGATCTGATATAATTTTCTCTCTTCCATGTTACAGCAATCACTGAAAGTACTTCAGAACATTAATAACCCGGTTTCCCCCCGCGATTTCCCTCCCTAGGCAGGTCAGGTGCGGGTCGGGTGAGGCCGGGGTCGGGTGGGGCCGGTGGCGGGTCGGGTGCGGCCGGGGTCAGTGGCTGGTTTCGGCCTCGCTCTGGAGAATTGGAGGAAGCGGGTTTGATGACATCATTTGATGACACGCACATTGAGTTTGACCATTGTGATGTTGTAGGAGTCTCTGCACTCCTAACAAAGAATCTATAACTTACTGGAAGTTAACAAACTGAATTTATTGACTAAGAACTTTACAAAAGAAGAAACTACAGGAGAAGCTCAAAACAGGTCTTTTCTCTTTCTATCCACACGAGGACTGGCTGGTCCCACCCTCTACCTCTGACGTCATGACGTTTCCCGCCGAAGGGGACGTCACGTGACCCACGTGATGACGTCATCGTGTCAGATCGCGATGTTGTCGATCTAGCTCTGTTTAACCAGAGCCAACTTGAAAGGCAATAACATTGGTTACAGACAATTAATGCTAGAGGTAATAACATTGGTTACAGACAATTATGTAAGTCACTTAGTGGTTTTGCCACATACGCCCTCCCCAGAATTGTCTTTAACGAAAAGAGTCAATCGCTGAGGAGGTCGGACAAGTCTGTTGGACCTACTCCGAAATTCCCGGAGGGGAAAACGCTGAGCAGGCGGCAAACTGGTCGGCGGTACAGCGGTGTCAGGTGTGGTAGCGGCCGGCGGCCGGCCGCAGCGCGGAGGCTGCGCCAGCTCAACCGGTCGTTCGAGGTCCAGGTGCGCAGGCTTGAGGCGATCGACAAAGATGTGATCCGGTTTGCCCCCGACGTCAATCATGAAACTCTTGTCCCCTGCCTGCAAAACTTTGAAGGGTCCGGCATACGGCGGTGCGAGCGGGGTACGATGTCCGTCCTGGCGCACAAACACGAACTTGGCTTTCGACAACTCGCCCGGGACGTTGGACGAAAGCAAACCGTGCCGTGAGGTCGGAACTGGGCGGAAACAGCAGGCCGCATCCCGGAGGGTCTCTTTTTGTGTTGCCGCGGACCATGGTTATGTAGGTAACGGCAGGAGTTCATCTGGGACTCGAAGCAGTTGCCCGTAAACCATCTCCACCGCCGACGACTGGAGATCTTCCTTCGGCGCCGTGCGGAGTCCAAACATCACCCACGGTAGTTTGTTGACCCAGGATGCATCCAGCAGGCTGGCCCTGAGCGACGCCTTCAAGGAGCGGTGGAACCGCTCGCACAAGCCGTTCGCCTGTGGGTGATAGGCCATAGTGCAGTGAAGTTTAACGCCCAACACGGAAATCACCTCGTTCCACAGTTCGGACGAAAATTGCGGCCCCCGATCCGACGAAATGTCCGCAGGGACACCAAAACGGGCTACCCAGGACGAAACAAAAGCTCAAGCAACGTCTGCAGATGTGGTGGACGTCAGGGGAACTGCCTCCGGCCACCTCGTGGTGCGATCCACCATTGTCAAAAGGTACGTAAAGCCCCGGGAAGGTGGGAGTGGTCCAACTAAGTTGATGTGAATATGATCAAATCGCCGTTCCGGGACCTCGAAGGTGGCGAGCGGAGCTCTGACATGGCGCTGCACCTTGAACCGTTGGCAAACAACACAAGTGTTCGCCCAGTCCCTGACGTCCTTGCGTATTTCCCTCCATACGAATTTGGAGACCAGCAGTTTTTGCGATGCCCGCACCCCAGGGAGCAATAGGCCGTTTAAGGCATCGAAAATCGTATGACGCCATTTAGACGGGACGATCGGATGGGGTGCACCCAGCGAAACGTCGCAGAGCAGAGTGGTACCTGCAGAATGGTAAGGCACATCCCACGGCTGGAGGCTGTTTGGAACCGAACGAAAACCCTGGGTCTCCGGGTCGTCTGCTTGGTCAACCGCCATCTGTGCGTAGTCAATGCCCAATTAGACGGTGGTGCGGGATAGGCAATCGGTGATGACGTTGTCCTTACCGGCCACATGTCGGATGTCGGTGGTGAACTCCGATATGTACGTCAGCTGCCGTGCCGACCATGGTTCCACAGACTTGGCCATTGCGAACAGCAATGGCTTGTGCTCGACAAACGCGATGAAGCGTCGTCCTTCGAGGAGGAAACGGAAATGGCGGATGGCCAAAAACAAAGCCAACAGTTCTCGATCGAAAGTACTGTACCGGCGTTCATGCCGTTGTAGCTGGCGGCTGAAAAAGGCCAGGGGTTGCCACGCGCCATCGACCCACTGCTCCTGGACGCCCCCCACCGCGTAGTCTGACGCGTCCATCGTGAGAGCGATGGTGGCTCCCGGCAGGGGGTGTGCTAACATGGTCGCATTGGCGAGTGCGTCTTTCGTCTCCTCGAAAGCACGAACCATGTCCTGTGACCAAACCACAGGGTCCTTTCCCGTCGAGCCTCTGAGGGCCTCATATAGAGGACGCATGAGCTGCGCAGCCCTGGGGATGAAACGATGATAGAAGTTAACCATCCCCAGGAACTCCTGTAAAGCTTTCACGGATTTCGGTTTCGGGAACGCTGCAATTGCCTCCGCCTTGACCCGAAGTGGCGTTGCCCCCGTGGGGGTTATGCGGTGGCCCAGGAAATCCAGTTGCGATAGGCTGAAATGGCATTTGTCCGAGTTAACGATGAGGCTGTGCTGCTGAAGCCGTCTGAAAAGGACCCGAAGGTGCTCCTCCTTGGAGGTGCTGGCAACCAGAATATCATCCAAATAAACAAACAGAAAGTCAAGGTCCCGCAGGACTGAATCCATGAGGCGCTGAAATGCCTGTGCCGCGTTTTTAAGCCCAAAAGACATTCGCAGGAATTCAAAGAGTCCAAAGGGGGTAATTACCGCTGTCTTTTCGACATCTTGAGGGTGCACAGGCACCTGATGGTAACCACGGACGAGGTTGATTTTGGAGAAGATGGACGTCCCCGCCAAATGTGCTGAGAAGTCCTGTATATGGGGGATGGGGTAGCGGTCGGGCGTCATTATGTCGTTGAGGCGGCGATAATCCCCACAGGGCCGCCATCCCCTGCCGGGCTTGGGGACGATGTGGAGCGGGGAGGACCAGGGGCTACTGGACCGATGGGTGATCCCCATTTTTTCCATCACGGCGAACTCCGCCTTTGCTGCCGCTAGCTTACTGGGCTCTAAACGTCGCGCCCTGGCTTAAACGGATGAGCCGGTAGTCGAAATATGGTGCTCCACCCTATGCTTGACGGTCGGAGCCGAAAAGTTGGGCTTCGTCAGCTCGGGGAAATCCTCGAGGAGCCGGGTGAAATCGTCGGGCTGCGGCCGCGCACATGAAATCTGTGTGACGCAGCCGTGCTGCGCTTCCCCGAAATATCGTCGAGCGTGGCGGCGCAAACGAGGCGTCGATTTTTCACGTCCACCAACAGGCTGTTGGCGCCTAAAAAGTCAGCACCCAACAGGGCCTGTGAGATTTGAGCGGTGATGAAATTCCAGCTGAAAAACTGTCCACCGAAACATACTCGGACGAGGCGCTTCCCGCAAGTGCGGATCGAACCCCTGTTGCCCGCTTGCATAGGGGGCCCACGGCTGCCGGAGCGAAGGTCTATGACCGAGGCGGGCAGTATGCTGCATTTCGCCCCCGTGTCGCATAGAAAACGACGGCCGGAGATGGAGTCGGTTACGTAGGTGAGATTCCCGGAAGCACCGATCACCATCGCGGCAGCGGGGGAAGTACTGGGACCGGCGTGCATGACCCGCGGCGGTCTATTCGACGGTCTGGTAATGAAAGTGCACGGCGAGCGGCAGCAGCGGGCCTTCGGGCCGAAACGAGCGTGGTAGTAGCAGAGGTCGTCGGAGGTGCCTTTGTCGGAGCCGGGCTTTTCATGGCGGGGCGTTGCGCGAGGGCGCAGTATTGTTGCCGGACCGCGTAAATCTTATCCGCCTCTTCGGCGAGCGCGACGCAGTCTGCGGTTTCTGCTCGGGCGAGGGACGCCTGTGTGAGCAAGGAACAGTTCGCGAAACAGAAAGCACTGGGGCTCGGACCCCAGGAGAGTCAGCATATGTCTCATCATTTCCGAGGGTTTGGAGTCTCCTAACCCTGGTAGAGCCAGTAAACGGCGAGCGCGCTCCGCTTTGGTGAGACCAAATACCTGCAGCAATCGTGTCTTGATGGCGACATACTTGTCAGCAGTCGGAGCACTCTCCAGCAGGCTGATGATTCTCGACGCCGTCGAGCTCTCAAGGGCGGAGACCACTTGGAGATATCTGGCCTGATCCTGAACGATGTTGAGGAGCTCAAATTGCGCCTCGGCTTGCACAAACCAAGAGGCTGCCTGTTGTTCCCAGAATTGGGGGAGCTTCAAGGCCACTGCGTTGGCCTCCATCACTGGCCTGTGTTCGGCGTTCACCGCGAAAAACGATCGCGAGGAATCGGGGTCACCAATGTAGGAGTCTCTGCACTCCCAACAAAGAATCTATAACTTACTGGAAGTTAACAAACTGAATTTATTGTCTAAGAACTTTACAAAACAAGAAACTACAGGAGAAGCTCAAAACAGGTCTTTTCTCTTTCAATCCACACGAGAACTGGCTGGTCCCGCCCTCTACCGCTGACGTCATCACGTTTCCCGCCGAAGGGGACGTCATATGCTTATGGAGGGAGGCACAGCACGCAGGAAGGTTCTCTCCACTTCCAATGTACGGAAGAGATCAGCACAGCCTGGTTGCACATATCACAGGAGGACACAAGCAGGGATGTCGTCAGGAGGACCAGGCTGCAGTGGTGCAAACCTTTCAATGATCTCAGTAGATCATGAAACGTTACTGTAAAGCCACACTCAACCTCATCCTGCTGTGCCACTCATCACATCCCCAACACTCTGCCTTCCCTGCCTTTCTCCTGCATATTCTTACTCACACCAACTTACCTTGCACCTCCACCCATCCCTCTCTATCTATATTATCACATCCCCATCTCACTAACCACCCCTCTCACTCTCCCTCATCCTAGTCCAATCATAACAACTAACACACAAGGGAAGGCACTTGTCTGTTTTAGCCAATGTTCACGTGAAGTTTCTGTTAATCTGGTGTCAAACATTGAAATCTTTATTCTCAACACTTTCCGTTCTTCGAGTGATTTTTGTGCACCTTTGGATCTGGCTCAGTGAGTTGCAGTGAATGGTGAGACATAACGGTATTCTCCACAATGTTGATGAGTATGAAAGAAATGACTCGGGCATTGTAGGGATGCTTTATGTTGCAGGTGTGGGGTGGTGTCAACCTGGTGCGTCATGTGGCATCCAGGGCATGCAGGGCCAGTGAAATGAATCTAGCCATGGTGAGGCCATCTCTGGCAACCCGGTCAGCACTGTGGACGGGTGTTGATGCCCACTGTGCTGTGCAGCATCCAGTGATTGCGGAGATGGTTGGTGTGGTTGTTGGTGCGGCTGTTGGTGCTGCTGGTGTGCCTAGTGCTGGGGGCGATCGTGGCCAGATGCTGAGGACAAAGGTGAGACAGTATAAACCGTATCCATGCTGATGTAATAGATGACAGGTGAACTTGAGATGACAGAAGCGATCTGTCAAAGGCGAAAGAGTTGTTGCAGTGAGGGGGTACTGGATAGTTGTTCCAAACACTTGCAACCTGCATAAAGCTCGATCTGTCTTCCAAATGCAGGAAGAAACAACTTGTGAGCTTGGAAAGTGAACAGCTGTGAGATGGAAGCTTTTGTAGCACATTTCCAGCTGTCAAGTAATGAGATGATTCCATGGCCATTCAACTCCCGCCCGGTTTACCCGATGTGATCCCGAAGCAGCGTGGACCACCTGGGCGATCTGGTAAACTCTGAAGGTGAGCTGAAAATAGTTGTTAATCTTCTGTTAAAAAGGTCATAATGACCTGAATTGACTCCCCCACCACTGCATGTCAGGTCTGCTCAGCGCTGACAGACCCGACATTTGGGAAAGGCGCGTGGCGGCACGTTGACAGTGAGGTCCCGACCCACTGGGGAATAATTCTATTTTCCCACCCGACCTGCCACCAATCGTGGCCGCTGACTACCTGGAAAATCCCGAGTCTCACTGGGAATGAACGTGACACTGTCCAACTCCCCATATATTCAGGGACAGTCAGTAAATGTATTTATTAAATAAAGTGCCATCTGTGTGAAGCCTTTAAATGTCCCTCAGTCCGGTCTCATTCCCTGATGATCAGAATTACCCTCCTGGAGCTCAGTGACCGGCCCCGTCATGTTTGGAGAAACTTACTTCATTTCAGCTAACGAATTGTGCCAATTCAAATGATAAAGCGGTGATTTATAATTGGTGCATTATATTAACCTGTATAATATCTCGGGGTCAGTTATATTGTGAAATGGCGCTAACTGCTGCTGTAAAATTCGTCCCCAGGATTTTATGTAACGAGAGTTTATTCTGTCCCATTACAAGTTTTAAATGTCCCTGTGCTCCTAGTTTATAGGGCAGGGGAGTCTCTCACTTTATTCCGCATTAAACTGGCTCCTGTGGAAATTGACATTATACTTAGCATGCTGGGTAGAATAAAATGGCCAAGTAAAAGAACAAACTTGCTTAGGTTGTAGCTAAAGCAAGAAAAAAAGCAAATGTGTCAAGAGATCTTTCATAATACCCACCCACATTGATCTGTGATAACAGCTATAATTAACTCACTAGCACAAGGGAGGCATAAGGCTATAGAATAGATAAACTCAAGACTATTGAGTAAGCTGATCATCTTGGTAACAAGATGATCAGACATAAGTAAGTCAATCATTTTGGTAACAAGAATCAGACCGAACCTCCTGACAGAATATATGATTAACTAACCTTGTCTGGAGATATTTCTGTCCTGCTGACCATTTGATTGTCCTGGTGGAAACTCTTAATTTGTTTAAAATGATACAATACCATTATACATGATTTATGGAACGTTTGCTTGTTCGAGTGTATAAATATGCTGCATTTGCTGATGTTCCTTGGAGACGTTGGCCTAGCCTTTGTCCAGGCAGCACTCCCCTTGTGCAAGTAAAAATTTAACTAACAATCTGACGGTACTGCTTGTGTTTTAGAGTCTTACTCGGAGTCGAGATTTCGACAGTAAAACTTGGAGGTTCCACCGAGATTGCTTACTACCTACCGGTGAGTAAACGGAGAAAAACACAATGGCCTAGAAATTCAGTTGGCGCCGCGCCAGGGCTTTAGCGCCGGAAAGTTAGCGCCGGCGCTAAGTCCCCCTGCGCGCGCCAAAAATTCAGTAGCGCCGCGCCCAAACGGCTGCCGGCGCTACTGAAGGGTGTTTGCGCCTGAAAATGGGCGCTACCTGCCGCATTGCGGCGCTATTCCGGCGCTGCGGCGCCCGATGCGGTGCGGCAGGCTCGGGAAGTGCAGGCCTCCTCCTTCAGTTAAGGAGGAGCTGCCTGCACCCGCCCGCTGGCCGGTAAAATCTTCACAAAAATGAGCCTGGCACCTCGGGGAAGTGCCGGGCTCGCAGCCCAGAAGCATCTGTTCCGCGGGGGGGGGGTGGAGGAGTCCGGGGAGGGAGGTGCGGGCAGGCGGCCGGCGGGAAAGCGGCCGGCTGCCGCGCGACCTTAATGCGCCGGCGCAAACTCCTGTAAGACTCGGTTGCCAGAGTCTTAGTTGCGGCTGCCACGGGCGAGGCGGCCGCAACTCAATTTCGGCGCTGGGGCCCGTCACGACGGCAACCGGGACGCTGCGCACACCGATGACATCATCGGTGCCGGCGCAGCGCAACCGGTCTACCGCCGATGGTAGGGCCCCAGGGAATTTCTGAACCGGCTGTAAGTCCAGCGCAATGACCTCTAGCGCCGCAAAATGGGCGCAAAGCCCACTCAATTTCTAGGCCAATGACTCTCTAAGAATGGACCCTAACTGGCCAGTTATCAGTGGCGCTTAGTCACCAAAGGGGTTCCTCTTTGGACAAGTACAGTAGTGTAATCTGTTTGTCTCGGCGGGAGTACTGCGACCTGTTAAGACTCATTTCAGGGTTGAGTTGAAAATTTTTGTTATCACTTCCTCTTTCAGCTTGACAGAAAAGGGAGACAGATTTCGAAAACCTGAACCCTGAAAACAGGCCGGGCAGATTGTTGAAAGGAAGGTAAGAAGAGACGTCTGTAGAGGTCCCTGTTTCTTGAAGGAAAGAAACGATTAACCTTGAAAGAAAGGGAGAGATATCCTTGAAATAGAGGAAAAGTAAAAAGGGATACTCGTCCTTGAAAGACAGGATTTTAAAGTAATAACTTTTACTGTTAAGGACTCAGTCTGTAGGGGCGTACAACGCAGATGGAGAATTGGCTATTTGTTTAGTTAGAGTATAAGTATTTTGATCTGTATACCCCTCTGGGTTTCTGCAATTTTTGTCATCTCTAATATTTTTTAGCTTTGCATTATTGTGCTACTATTGTCTGTGAGCTCTTGGAAAAACATAACAGGGGATTCAACAGTGAGGTTGGGTCTTAGAAACACTTAAATTGGTAAAGAGTAAAAAGTGATCAGGGGATCGCAACCAATAAAAATGGGAGCCAGAGCAAGTAAAATACCAGAACAAGGCACACCTGCCTGTTACATGCTCCAGAATTGTGGTCAGACATCAATAGATGACTTACCCAAATGGGTAAAATGGACCAAAAAGGGGAAAAGGCCATTCCCACCGGATGGTACATTTAATCTAGACCGAATAACGTGTCTCGAGGGGTGTCTCTTAGAAAGGGACTCAGGGAGAAGTGGTAGAAAGAAAGTAAACTGGTCGGCATTTGGAGATTGGAAACGGGAAGCTGAGAAAATACGCGAATGAAGTATTGAAGCTAGTAACACAGGACGTAGTGAGAAAAAAAGCGAGTTGAAGAAAGTAAAGGGGACGTATGTATCCAAAAACAAATGGTACTAAGAAGGGCACAAAGAAACAAGCCCGCTGCCCCTCGTTGGGCTGCAGAGGAAAGGGATGAAGTAGATGATGATTGGCCGAGGTATCCACCCCTGCCTCCACCTTACGCAGCACCACCTGATAATAATAACCCCCTTGTTGGTAACAATGATAGATTGCCGGCTCTACCACCCACACCCACAGTAGGTAATGATGAAACACAAAACCCTCAACCACAGGCAAATGGCGAAAGGGGGGACGGCCCGGCTGCCTACACTCGTAGTCAAGGGTCCGATGATCCGTCCACATCAACACCCACCAGTATGTACCCTCTTTGGTACTTTCCTAACAACAACCCAGCTGGTGGAGACCCGATATGGGTCCATAGACCATGGACTGCTGCTGAACTTAGAGCCATGGTAGTTGGGCTCCCAGATCCCCGATTAGACCTAGAAAAATCCATAGACCAACTAAAGACCATTGTTCTGTCATGAACCAAGTATTCTGGATGCAGAACAATTGTTTAAAGTCTGGATGAAAGACTCAAAATTTCAGGCTTTTGAGGAAGGGGACGGTGGGTTTAAAGGATTTAGGGACCATCGAGGGTCACAAAACCCAGGTCCTACTACCATGCCCGATGCTAATTTCTGGAATAACTGTTGGGCCGCAATGCATGCTAAATTCCCAAAGAAGACTAATTGGGCAAAAATTATGGAAACAACCCAGAAAAAGGATGAGGATATAGAAAATTATGTAGAAAGATTGGAGGTAATAATGGCCCAACATTCGGGATTGCCAAAAGAATCCCAAGGAGCACCCATGGTCAACGCATTAGTGAATGGCCTTGGACCAGAATTAAAAGACCCTCTAAAATTGGTTTGCCTGGGATGGAGACAGAAAAACCTCCCAGAGTTGGTGGCCATATTGAAAAACTTACAGGAAAGAAATTCCGAATCTAAGAATAAGGTCAGAGTTCTTATGGAACAAACCACTGAACCCACCATGTATTACCAAGGCCAGCAGTATCCCCAGCAAAATAGGGGAAGGGGCCGAGGTTTCGGAAACAAAAGAGGATTCGGAGGTAGAAATAGGAGGTATGGGACGAGGGGGTCAGTGGAACAAAGGTGGGGGAAGTACAAGCTGCTATAATTGTGGACAAATGGGACATTGGAAAGCCAATTGCCCTTGCCCACCACGCCAACAACAGCAAAACTGGCAATTACAACGAAATGGGGGACAAGGTAATGAATTTACCCAGGGAAACGGTTCTACCCAAGCGCAGGCTCACACCCACCCTCAAGCGAATTTTTCAGTCCACAACCCATGGGGAGCACAAAATGCTACCCAGAATCAAGTGAACAAAGTTTAAATTTACCCTATTCAGCATGACGCCTGGGACCTGACCCACTGATTGCCCAAAAGCTATTTACCCCTAGTACGATTGCCTGCAGTTTCAACCAATATGACAGAAGAGCCCACCTTAATAATAAATATGGAGGGAAAATAAATTCCTTTTCTGGTAGATACGGGAGCCACCAATTCAGTGTTGACAAAACAATATGCAGAAGGAATTCCGTGTACAGCCAGTAGTGCCAGTTGCGTAGGATTGTCAGGAGTTACTCAGACCATGACTTGGTCAGAACCCCTCAATGTGCAAGTAGATAATTACAGGAATCAACATACTTTTTTACTGTCTCAAGAAGTACCAGTGAATCTATTAGGAAGAGATGTATTATGCAAAATGAAGGCAACGATTGTTTGCTCTGAAAAAGGACTTGAAGTCCATGTTCCCGTAGACAGATGTGGTATGTACCCACTACAGATCAAATTGTCCCCGGTCCTATACGCATGGCAGATTTGTGAAGATGGTCTTAGCAAAACATTGTCAACTATTATAGGCTCCCTCCAATTTGTCCTTAGATCGGTGTCCGAATACCAGAAAGAATTGCATTTGGACCATTGGCATACAGAGCTTCACTGCACAGCCTTTTATGGTGAGACAGGAATGGACAAATACCACAAAAGATATTATAAGCCCATTCTACAACACAGATATTTGCTGAAAATTTCGAAAATTTTAATTGGTCCCGAAGGCATAGCCGCCACTGTTCTTTTACCCATGGAAGCATGGGACCTGTTTAAAGAAAAAGACAGTAAACCACATTGCACCCTAGCGGTGGCACAAGGACATGCACCAAGGGACTTGGGACCAATGGTTAAAAGATTGGGAGGACTAGGAATAGAAAAAGAGTGGCAAGTGCCTTAGGGTGCCTTGGTCCAGTATGAAGAAAAGCAGGGATACGGGGTGGAATTGCAGACAAGCCTGCTGTTCGAAGGCAAATTTGAGGCAAGTGTGTTGGACATCCATAACTTCCCACTCCTACCAGAAGTAGAGAAACTTCTGAGTCAAATCCCCAAGCAAGTATGGTCTCGCCACCCCAATGAGGTTGGAAAGATGTTAACTGCACAGCCCTACAAGGTTACCCTCAATCCTGTAGTCCCACTCCCAAGAAAGGCACAATATCCTCTCTCCCAAGCAGCAGAACAAGGCATTGAACCAGTAATCAAGTCCTTACTTGACCAGGGCATTATAATACAAACAAGAAGTCCCTGCAACACCCCTATCTTCCCAGTCCAGAAAGCCAATAGTGATAAATGGCGGCTTGTACAGGACCTTCGAGCAGTGAATGAGTCCGTTTTTCCCATCTATCCAGTGGTGCCAAACCCTGCAATTATTTTAACAAGTATCCCCATGGGATCACTGTACTACACGGTCATCGACCTATGTTCGGCCTTCTTTTCTATTCCAATTCATCAGGACTCACAGTTCCTATTCGCCTTCACATTCAAGGGAACTCAGTATACATGGACAAGACTCCCACAAGGTTATACTGAGAGCCCAACAATTTTCTCCCAATGTCTGAAAAAGGACTTAGAAGATGTTGTATTGCTGGCAGGCTCAACCCTCGTCCAATATGTAGATGACTTGCTATTGGCTTCACCCGATAAGCAAACCTGTGAAACTGACTCATTGATATTGATATTGCTACAGGCTTTGGCCCAAAAAGGCCATAAGGTCTCAAAATAAGGCAGCACGGTGGCATAGTGGTTAGCACTGTTGCCTCACAGCGCCAGGGACCCGGGTTCGAATCCGGCCTCGGGCGACTGTCTGTGTGGAGTTTGCACATTCTCCCCGTGTTTGCGTGGGTTTACTCCGGGTGCTCCGGTTTCCTCCCACAGTCCAAAGATGTGCGGGTTAGGTTGATTGGCTATGATAAATTGACCCTTAGTGTTAGGGGGATTAAATACGTGGGGTTACGGGGATAGGGTGGGATATGTGTTGGTGTAGGGGTTACGGGGATCGGGTGGGATATGTGTCGGTGCAGGCTCGATGGGCCGAAATGGCCTCTATCTGCACTGTGTGGTTTCTGTGATTTCTGAAAATCAAAATTGCAGTTTGTGTCAAAAAGGGTCCGATATTTGGGGCACGAACTGATCCGTGACACTCGTCAATTGGCCCAAGATAGAGTGCAGGCGATTTGCTCAGCCCCATTGCCCACCACCAAGAGGGAAATGAAGCACTTCCTGGGCATGCCAGGATATTGTAGACAGTGGATTGTTGGCTATGCAGAGCTAGTATGGCCACTTCTAGGCATCTCCATACCCTCAGAGGACGATCCCTTGGTCTGGAACCAGAAGGCAAACAACGCTTTTGCCTCACTCAAACAGGCCCTAGTTTCTGTGCCTGCCCTGGGGCTCCCTGATTACGAGAAGCCGTTTCATCTGTTCGTCCACCACAAGTCAGTCTTTGCTCAATCAGTCCTCACCCAAAACCATGGAGACAATCAGCGACCCATCGCCTATTTCAGTACCCAATTGGACCCAGTAGCCAGAGGTCTGCCAGGATGCCTGCCCACACTCGCCGCCGCTTACTATGCTGTACAACAAGCATAAACTGTGACTCTAAATCATCATACAGTACTACGTGTCCCACACTCTGTCGAGGTGCTGTTAACTAAATGTGCCACTCAGCACCTACCATTAGGTACGAGGTAGAATTACTGTCCAATTCAAACTTGACCATAAAGCGATGCGCAACCCTAAATCCAGCTACGCTCCTCCCGACCATTGAGGATGGCACACCCCACTGCTGTGAGACGGTAACCCAGCTGGTCACCAAACCCCGAGTGGACTTAAGTGAAACACAGCTAGAAAATCCAGCTTTAATATATTTCGTCGACGGCTCAGCCCTCCGAGATGACAAAGGTACTTCCCGCACTGGCTATGCCATCACGACGGACAATTCAACTGTAGAGGCAATGCCGTTGCCAAACTCCTTTTCAGCACAACATGCAGAACTATTCGCGCTCACAAGAGCATGTATCTTGGCCACAGACAAAACTGTTAATATTTATACAGATTCAAGGTATGCCTTTGGAGTTGCCCATGATTATGGGCAGATCTGGAAATTTAGGGGTTACTTGACCTCCGTAGGCTCAACGATCAAGAATGCAGAACAAGTTGACAATCTTTTACGTGCCGTCCAGGGTCCACGTAAAATTGCTATCATTAAATGTCAAGCACACACAGGCAATCAGGACCAAATTGCATTGGGCAATGACAGGGCTGCAAAAGGTGCTGCTTTGTCAGATACAGGTTCCCAAGTGTCAGCCTATGTTCTTAAACACACAAAACCCGTTGATTTGCCACCCACAATGGATGGTGTATTGGCCTTTCAGTCACAGGCCAGTACTGAGGAGGTGTTAGCCTTGGGCACAAGATCAATGTGATAAAACACCCGAGGGAGTGTGGGTTCACGACAGCCGCGTGGTGGCACCCAGATCTCTGCTCCCATGGAATGCCCGCTGTGTTCATACTTTCACACATGCGGGCAAAGGGGGGATGGCAGACTATATCGCACAGACATGGTACGCACCGGGTAGTTCGGCAATTGCAAAACAAATGAGTGAAAAGTGTACTACCTGTCAGACGATGAATCTGGGAAAAACGGAGAAGGTACAGTCTCCCTCCCACCCAAATCCAACAGGGCCTTTTGTGAATTTGCAAATGGATTTTATTAAATTGTCCGCATGTATGGGTTTTAAGTATGTATTAGTTATTATAGATGTGTTTTCTAAATGGGTTGAAGCTTTTCCATGTAAAAAGAATGACGCTGTTACTGTCGCTAAACATTTGTTGAAGGAAATTGTACCACGATTCGGTATACCTGTACAACTCCCGAGTGACAATGGGTCACATTTTACTGGGACAATTATGCGAGAGATGTGTAAGGCTTTGCAAATCAATCAGCATTTTCACTGCAGCTATCATCCACAGTCAGCTGGGCTGGTGGAGCGATATAATGGAATGTTGAAAAATAAGTTAGCTAAGCTATGTGATGAGACTGGGCTCAAATGGGTCGAACTGTTACCCCTAGCATTGATGGTAATGCGGTCAGCAACAAACAGAACAACAGGATTATCACCACATGAAATCATCATGGGACGTCCCCAATGATTGCCTTTTTCCGCACCGTTTACTGCTAAACAAATGGACATTCACAAAATGGAACAAAATATGCTAAACTATTGCATTGCTCTAACAAAATGTATTTCTAGTTTCCATTCGCAGGTAAAAGAAGCCCAAGTTGACCCTGCCGAAGGAAGATGCCATAGCTTGGAGCCCGGCGAGTTCGTCTACATAAAGGTGTTCAAGAGAAAGAGTAGCCTTCACCCAAGATTTGCGGGTCCGTTCCAGATCCTGTTAACCACCAACACTGCGGTAAAGGTGAAAGAGAGACCAACATAGATCCACGCCTCGCACTGCAAAAGAGCCCCAGAACCCGAGGAAGAGGAATCGCCAACCCCATCAGTAAATGGAAATGGACATTAGGACTATGTTTCCTTGTGACACTTATAATACCTGCAATGCCCGAATTGCATGTAAACACCTTTTTGTATATATCTTACACTTATGCTAGGGGAACAGTCACCACCATGATGATAGCTGGAACCACCGCTGCTTCAGAAAAGGCAGAAGCCATGGAGTTAGAAAGGCTCCGAAAAATCCAGATCTGATTAGATTATTGTCCTAGTTAGGACAAAAGGGGGGAATGTGGAAATTGACATTATACTTAGCATGCTGGGTAGAATAAAATGGCCAAGTAAAAGAACAAACTTGCTTAGGTTGTAGCTAAAGCAAGAAAAAAAGCAAATGTGTCAAGAGATCTTTCATAATACCCACCCACATTGATCTGTGATAACAGCTATAATTGACTCACTAGCACAAGGGAGGCATAAGGCTATAGAATAGATAAACTCAAGACTATTGAGTAAGCTGATCATCTTGGTAACAAGATGATCAGACATAAGTAAGTCAATCATTTTGGTAACAAGAATCAGACCGAACCTCCTGACAGAATATATGATTAACTAACCTTGTCTTGAGATATTTCTGTCCTGCTGACCATTTCATTGTCCTGGTGCAAACTCTTAATTTGTTTAAAATGATACAATACCATTATACATGACTAGCTGGGGGAGCCCGGCTTTGCCAGGGCTGTTTTGGGCTGGGTGAGCCCGGCTTTGCCAGGGCTGTTTTGGACTGGGCAGTTTAAATCGAGTGCCAGGCTTTGGGGTCTCTCTGTGTCCCTCTGTGAATCTGCTGCCGGGCAACATTTTAAATCGAGTACCAGGCTTTCAGGCCCTGTCTGTGTCCCTTTGTGAATCTGCTGCCGGGCAACATTTCTACCTTTTAATACCTTGAAAGATGAAAGTGAAAGTACTTATAAAACGTTTTTGGTAAATCTTATGTTATTTTTAAAAGAGATACTAACTTTTTCAAAGCTGGATGATCAAAGTAGTTTGAGCTGGAAGCTGAATTCATGGCAGTGAAACAATGGCTGCCAGATCCCCGAGATGAAAACGATTAGTCCCACCCACACTCACACACGCCGATTGGCCAACCATCAGGGGACCGTACTGTAGGATTGGTCAATCGTGACGGCACAGGATTGGTCGAAACTTGACGTCAGTCAATCAATGCTAGCAGATAATGAGTTTAATTTTGAAGGTTTTTTGCATAAGGCGCGAGCAATTTTCGTCCGACCGAAAAGTAAATATGCTTACGAGCGTCCCGGAAGCGTAAGCTTTCTTCGGAGGTAACGCGCGCGTAGGCACGCCGTATAACTTTCGAGCGCATAGCCGGACAGACGCACACCCGAGGACAGACAGAAGGACAGACAGACAGATCGATTCCTTTATATATATAGATTTATGGAACGTTTGCTTGTTTGAGTGTATAAATATGCTGCATTCGCTGATGTTCCTTGGAGACGTTGGCCTAGCCTTTGTCCAGGCAGCTCTCCCCTTGTGCAAGTAAAAATTAAACTAACAATCTGACGGTACTGCTTGTGTTTTAGAGTCTTACGCAGAGTCGAGATTTCGACACTCTACAATTATTTCATATGTAAGTGGCCCGACAGTTTTTGGGGAATTTTCGGAAGTTCCCTCCCCGAGCGGGGCCTCACACACAGGGGGCGGATTATGGGGAATTCCCGGGTTTACTGACCCGGTTTACACAGGAGCTGCCCGCTGTGTGCGAGGCCCCACTGCTGGCCGGTGTGTGTCTGTACTCTGGGGATCATACCGCACAACCCGTTAGATTGGAACCTTTTTGCAGGCAGATTTAAGATCCTGAATAACATTCTTGTCTTAATGTTTAGGATTGCGAATAATTGTAAATATTTACAGCTGAAACAATTCCAGATTCCCCACTATTCCCAATCCAGGAAACTTCCCCCTGGACAAGACACACCCTGCACGGTATTGGAGTAAATATCGAACTGTTAGTGATTTAATCTCGGGTTTCTCTCCTGTTTCTAGTTGAAATGGTGGATGTGGAATATATTTTTACTTAATTTTATCTTTACTGCTGGACTATATTTTACGTTTACCTTCCATTGTCCAACCTTATTAAATATGACTTATTGTAATTAAATTATCAGACTCTCAGTGACCTGTATTTGCTGATCCGACAAAGACTGTAAAATCCCTACTTGTTCACAAGGATCCATTTTAGATTCTCCAGTCCTTAGGGAATTACTGAGCGATCCTCTTATTGGTCATGTTTCTGTCGAATCTCCTTCAATCTGGTTTAACTGAACTGTTTGTTTCCCTTCATTACGGAGCAACCACACAATCCGTGACTGTTCTACAATTCACCCAACAGTTAGAGACAAATAAAGTTACCTCAGACTCTGGCATTTGTGCAGTACGGGTCCCAACCGCTGGAGTCCTTCACACTGAATGGAGCATCCTACGATATCGAGGTGATTTATTGTATCACAGAGTCCAATGACATGAGACAGGACCGCACAGTCAATCGGGGTCAGTCGCAATCCAGTAAATGTAAGTGATTGCACGGATCCCACTGTTTTCCAAGCCAGTGCTTTATTCTGAGACTCAAACAGGTAGTGGAATGTGTTCAGGAGGTTCCTTTTACCAGTTTTACTCTGTGTCTCCAATCTGTCCTTCAATCTTCTCCTTCACCCAGTCAATCACTCGGCAGGTGGTTTGATGAAGAAAAGGACCCAGAAACTCCTCCAGGGGCCGAGCTGCCTGTGGGGAGGAGAGACCAGCAGCAAATCGGAGAAATATCTCAAATCGCCCATCTTCCATGCTGTGGGTTTCACGGAGGAGTTTACAGATGTCCCCGGGATCAGGAATGAGGAATTCTGCGAGTGCGGCTACAAACTCTTGGATAGTGAGGTGCTGGAATGTGTACACAACGCTCTGGGCAGAATCATCTCTCTCCAAAAGTTCCATCATGAACCCAGACAGGAACTGGGAAGGTTGCAGATTGTGCTTGATCAAATCTCCATTTCTAAACACAATCTTCTTCTCGGAGACCCCTGTGAAGGCCATCTCACCAAGCTTCAATAACACATCACGGGGGCTTTCAATCTCTCGGCCATGGTTTTTCAGAATGTTGTAAATATAGTAGGAATATAGTTGGGTGATGGTCTTGGGAACTCGCTGCTGTTTCCTGTCGCTTTGTGTAAAGAAGGGACCCAGTGACAGACCGAGGATCAAGCAGTAGGAAGGGTTGTAGCACATGGTGTACAGGATCTCGTTCTCCTCCACGTGTTTGAAAACAGCTGCAGCCACCGTCTGATCATCAAAAAACTTGTTGAAATATTCCTTCCGTTCTTCACCAACAAATCCCAGGATTTCAGCCCAGACACTAATCTCAGCCTTTTCCAATAAATATAACGCAGTGGGGCGGCTGATCACCAGCACTGAACATCCTGGGAGCAGCTTGTGCTGTATTAAACTGCACACAATGTCAGACACTTCACACCAGTCTTCGGGATCTGTGCACGTGCTGCGATTCTGTATTTCTCCGATTGTCAGCAAAATCGATGCTGCCCTTGAATTCATCCAAACCATCGAATATAAACAGCAATCCCTCTGGGTTTTTCCAGAGCTCTCCCAGAATATTCCCAAAGTAAGGATACAGATCCAGTATCAGATTCCTCAGGTTTATTCTACAGTTAATAGCGTTCAAATCGTGGAATTTGAAACTGAAAACAAATTGAAAGTGTGGGAATATTTTCCCAGTGGCCCAGTCATGAACAATCTTTTGTACCATTGTTGTTTTTCCAATCCCCGGGACTCCGCTCACTGCTCCTGAACTCCCACATTTGGATTTTCTGTGGGAAAAACTGCTCTGGAACAATTGATCAGTTCGGATTTTTTCCAGCTCTCTCCGGAGATGTTTCTCTCTCCACTCTTCATGGTCTCGGCCTCTTGCCAGCAGTTCATGTTCTACAAGTGTCCGATCTTGAACAGTAGAAATGACCGATAGCTCAGCGTATCGATCAACCAGCTGAAAAACCTTAACCTTCTCCTTTATTAGGATAGTGTTCACTCTCAGTGTCTCAGTTTGTACCCGGAGTGTTTCCTTGTGTTTCTGTTGAACATCTTCAATTAGAACAGACAGAAAGTGGTTCTCAGTATTAGGTGTATTGACATAAAAAGAACTTCTCAAAACCACCTCACTATTCAGTAAAACAACGCAAGATTTAATTCGCAGTTTCGATAGAAATTAAAACTCACTTAGTGGCTGAGAACTGTTTCAAATCCTCACTTGATTCTAATATTTACTGGGAAATAGGGTATAGGATATCATAGAGTCAGAGTTATACAGCACAGAAAGAGGCCCTTCGGTCCATCGTGTCCGCGCCAGCCATCAAGCGCTGTCTATTCTAATCTCATTTTCCAGCACTTGGTCCATAGCCTTGTATGCTATGGCATTTCAAGTGCTCATCTAAATGCTTCTTGAATGTTGTGAGGGTACCTGCTTCTACCACACTTTCAGGCAGTGAGTTCCAGATTCCAACCACCCTCTGGGTGAAAAAGTTTTTCCTCAAATCCCCTCTAAACGTCCTGCCCCTTACCTTGAATCTATGCCCCCTGGTTATTGACCGCTCTACTAAGGGGAAAAGTTCCTTTCTATCTACCCTATCTATGCACCTCATAATTTTGTACACCTCAATGAGGTCGCCCCTCAGCTTTCTTTGCTCTAAGGAAAACAACCCCAGCCTGTCCAGTCTCTCTTCATAGCTGAAGTGCTCCAGCCCAGGTAACATCCTGGTGAATCTCCTCTGCACCCTCTCCAATGCAATCATATCCCTCCTATAGTGTGGCGACCAGAACTGCACACAGTATTCCAGCTGTGGCCTAACTAGCGTTTTGTACAGCTCCATCATAACCTCTCTGCTCTTATATTCTATGCCTCGGCTAATGAAGGTAAGTATCCCATATGCCTTTTTAACCTCCTTATCTACCTGTCCTGCTGCCTTCAGGGATCTACATACATGCACACCAAGGTCCCTCTGATCCTCTGTCCTTCCTAGGGTCCTACCATTCATTGTGTATTCCCTTGCCTTGTTAGACCTCACAAAATGCATCACTTCATACTTTTCAGGGTTTAATTCCATTTGCCACTGTTCTGCCCATCTGACCAACCCGTCTATATCGTCCTGTACCCTGAGGCTTCCCTCCTCGCTATTTACCACTCCACCAATTTTTGTGTCATCTGCGAACTTACTGATCATACACAAATTCGGGTCGGGGGCTTCCCGCAGGTGCAAGCCCCCGGCCTGCACTTACCTACCGCGCCGGCCGTTGAGCTGTGGGCCCCCGTGGAATTGCTATCCTGGGCCTCCTCCAACTGCCGGCGCGCAATGCTTCCGTATCCCAGGGGCGCAGTTAGCTCGATGCGCCCCCTGGGATCACGTGGGCCATGGAGAGCCAATGGTGGGAGGGAATGCTTCATTCATAAGTTTGACAGGACCTGTCAAACCTATAAACACTATAAGCCCCAAAACATCACTAAATCTTCAAATAAGTAAAAAAAAAAAAATCAGATTTTTTAAATAATCTATAAATTACATGAAATAACTATTTTAAATAATTTAAACTTTTGAAAAAAATAATTTTATTTTCTAACGGGGCTAAAAATAAACTTACCTTCTTTAAAGTAGTTAAAAATAATAAATCTGTGGAAAAAATGTTTTAATTTTAATTAATTCACCACTTACCTTGCAAAAAGCAGGCCTTGTGCCTGCTTTTTATGTGTGTAACTTCTGCAGACTTACCCTCCCGGGAAAACCTGCAAAAAAAACGTAACTTCGATGCGCACGCGCAGTATCTCCTGCACACTCGTTCGACCTCTGAACCCCCTCGTTCAGGGGAACGGAAGTGCTGGTTTCCCGCACCTGCGCAGTGCATGCAGGAAACCAGCACTTCCATTGGGCCTACAGGTGAGTACCTCGTGCGTACTCACCCGTGGAGACCCGAATTTCTGGGCCATCAATGTACACTATAAACAGCAAAGCACCCAGCACCGATCCCTGCGGTACACCACTGGACACAGGCTTCCAGTCACAAAAACATCCTTCGGCCATCAACCTCTGCCTCCTGCCACTAAGACAATTTTGGATCCAATGTGCCAAATTGCCCTGGATCCCATGGGCTCTTACCTTCTTGACCAGTCTCCCATGTGGGACTTTGTCAAAAGCCTTACTGAAGTACATGTAGACTACATCAACTGCACTACCCTCATCCACACACCTAGTCAACCCCTCAAAAAATTAAATCAAATTGGTTAGACATGATCTACCCCTGACAAAGCCATGCTGACTATCCCTGATTAATCCGTGCCTCTCCAAGTGGAGACTAAATCTGTCCCTCAGAATTTTATCCAATAATTTCCCTACCACTGATGTTACGCATCGATGGCCTGTAATTCCCTGGTTTATCCCTACTACCCTTCTTGAAAAATAGTACTACGTTAGCTGCTCTCCAGTCCTCTGGCACCTCCCCTGTGGCCAGAGAGGTTCTGAAAATTTGTGTCAGAGCCCCTGCAATCTCCTCCCTTGCCTCACACAGCAGCCTGGGATACATCTAGTCGGGGTCTGTGGATTTATCCTCTTTTAAGCCCGCTAAAACCGTTAGTATCTCCTTCCTCTCAATACTAATTTGTTCAAGTATATCACAATCCCCCTGCCCGATTTCTATGCCTACATTGTCCTTCTCCATAGTGAAGACAGATGCAAAATATTCATTTAAAACCTCACCTACATCTTCCAGCTCTACACACAGCGATTGCCACTTTGGTCCCTAATGGGTCCTACTCTTACCCTGATTATCCTCTTGTCCTTAATGTACTTATAAAACACCCTGGGATTTTCCTTTATTTTGCCCGCCAGTGTTTTCTCATGCCCCCTCTTCGCTCTCCTAATTTCTTTTTTAAGTACCCCCCTGCACTTTCTATACTCAAGAGCTTCCACTGTTTTTAGTCCTTTGTATCTGCCAAAAGCCTCCCTTTTTTTCCTAATCAATTCTTGCATATCCCTTGACATCCAGGGTTCCCTGGGCTTGTTAGTCCCACCCTTGACCTTTACAGGAACATGTGGCGTTGTACTCTCTCTATTTCCCACTGCTCTGATGTGGATTTTCCTACAAGTAGCTGATCCCAGTCGACTTTGGCCAGATCCTGCCTTATCATATTAAAATCGGCCTTCCCGCAATTTAGAACCTTTATTTCCGGTCCATCTTTGTCCTTTTCCATGACTACATTAAATCTCACCAAATTATGGTCACTGTCACCAAAATGCTCTCCTACTGACACTCCTCCTACTTGCCCGGCTACATTCCCTAGAATTTGGTCCAGTACCGCCCCCTCTCTTGTAAAACTTTCTACATGCTGGCTTAAAAAGCTCTCCTGGATGCATTTTAAGAATTCGACATCCTCTAAGCCTTTCACACTCGGACTATCCCAGTTAATATTGGGGAAGTTGAAATCCCCTACTATTATTACTCTATTATTTCTACACTTCTGAGATTTGCCTGCATATCTGTTCCTCTATCTCCCCCTGACTGTTTGGGGGCCTATAGCACACTCCCAGCAAAGTGCTTGCCCCCTTTTAGTTTTTAAGTTCTACCCATATGGCCATATCAGTGGGATATGGACAGACTGTGAATGGTCAAGTGTCTCACTGTTATTGTATCAGATGTTGGGCAGATTATCTGCGGCCATGTGTGAATTGCGAGTGGGACAGACTGAATGGACGGACATTCCACTCGGCATTCTATTTAACCATCTGACCCCATATCCTCTCCATCACGAAGCCTGCCTACTTCCACCTCTGCCATGTCGTCAGTCTCCACCCTTGCCTCAGCTCGTCTGCTGCTGCAACCCTCATCCGTGCTCCTCGTTACATCCGGACATCGACGTTCCAATGGTCTCCTGGCTGGCCTCCCATAAACAAGCTCATTTAAAACTCTGCTGCCCATATTCGAATTCACATCAATCCTGTTTACCCGTTACCCATGTGCTACATTGGCTCCAGGTCAGGCAACGCCTCGACTTAAAAATTTTCATTCTTATGTTCGAATCCCTCCATGTCCTAGCCCGCTCGTTATCTCTGTAACCTCCTTCAGCCATACAATCCTCTGAGATAACTGCGCTCCTCCAATTCATGCCCCTTTCGCATACCGGATTTACTTTGCTCCATCATTGGCGGCCGTGCTTCAGCTGCCAGGATGCTGAGCTCAGGGATTACCACCCGAAACCTTTCCCTCCATTAACAGAAGGTTCACTGCAAATGTCTCAGGGTTTGGGCAGGTTATCTGGGGTATTGTGTGCACTGAGAGAGGGACCGACTGTGAATAGACAGGAGGTAAATTGCTATTGTTTTATGACTTGCGCAGGTTATCCGGTGTATTGTGCACACTGAGAAAGGTGATTTAAGGTATTCAGAGTTTAGGCTGTGAGAAGGGTTCCTGGGTTTGATGAGTTTTGTTTGGTCACGAGACTTTGGTATTGAAATGATTTAATGGAATTCACAAACTTAATGCAGGACACAGGCTCACAATTAGCAAAATAATTAATAATGGAGTGAATTGAAAGTCAGAAGTAAGAAGGTAAGTCAGGGTATTTTTTGTCACCCTTAGGGTAATAGATCAGGTGGACCAGTTACCAGGGAAGGACAGTAATGGGGCCACGTTAGACGGGGTAGGGAGAATTGAATGTGTTTTGTGGATACACGGAGAGGAGGGGTAAGTGGGTCATCTCTATAACAGGGACAGGCTTATTTTGGGTCAAATACTCATTTTCTGTACCTAATCATGCTCCTGTTATAATGGGCCGGATTTTCCGACACCCACGGGCATGTACGAGGTGTGTATGCACCTGTAGGCGCCTCGCAAGTGCCGGTTTCAGGCAATAGAAGCGAATGCGCTGAAAACAGGCACTTGCGATCTGTCAAGATCCTCCTGCCCAGGAGATGTGCCTCTGCGGGTGAAGAGTTGCACTTTTTGCACAACTTCCACCCACTGAAAGGCCATAGAATTCTTACGCCTGGTAAAAGCAGTTCTGAAAAATAGAAAAATTAAATTTGATTAGTCATTTATACATTAAAAATACCCTTCAAAAAGGTAAGTTTATTTTTAGCCCTGTAAAAACATTTAATTTCTTTTCCAAAAAATGTAATTAAAAAAATTAATTAAATGGAATTTTAATTAATTAAAAATGTGATTTAAAAAAAAAATATTTAATTGTTTAGTGTGCTTTTAAATGTGATCCCCATTCATACTTTTGACAGTTCTGTGTGTAAAGACCTGTCAAAAGTATGAAGCAGGATTCCCTTCTTTGATTGGTTCACCTAACTCACGTGATTGCAGGGGCGCTTGCGAACCGCATGTGCGAAAACCCGGAGAGGCCCAGGATCAGAAGCCTCGGGATCTACGGAGCCAGCAGGTAGGTTCGTAGATTTTTTTCCGATCGGAGGCATCCGCATGCAGGTAGCCTCCGATCGGAAATTCAGGGCCATAGTGTTTCAGAAATTGTGAACAGTTTTTTCAGCTGTTTTACACATAGGTTCACTGAATGTGTTTTATAACAATCCTCTGTCATATCAACGATTAGAAACAGAAATAGAACTATAGCCCACTTCACTCAGTGTAATGTTAGAGCAGAAAACATTTACAGTGCATCTGAAATGTTCTACCATCAATTATATTCCGTTGTTTAATGTTGGTCTTGGTTTCCTACACTGCAGGTTTGGGAACCAACATATGTTTCCGTTAATCATTACATTGGGTCTAAAAAGACTCGTGAATTAAAGGACTATTCTTTGAGTAGAATAATGTTTGCTCTTTCACTGCAATTGGGAAGCTAGACAATAACCTCCCAGTCAGCCTGAACATTGGGCCGGATTTTGCTGTAATAATAATGGGGAGACTATCAGTGCTCGCTGTTATTACTGGGTAAAATTGACAGCAGCTTCTTGTGTCCGGCCGTGCGCAGTTAAACGTGGAAATCCAGAAGTTGCTGTCAGAGATACTCGGCTCTTCCACAAGAGGCGCTGTTGCAGTCCTTGCCGACAGAGTCAGCATTGAAATCACTGCAATGGCGTAAACTTGGGGTACTTACCCAGTAGTTCCACACTAAAGACGGCTGAAAGGGTTAGGGCTAGTGCATTAAGGATTAAGGTGAGTTTTTAAACGGCCTAATAAGTGATAATTACTGCTGAACAATCTCTCTGGCACTGAAAAAATAAATTATAAATGTGTGGAGTCTCATACCCTCAGAAGATAATTAATGTTGCTGATTAAAAAAAATTATATACATGTATATTTACTTTTTCTGTTTGTCTCCTTTATCTCTCTTCCTTAATCCCATGTATATTTCTCAAACTTTATTTCATTTTCTCAACATGGTATAAATGAAAGTTAAATTTCATGTTTTATAATTCCTGGTTTGGAATTTGCGAGTCTCAGTGAGGATCCTTCCATGTGACTATTTGAAGAGCCTCGCTCTTTTTTCTCCTGCTCACAGTCCACAGATCCCCTGTAGAGGGCGCTGTGCTGGAAAACACGACTGATGGCAGCAAGTCTGTCGTATGAAGACGGTCAAATCTTTGTGTGCAGCTGTCCACGTTTCTTTGACACTGTGTCATGATCCTGCCGGGTGTGTACGAGATTTTGAAGTGTATCAGGGTCCTGCCAGGTGTGAATGCAGTTTCACAGGGTATCGGGATCCTGCCAGGTGTGTATGGGGCTTCCCAGTGTATCAGAATCCTGTCAGGTGTGTACTGGGTTCTACAGTGTATCAGGATCCTGCCAGGTGTGTATGTGGTTTCATTGCGTATCAGGATCCTGCCAGGTGCATATGAAGTTTCAGTGCATCGGGATCCTGCCAGGTATGTATGGAGTTTCATAGAAACATAGAAGATAGGAGCAGGAGTAAGCCATTCGGCCCCTCGAGCCTGCTCCGCCATTCAATGAGATCATGGCTGATCATTCAAATTCAGTACGCTGTCCCTGCCTTCTCCCCATATCCCTTGACCCCTTTAGTCTTAAGAAATATATCTAACTCCTTCTTGAATATATTTAATGAATTGGCCTCAACTGCCTTCTGTGGTAGAGAATCCCACAGGTTCACCACTCTCGGTGAAGAAATTCCTCCTCATCTCTGTCCTAAATGGCTTACCCCTTATCTTTAGGCTGTGACCCCTGGTTCTGGATTCCCCCGCCATCGGGAACATCCTTCCTGCATCTAGTCTGTCTAGTCCTGTTAGAATTTTATAAGTTTGAATGAGATCCCCTCTCATTCTTCTAAACTCCAGCGAGTATAAGCCCAATTGACCCAATCTCTCCTCATACGTCATTCCTGCCATCCCAGGTATCAATCTGGCGAATCTTCGCTGCACTCCCTCCATGGCAAGAACATCCTTCCTCAGATAAGGTGACCAAAACTGCACACAATACTCAAGGTGTGGTCTCACCAAGACCTTATACAACTGCCACAAGACATCCTTGTTCCTGTACTCAGACCCTCTCGCTACGAAGGCCAACATACCATTTGCCTTCTTAATCGCCTGCTGCACCTGCATGCTTACCTTCAGCGACTGGTGCACAAGGAAACCCAGGTCTCGTTGCACTTCCCCTTCTCCCAATCTATTGCCGTTCAGATAATAATCTGCCTTCCTGTTTTTGCCACCAAAGTGGATAACCTCGCATTTATTCACATTATACTGCATCTGTCATACATCTGCCCAATCACCCAACCTGTCCAAATCATACTGGTGTTTCTCAGCATCCTCCTCACAGCACACACGCCCACCCAGCTTTGTGTCGTCTGCAAACTTGGAGATATTACATCTAGTTACCTCGTCTAGATCATTAATATATATTGTGAATAGCTGGGGTCCTAGCACCGATCCCTGCAGTACCCCACTAGTCACTGCCTGCCACTCGGGAAAAGAGCCGTTTATTCCAACGCTTTGCTTCCTGTCTGCCAGGCAGTTCTCTATCCAAGTCAGTACCTTGCACCCAATCCCATGTGCTTTAAATTTACACGCTAATCTCTTATGCTTTCACAGTGTATCAGGATCCTGCCAGGTGTGTATGGGGTTTCACAGTGTATCAGGATCCTGCCAGGTGTGTATGGGGTTTCACAGTGTATCAGGATCCTTCCAGGTGTGTATGGGGTTTCACAGTGTATCAGGATCCTGCCAGGTGTGTATGGGGTTTCACAGTGTATCAGCATCCTGCCAGGTGTGTATGGGGTTTCACAGTGTATCAGGATCCTGCCAGGTGTGTATGGGGTTTCACAGTGTATCAGGATCCTTCCAGGTGTGTATGGGGTTTCACAGTGTATCAGGATCCTGCCAGGTGTGTATGGGGTTTCACAGTGTATCAGGATCCTTCCAGGTGTGTATGGGGTTTCACAGTGTATCAGGATCCTGCCAGGTGTGTATGGGGTTCCACAGTGTATCAGGATCCTGCCAGGTGTGTATGGGGTTTCACAGTGTATCAGGATCCTGCCAGGTGTGTATGGGGTTTCACAGTGTATCAGTATCCTGCCAGGTGTGTATGGGGTTTCACAGTGTATCAGGATCCTGCCAGGTGTGTATGGCATTTCACAGTGTATCAGGATCCTGCCAGGTGTAGGCGATGTGCTGTTGGATTAACTGGAGCATACAAGACCTGCAAGTTTGCCAATAATTCCAAAATTGGAGTTAATTGTAAATTGAACCTACGCAGAACTTTTGTGGATTAATCACAAATGCAAATGACGTTTAATGCTGTTTCCCCCGTCTTTGTACCCCTGACTGCCAGATTCTGACAACCTCCAAACAAACGGCTACTGTCAAACATTCTGATTCTAAAGTGAAATAAACGGTTCAAAATTTCCATTTCATCACTTACCGTTCAGGTGACTGGGTACTTCGGATAAACCTTGTGCGATGCTCATGTAATCAAATGTGTCAGAACCTGTTTAAATCAATGAACTTTCATGAAATCAGATCTGTTAATATTATAGTAAAATCTGCAGTGTTTGAATCTGACATTGCATTCAGTGTGATTTTACCATACCATGTTCTTGTATTTCTTTCAGTATTTTGTCCAGCTTTGGCAACCTGTGGCACATTTTTACAAAGGATTCCCACATCACCCTTCGGGCCAGAGAGCCTTTCTCCATCACCAGATTTAAGAGAAGTTTGGAACTGTCCGCCCAGTTTCCCTTTTCCGCAAGCTCAGTGACTTTCTGTAAAGAATAATAATGAATGTATTGAGGAGCGGATTGAAAGACAAACACAGAATGAGAAGGAAAGGATCTGCTCAGTGATGGGATCTCCCAGTTGTTTTGAGCACAGGAAGCAGTCACTGGGCCGGGTACTGATCCATTCTGAACAGGGGCTGAATATTCTGTAAGCATCTTGATTCACTCATTAACGGCAAATAAATGAGATAGAAGGAAAACAGAAATCAGAAATATTGTTCTAGGAGAGTGAGAAATCACTGAGAATCAGCAATAGTTTTAATGGGATTAGTATTCTCTGTCCATCAGTGTCCAACATGACATCAGATTCCTGATTGACAATGTGATACACTTGTTTCACATACTAACTTCCTGCTGTAACACTTTGTGATTTAGTAGAAATAAAACAGCAGCGAATCAGAACTCCAGTGGCAGGGAAGGGATGAATCGGAAGTGAGGGAAGCAGCTAGAAAACTGACTGAGAAATTACACCGACTAATCCAAACAACCACTGTTGGTTTATTGGTCAGCAGAATCGACCAATAATAATAATGATGACGACGACAAATCCAATCACATGTTTCTTCAGTAATTGAAATGACAGACACTCAATTTTTTTGCACAATCGCTGCCGGTATGAAAGCTCAGTAACCGGGAACATGTGTCCACCAATTGATGGTCAGGACTTCAATCACCAACTTACATTTATTTAGTGCTTTTAAAGTAGAAAATCATGCCAGGGTGTTTCAGAGAGGTGGAATCAGACAATGGACCCAAGACAAAGCGGGATAAATTAGCAGAGGTGGCCAGAAGCTAGAGGAAAGGTAAGGTTTAAGGAATAGAGGGTGGTGGAGAGGTGGTGGTGTTGATGGAGTGAATTACTGAGCGTGGGGCCCAAGACAACTGAACACTCAGCCACCAGTGGTGGTGTGAAGAACTGGATGCACAAGAGGCAAGAGTCAGAGCAACGGAGAATTCCAGTGGCACGGGAGGTTGTAGGGCTGGAGTGGGTTACAGAGATAGGACGGGTCAAGGTCCTTAAGTTATTTAAAGAGCAGCATGGAAATTTTAAAATGGAGGCACTCGAGGAGCGGGAGCCATGAAAGGTGAGTGAGCACACAAGTGATATCTGAATGACACCTGGACAGGTTGCAGGCAGCAGGATTCTGGAGTTGCTGAAGATTAGAGAGGGTGCAAGGTGGGAGGCCAGCCAGGGGAGCATTGGAACAGTCGGGTTTGGAGATGGGCCGAGGCAGAGGCGGGCAATGTTACTGGGATAGAAGTAGGGGATCTTTGTGATGGAGAGTATATGTGGCAGGGAGTTCAGCTCAAGGTTGGATGTGGAGATTGCGGACAACCTGGCTCAGTAGCAGGGAGTGGCCGGGGAGGCAGATGGACTCAAGCGATGAGGAGATGGAATTTGTGGTGGGGTAGCAGAAAATGGCACCAGTCTTCCCAATGTTTAACTGGAGGAAAATGGGGAGTGACGTTCCACACCAAGAGCGCAGGGGCAGGTAACTTACCCAGTTGTGTATAGTTTTGGAAACTCAATTATAGGAAGCAAATAAAATTATTTGAAAAACTGTTCAGCAGGTTCACTGGGATATGGAATTCCTGTTAGAGGGGATTTGAGAATTTAGGGCTCATACTATGCGAGTTGGGTGGATTAGGCAAGGAGTTGACAGCAGTCTTCAGTTTCTGAAAGCTTACGATGAAATAAATGTTTACAGATTGTTTCCACTGTTGGTCAGAGGGCTAATTCCAAGTATTACAGGTGAGTGTGGTTACATTTATTTCCGTACATGGTGGTTAGAATGTATAATTTACTCCCACAAACTGTTGAGGAAGCCACTTGATAAATTGCTTAGAAAGATAATTCGATTGCCTTAGAGAAAAAACTAATGTTAGAGTTCATGGAGTGAACAGGTGGTTGGGATTAGACTAGGTGGGATATTAACGGTAATGGATAGTGAGCAGGAGGTTGGGATTAGACTAGGTGGGATATTAACGGTAATGGGCAGTGAGCAGGATGTTGGGAATAGACTAGGTGGGAGATTAACAGTAATGGGTAGTGAGCAGGATGTTGGGATTAGACTAGGTGGGATATTAACGGTAATGGGTAGTGAGCAGCAGGTTGGGGTTAGACTAGGTGGGAGATTAACAGTAATGGGCAGTGAGCAGGATGTTGGGATTAGACTAGGTGGGATATGAACGGTAATGGGTAGTGAGCAGGAGGTTGGGATTAGAATAGGTGGGAGATTAACAGTAATGGGCAGTGAGCAGGATGTTGGGATTAGACTAGGTGGGATATTAACAGTAATGGGTAGTGAGCAGGAGGTTGGGGTTAGACTAGGTGGGAGATTAACAGTAATGGGCAGTGAGCAGGATGTTGGGATTAGACTAGGTGGGATATGAACGGTAATGGGTAGCGAGCAGGAGGTTGGGATTAGAATAGGTGGGATATTAATGGTAATGGGCAGTGAGCAGGATGTTGGGATTAGACTAGGTGGGATATTAACGGTAATGGGCAGTGAGCAGGAGGTTGGGATTAGACTAGGTTAGATATTAACGGTGATGGGTAGTGAGCAGGAGGTTGGGATTAGACTAGGTGGAATATTCACAGTAATGGGTAGTGAGCAGGAGGTTGGGATTAGACTAGGTGGGATATTAACGGTAATGGGTAGTGAGCAGGAGGTTGGGATTAGACTAGGTGGGATATTAACGGTAATGGGTAGTGAGCAGGAGGTTGGGATTAGACTAGGTGGGATATTAACAGTAATGGGTAGTGAGCAGGAGGTTGGGATTAGACTAGGTGGGATATTAACAGTAATGGGTAGTGAGCAGGAGGTTGGGATTAGACTAGGTGGGATATTAACAGTAATGGGTAGTGAGCAGGAGGTTGGGATTAGACTAGGTTAGATATTAACGGTAATGGGCAGTGAGCAGGAAGTTGGGATTAGACTAGGTGGGATATTAACGGTAATGGGCAGTGAGCAGGAGGTTGGGATTAGACTAGGTGGGATATTAACGGTAATGGGCAGTGAGCAGGAGGTTGGAATTAGACTAGGTGGGATATTAACGGTAATGGGTAGTGAGCAGGAGGTTGGGGTTAGACTAGGTGGGATATTAACAGTAATGGGTGGTGGGCAGGAAGTTGGGGTTCGACTAGGTGGGATATTAATGGTAATGGGTAGTGAGCAGGAGGTTGCGATTAGACTAGGTGGGATATTAACAGTAATGGGCAGTGAGCAGGAGGTTGTGATTAGACTAGGTGGGATATTAACAGTAATGGGCAGTGAGCAGGAAGTTGGGGTTAGACTAGGTGGGATATTAACGGTAATGGGTAGTGAGCAGGAGGTTGGGATTAGACTAGGTGGGATATTAACGGTAATGGGTGGTGAGCAGGAGGTTGGGGTTAGACTAGCTGGGATATTAACGGTAATGGGTGGTGGGCAGGAAGTTGGGGTTAGACTAGGTGGGATATTAACGGTGATGGGTCGTGAGCAGGAGGTTGGGGTTAGACTAGGTGGGATATGAACGGTAATGGGTAGTGAGCAGGAGGTTGGGATTAGAATAGGTGGGAGATTAACAGTAATGGGCAGTGAGCAGGATGTTGGGATTAGACTAGGTGGGATATTAACAGTAATGGGTAGTGAGCAGGAGGTTGGGGTTAGACTAGGTGGGAGATTAACAGTAATGGGCAGTGAGCAGGATGTTGGGATTAGACTAGGTGGGATATGAACGGTAATGGGTAGCGAGCAGTAGGTTGGGATTAGAATAGGTGGGATATTAATGGTAATGGGCAGTGAGCAGGATGTTGGGATTAGACTAGGTGGGATATTAACGGTAATGGGCAGGGAGCAGGAGGTTGGGATTAGACTAGGTTAGATATTAACGGTGATGGGTAGTGAGCAGGAGGTTGGGATTAGAATAGGTGGGATATTAATGGTAATGGGCAGTGAGCAGGATGTTGGGATTAGACTAGGTGGAATATTAACAGTAATGGGTAGTGAGCAGGAGGTTGGGATTAGACTAGGTGGGATATTAACGGTAATGGGTAGTGAGCAGGAGGTTGGGATTAGACTAGGTGGGATATTAACGGTAATGGGTAGTGAGCAGGAGGTTGGGATTAGACTAGGTGGGATATTAACGGTAATGGGTAGTGAGCAGGAGGTTGGGATTAGACTAGGTGGGATATTAACGGTAATGGGTAGTGAGCAGGAGGTTGGGATTAGACTAGGTGGGATATTAACGGTAATGGGTAGTGAGCAGGAGGTTGGGATTAGACTAGGTGGGATATTAACAGTAATGGGTAGTGAGCAGGAGGTTGGGATTAGACTAGGTGGGATATTAACGGTAGTGGGTAGTGAGCAGCAGGTTGGGATTAGACTAGGTGGGATATTAACAGTAATGGGTAGTGAGCAGGAGGTTGGGATTAGACCAGGTGGGATATTAACAGTAATGGGTAATGAGCAGGAGGTTGCGATTAGACTAGGTGGGATATTAACAGTAATGGGTAGTGAGCAGGAGGTTGGGATTAGACTAGGTGGGATATTAACAGTAATGGGTAGTGAGCAGGAGGTTGGGATTAGACTAGGTGGGATATTAACGGTAATGGGTAGTGAGCAGGAGGTTGGGATTAGACTAGGTGGGATATTAACAGTAATGGGTAGTGAGCAGGAGGTTGGGATTAGACTAGGTGGGATATTAACGGTAATGGGTAGTGAGCAGGAGGTTGGGATTAGACTAGGTGGGATATTAACAGTAATGGGTAGTGAGCAGGAGGTTGGGATTAGACTAGGTGGGATATTAACAGTAATGGGTAGTGAGCAGGAGGTTGGGATTAGACTAGGTGGGATATTAACGGTAATGGGTAGTGAGCAGGAGGTTGGGATTAGACTAGGTTAGATATTAACGGTAATGGGCAGTGAGCAGGAAGTTGGGATTAGACTAGGTGGGATATTAACGGCAATGGGCAGTGAGCAGGAGGTTGGGATTAGACTAGGTGGGATATTAACGGTAATGGGCAGTGAGCAGGAGGTTGGAATTAGACTAGGTGGGATATTAACGGTAATGGGTAGTGAGCAGGAGGTTGGGGTTAGACTAGGTGGGATATTAACAGTAATGGGTGGTGGGCAGGAAGTTGGGGTTCGACTCGGTGGGATATTAATGGTAATGGGCGGTGAGCAGGAGGTTGTGATTAGACTAGGTGGGATCTTAACAGTAATGGGCAGTGAGCAGGAAGTTGGGGTTAGACTAGGTGGGATATTAACGGTAATGGGTAGTGAGCAGGAGGTTGGGATTAGACTAGGTGGGATATTAACGGTAATGGGTGATGAGCAGGAGGTTGGGGTTAGACTAGCTGGGATATTAACGGTAATGGGTGGTGGGCAGGAAGTTGGGGTTAGACTCGGTGGGATATTAACGGTGATGGGTCGTGAGCAGGAGGTTGGGGTTAGACTAGGTGGGATATTAACGGTAATGGGCGGTGAGCAGGAGGTTGGGGTTAGACTAGGTGGATATTAACAGTAATGGGTAGTGAGCAGGAGGTTGGGATTAGACTAGGTGGGATATTAACAGTAATGGGCAGTGAGCAGGAGGTTGGGGTTAGACTAGGTGGATATTAACAGTAATGGGTAGTGAGCAGGAGGTTGGGATTAGACTAGGTGGGATATTAACAGTAATGGGCAGTGAGCAGGAGGTTGGGGTTAGACTAGGTGGGATATTAACGGTAATGGGCAGTGAGCAGGAGGTTGGGATTAGACTAGGTGGGATATCAACAGTAATGGGCAGTGAGCAGGAGGTTGTGATTAGACTAGGTGGGATATTAACAGTAATGGGTGGTGAGCAGGAGGTTGGGATTAGACTAGGTGGGATATTAACGGTGATGGGTCGTGAGCAGGTGATTGGGGTTAGACTAGGTGGGATATTAACGGTAATGGGTAGTGAGCAGGAGGTTGGGATTAGACTAGGTGGGATATTAACAGTAATGGGCAGTGAGCAGGAGGTTGGGATTAGACTAGGTGGGATATTAACAGTAAAGGGCAGTGAGCAGGAGGTTGCGGTTAGGCTTGGTGACTCAGGGAGGAGAAAACAAACAATTGCACAGTATTGATTTGGGACAGTCTGTTTTTTCCTTCCCCACACTGCTTTTTTCTCTCTTTGTGTCTCACAATATTGCACCATTTGAGCTCTTCTGTATTTTAATGTCTTTTCTTTAACCCACAGGGGATTTCTGTGTGCCATCTGACATTTCCCCGATTTACTGTTAAGTAGTTTCCTGGTCACTCATCTCATTGCCTTCCCTCTAACTCCTGTCTGTTGCCTCTGGTCTCTCCTTTTCCCAGTCTCACTAAAACCGTTTCCCTTTGTTTCAGTCCATACAGGAGTTATACCAGAACCGTTCCCCTGTTCTTTGTACAGATACTGACGGACCCGCTGGGTAAATTCACCTCTTCTCATCATTGTTTCAGATTCACAATATTTGCAGTTTTATCCATTTCTTTGATATTTTGCCGGTTTTCATTCTGTAGCATTCTACGATTCCAATATTTGATATTGCAACAATTCTCAGGGGCAGTGAGGAAAGCAAATCAGATGTTGGATGTGCTAACAGGTCAATATTAAACAGACGTAGTGAGATAATCCCGCTACTTTATTAATCATTGGTCTGACCGCACTTAGAATAAATAGAGTGTACATTTCTGGTTGTCTTAGTACTAAAAGGCTATCGCAGCTATTGAAGAGAACAACTACAATGATTGAAAGGGTAGAGGGGTTAGATTAGGAGGAGCTATTGTGTAAATTGGGCATGTTCTCACTGGAAGAGAAAAGGTTGAGGTGATATGATCGCTCTTTCACTTTGCCCAGTCTAGTAGAAACAGAGGACACAGTCTGTGCTTGAAGGACGGTAAATTCAAAGCAATCTGTGGAAACAGTATCTCAGTGAGCGAGTGGTCAATCTGGGGAACAGGCTCCCGCGGGAGACAGTGGAAACAGTTAGTACTGTTTCATTAAAGGGCAAATTAGATAGATTTATTTTAGAAAATCACATTTTAGGATGCATTATATGAGTAATCTGAGATATGGCATGTGGTAAGTGCAGCTTGCTTGGCAGGAACAGGTGCCTTTGGTTCTGTGGTTCCCAAAGCTCTCCACCACTGGGGGTTTCTCCACCTCATGTCTGGATCTTTTGTAGACTAATTGATAGAGACCGATCAGTCAACAACTCCATTATCATTGTAGCATTCGATACCAGGATGTTAGATGGGGAATTACACAGACCTCGGTCTTTTCTCCTCAAGCAATTCCCTTGTTCCTATGTTAGGATATTCTGTCAGCTCTGTGATGTTAGAATAATCTAAACTCATTCTGTGTCCCTCTCACTTACGTGATACTCTTGTCCACTGAAATGGTCCTCTCCTGTTAACCAGAGACCGAGTCCCTCCACACCCTCTTCAATCGCCTGTTCCAGTCTGTCCTTGTAGAATTTCGTCAACTGGAACAGCTGGTAATCGTCGCACTTTGGCAAGAACTTATTGATTGCCCAGTTCGGATCTGTGAACACAAAGAACCGCATTAACAAACAGCTTCTGAAAACCCACAGACATCGCATGTGCTATATTCCATCAATCTATATATAGTCAATTCTTAAAAAGTATGAAAAATTGTCAAACGTGACTTATCTACAGATTAATCGGTTCCAGCCACCCCGATCATTCCCTGTATCTGTAAATGTTCACTAATTCGACCTTGAAATACAGATTCCAGGAGTTTGCTCACAACAGTCTCCCCATCTATCTCATCTCCACTGCTCAATAGCCTGCTAAACCCACTGAGAAATGTGCTATTCCCCTTTATATTTCTTAACTGTGTGCATATAGATTCTATCTTAACATAACTCCAGGGAACATCCTTGTGTTCCAGCGCAGACATTAGAACCCTTTAGTAATAATGGAATCCATAATTTTTTTTCCCCACTCTCCTCAAAATGTTATAATCAGGACTGTTTCACTCCGAGTTCCGTTCAAACCCATCTCAGTTAATAGATCACAGCACCCAGGAGGACAAGGGAACTCCTATTTCCCCTCCAAGTCACACACAGTCCCGACTTGGACATATATCGACGTTCCGTCATCATCCCTGGGTCAACATCATGGAAACCCCTACCAAAGTGTTCCCGTTTCAACAGTTGCATTAATTCCGCTCTCTAGTCTCAGATCCGGATATTTCCCATCCTCCAGTCATATCAGCTGATACCCTCCCACTGCTACATTCACCCATTCTGGAAAGTGATTGTTGTTGGTGGGTTCAGATCACGGCCATCCCTTCCCTTCTTCCTAAACTCACTCTAGTGCCCCAAGAAAGTGAACCCTTCCCTCCTGCTCCAGCCCTGCAGCCGCACATTGACCTGCCTCATATTTCCCTCCTTAAGCAGCCCAGTGCAAAACAATCCAGAGATCAACAGCTTGAGGCCTTGATTTTTAGTCTAGTGCCTCAGTCTTAATGTTCCCTCTATAAATGCATTTATATCAGATGTTACTGATTCTGACCATGGGTAATTTCAGCTCTCCTTTCCTTCCCAGAGATGTTCCCACCTTTTACAGGATGTTCTTCCCTCTGGAACCAGGGGGGTAACTTACCATTCGGGACCGGCTCAAGGCTGCAGAAGAGCCTGTCTATTCCCCTGACTATAGAATCTCCCATCACTATCGCTCTCCTATTCCTTTGGCCCACCTGCCTCTCACCCCCGCCCCACTCGGGGTGGCCTCCTACACTCTGGTTCCACTGATTCTCAGGAAGACCCTCCTCTGAGTCACTGTCTCCCTCCACCTTACAGTCCTATTACTAGGTATCTATTGGAGAGTTCCAGTACTCGGGGGCTCCCTCCACCTGTGACTGTGATATCCCTCTAGATGGTCACTCACTTCCCTCTTTGTACTCAGTCCCTGTCCTGTTCCCTCTTCCTGTGTGAGCTGCAGGTTCTTGCACGCGATCTGGACCCTTTGTCGGGACAGAAATTATATTTTAAAGTAGTTTGTGAACCTACCTGTGTCCATACTCATTCTTGTTGAAGATGTCGGATCTTCTCCCCTGTTTGGACCTTCAGCCATGGTGGTGACAGGCGTTCCCAGATTCTGATGCTCTGTAATAAATATATTAATAGGAGGGTTAGATGGAAATATTAAAATAAGGAGAGCGTTGCCTTGTTAAAGATGATATCAAGTCCCTCCTCCCCCATCAGTACACCAGCTGTTAGCTCTGGGATCGAGCATTTCCCGAGTGTTACGATCAACTCTCCACATCATGTGTGACACAGACAGCTGCCCAGTGAAATCCAGTGAGTCCCGCTGATCTCCACAACCCAGTTCCAGACGGGCTCCCGTCGGCCAAGACGCCGCACTGGGAGCATACATTGGTGAGATTTACTCACAGAGCAGGGAAAAAAAAGAGCCTTATCCCTGAGGTAGAGAATATTCTGCAGGAAAATATGGAGCGGGGTGAGCATTGGTGGATTAAATGATCCTTCACTCAGTTTGGTGGTATTGGATTATTTTTATACACAGATTTGTGTTGAATTTTTTTGATTGAGGTTTGATATTAAATTCCGGTACTTTGTGAATATGATACCTATCCACATGCACAATATATAGCTGGGTGCGATCCCTCTGGTCTCTATGGGCAATGACATTGTCCGTGCATTCATGGAAATGTGTGTTTCTATTTGAGCACCTGACGAGTGAGCACTGTAGGTGGTGAGGACATTTATCACTGTTCCACTAATATTAACACTAATGGCCCAGAAATTCGGGTCGGGGGCTTCCCGCGGGTGCAAGCCCCCGACCTGCACTTACCTAGCGCACCGGCCGTTAAGCTGTGGGCCCCCGTGGGATTCCGATCCTGGGCCTGCTCCAACTGCCGGCGCGCAGTGCTTGCGTATCCCAGGGGCGCAGTTAGTTCGATGTGTCCCCTGGGATCACGTGGGCCATGGAGAGCCAATCGGAGCAGGGAATGCTCCATTCATAAGTCTGACAGGAAGTGCTGTCAAACTTAGAAATACTACGGGCCCCTTCTTCTTACAAAACATCACTAAATCTTCAAATACATTTTTTAAAAATCACACTTTTTAAATAAACTATAAATTACATGAAATAACTATTTTTTAAATAACTATAATTTAAATTTTTGAAAAAAATAATTTTATTTTCTAACGGGGCTAAAAATAAACTTACCTTGCTTTAAAGTATTTAAAAATAATAAACCTATGGAAAAAATGTTTTAATTTTAATTAATTCACCACTTACCTTGTAAAAAGCAGGCCTTACACTTGCTTTTTACATGTCTAACTTCTGCAGACTTACCTTCCCGGGAAAAACTGTTAAAAAAAAACGAAGTTTGATGCGCACGCGCAGCCTCTCCCGCGCACACGTTCGACCTCTGAACCCCTGCTTTCAGGGGAATGGAAGTGCCGGTTTCCCACGCATGTGCAGTGCATGCAGGAAACCGGCACTTCCATTGGGCCTACGGGTGAGTACCCGGAGCGCACTCACCCGTGGAGGCCCGAATTTCTGGGCCAATGCATAATGTTATGAATCATGTAACTTTCAACAGTGAGGTGAGGCACAGCATTGATTTGTGGAATATCTTTAGGGATCTTACTATCTCAGAAATGGCCATGAATATACAAGTGGTAGATTTGCCTGCTGTTTTACAATGAATATTCTCCACTTGTGCACGTGTCTCGCTGTTTCCACACACGTGCGTCCAATCAAACTGTCAGTCAGCGTCCTTTCCTTTCCCCACTGGGGAAATGTAAAAGCGATTAATCTCGGGTCAGTAATTTCTCCAAACTAAGGTTGAAGATATCCACCGGCATTAATTATAACCAAGTATGAGACCTTGTAAAAGTGAGTATTTTGCTGTTACACTCGCGCTGACAATTGTATAATAAACAGACAGCAGCAGCAACAGTACAGTAAGCAACCAAGCTGAATACAGAAAGTACAGAGGAAATACGAGGCGCAAGGAGAATGTATGAGCAATGATTTGCGGTAACAAAGAAGGAACAATAAAGTCTTTATAAACATATTAAGTGTAATGGGATAGTTCACGGAAAGGTGGGCTGATTAAGGATCAAAAGGCAATCATCTTGTGTACTCAGAGGACATGGCTGACGTACTAAGGGAGCACATTCCATCTGTCTTCACTAAAGAAGAGGATGCTGCAAATCTTACTGTAAAGGAGGAGGTGGTGGTAGAGAAATTAGATAGGATATAAATAGACAAGGACAAGGTACTAAAACGATTGACAGCGCTCGAAGTGGAAAAGTCACCCGGTCTGGTTGGGTTGCGGAGAGAAATAAGGCCACAATCTTTCAGTCCTCCCTGGCTATGGGAGCGGCGCCGGAGGACTGGAAGGTTGCAAATATTACATCCCTGTTCAAAAAAGGGGAGATTGATAAACCAGGTAACTAGAGCCCAGTCAGCCTAACATCGGTGCTGAGGAAACTTCCAGTCATTAATCAGAGACAAAATTAATGGGTTACTTGCAAGAAAATGCGTTAATAAATGGCAGCCAAAACGGATTTATTGAAGGCAAATGGAGCCTGAGTGACTTGACTGAGATATTCGATGAAGTAAGGGAGGTAATTGATGATGGTAGCACAGTTAATGTTGTGTATATGAACATTCCGAAAGCGTTTGATAAAGTACCATATAATAGACTTCTTCACAAAATTGAAGCCAATGATATTAATGGTGCAATGGCAGCACGGATGCGAAACTGGCTAAGGGACAGAAAGCAGAGTGTAGTGGTGAACCCATGTGTTTAGGACTGGAGAGAAGTGTACAGTGCTGTCCCCAGGAGTTGGCATTAGGACCACTGCTCTTTCTGATTAATATTAATGACCTGGACTTGGATATACAGGGCATAATTTCAAAATTTGCAGATGACACGATAAATGGAATACTGGAACATAAGAACAGAAGTTGGTCATTCATCCCCTCGACCCTGTTCCAAAATTCAATTAGATCAGGGATGATCTGTATCTTAAATCCGTCTATCCACCTTGGTTCCGTAACCCTAACTACTCTTGCTTAACAGAAATCTATCAATCTCAGTTTTGAAATTTTCAAATGACCTAACCTCAACAATATTTTGAGTGAGAGTTCCCGATTTTCACTACCCTTTGTGTGAAGAAATGCTTTCTAATATCATCCCTGAACGGCCCAGCTCTGCTGAGGTTAACCCCCTTTTTCTAGACTCCTCCCCCAGAGGAAATAGTCTATCCCTTTCTATCCTAGCAATTCCTTAGATCATCTTAAACAAATCGGTTAAATCACCCCTAATATTGGACATTCAAGGGAATAAAAGCGTCGTCTATGCATTCGGTCCTCAATTTAACCCTTTAGCTCCGGTATCATTGTAGTGAATCTCAGCTGCACCCCCTCCAAAACCAAGATATTCTTCCTGAGATGCAGTGTCCAGATCTTAGCACATGACTCACAATGGGGTCTAACCATCGCTCTGTACAGTTGTACGATATCTTCTATCCCTTTCTATTCCAGCCCTCGAGATAAAGGCCAACATTCCATTAGCATTTTGTCTTTTTTTAACTATCGATTAGCTCTTAATGATTTCTGTACTCAAAGCCATAATTCTCTCTGCTGATCCACAATTCCAAGCTTCTCGGCATTAATATACTGTGATCTCTCTTTCTTCCGTCCAAAGTGGATGATGTAACAATTTCCCACGTTGCACTCGATCTGCCAGTTTTGCCCATAGAGTACAAAAGCAAGGATATTAGCCTCAATCTTTATCAACAACTGGCTCGGCTTCAGCTGGAGTATTGTGTCCAATGGTAGGTACCGCACCTTAGGCAGTCTGTGAAGGTCTTGCAGAGGGCAGTTACTAGAATGGTAACAGAGGCTTCAGTTACATGGAAAGACTAGAGAAGCTGCAATTGTTCTCCTTAGAGAAGAGGAGATTTAATGGAGGTGTTTAAAATCAGGAAGCTTTTGTGGCAGAGTAAATAAGGAGAAACTGTTTCCACTGGCAGCAAGATCGGTAAGAAGACACAGATTTAATGGAATCAGCAAAAGAGCCGAAAGTGAGATGAGGAGAGGTTTGTGATGATGATATGGAACACAATGCCTGAAAGGGTGGTGGAAGCAGATGCAACAGCAACCTTTAAAAGGGAATTGGAGAAATACTTGAAGGGGAGATAATTTTAGGGCGCTACGTAGAGAGCAGAGGAATGTGACTAATCGGATTGCTCTTTCAAAGATCTGGTACAGGCACGATCGATCGAATGGCCTCCTTCTGTGCTGTGTGAATTTATAATTCTGTGATATCGGCCTTTAACTCGTTGCTCATAAGCGTCTAATAAATCAGAAATATACTTCAATACTATTTAAGCAGCAGAATGTTAGAGTGCAAATTTGCATTTGGGAGTTTTATTCTGTTAAATGACGCAATTCCCGTAAATTCGTTTCTGAAAAAAAATCCTTTGTCACCTGATCCATTATTGTTATGTTAACTTCTATCTTTGAATTACTACACAAATAAACGGCGATTTCGCTACATTAAAACATTGTAGTTGTGCTCAGTATATTCCGGGTATCCTTACCTTGTGCTGCGGCTCCTGATTCTGGTTCCAGAGAGTCCGGGTAAGTTAGCACTGTGGGTTCTGCAGGTTAAAGAACACACCCTGGGTAAAGATCAGTTACACCTCAGTCAGAAAGCCGACCTTCAGCCTAATCAGTACAATCCCTCTCCGCCCGGTTCTCTGGTGCAGAGCTCGATCAGAATCACACACGGTCTCATTCAGTTAAAATTGTTCTGATAAATTACTGACCTTTGACCCAGAGTCATTAATCCTCTGTGTGGTAATAATGACTACATTTCCCCACAGCTCTTCCATCTGCTATTCAGAAGACCCTGCAGTGAAACTGTGCTCTGTAGCGGGATTCAGTTTCATTATTCACCATTAAACTTCTTTATTATCGGACTAGAGAAGGGCAGAGATGGCAAGTGACAAAGATCACTGATTACAATCTCCAGCAAATAGTCCCTAGTTAATGAGTAACAGTCTGGGCCTTGATCAGGACATTCACACCCATCAGTGCCAGGCTCCGGGTTTCAGTAACTAGAACTGAATCAGCCAATGTGGGCGGTAAACACGATGAAATTTCACATTTTCTTTTAATCTTTCTTTTACAGTTTGGTGGCAGATTATATTTATTATGAGACTGGGAAACTCTGAAAATTAATTTAATTTTCAATCAGTATTTGTGTTTAATATAATCTTTAACGTTCAGGCTACCTATTGCGACTGCTCTGTGTTTCAATCCCCGTCCTGCTTCTCTGTGCTGCCGCTCCCAGTCTATTTCCGGCTCTCCCTGCTCCGTGTCTGAAATCTCGGCCTTTTACCTGTCTGCTTCCCCCACCGATTATATGCCTGAACTTTAATGTTTGTTTCCCTCACCCACGGGTTCCACATCTGCTTCTCCCCCTGTTTCCATTCCTATGTCTGATTCTGTCGTAACTTTATTTCCCCAGGTGCTCCATCCCACCTGCTCCATGCCCGAATGTCCCCTACATCTGTAACTGCCTCCTGCTCTACAACCTTCCTCCACCTCTATCTCCCGCTAACCCTTTATTCCTCCTCACATGCTGCAATCCTAATTCTAACCTTACCCTTTCATTCCTCCTGCTCCGTGCCAGATATTCCCATACCCGTTTGCCCTCCTGCTCTATATCTGACTCCCCTCTCCTTTACTTTCCATCTGTCCCATGTCTGATTACCTTCCCTGCTTCCTTCCCCATCCTGCTGCCTGCCTAATTTCCCATCCACCACACACAATGTATAAGAGCTGAAAATGCTGAAAATACTCAGCAGGTCAGGCAACATCTGTGAAGAGAGTAAGATTTAACGTTTCAGGCCGATGACGTTTTGGCAGAACCTGAAACGTTACCTCTGTTTCTCTCTCCACAGATGCTGCCTAACCTGCTGAATATTTCCAGCATTTGTTGTTTTTATTTCAGGTTTCCGCAGTATTTTGCTTTAATATTTAAAATCTCTTTGAAGTACAGCATAATACAAAACCCATCCCATATTCCCTGCACCGAATGCTGTTACAGACTCGAGAAATGGTCCCCACAATAATGAATCAGCTGGATAATATTCCTCTTCAGTAGTTTTTCATGTGATCACACATCTCCACGTTAAAAATTCTCCTGGTGGTACTTTGTCGATTAGGTAGTTTCATTCGGTTAGGGCCTAATTTCTGAAGTGCTACTCTCTCCCCATGTTCTTAATTACCGGATCACAGCAAATAGTTTCTCTCTATCTACCCTATCGAAACTTCACATTTTAAACACATCTCTCATATCGCTCCATAATATGTGTTGTTCTAATGAAAAAACGGCATTGTTCCAAGTAGTTGTTTGTACTTGTTTTTCAGCTACCTGGCAGCTTCCTGGTGAATCGGTTTTGTGCACTCTCTGAGGCTCAATATCCTCCATAAAGCATGGAGTGCGATACTGCACACAGTACTCTAATTCTACAGGCATATCTGGTGTTCTTCATTGCAATGTGAATAACTGAAGGAGGGTTCCGTGTCACGGGGGTCACAAAGCACAATATAATTTTTAACAAGTGGCTTCATTATCAGTGGCGGTATTTTTTTCTGAAGAAGTGAGGGGAGTGCAGCAAACTCACTCAAATCTTTCCAGGAGGATTGGATCTCTGGCGTTCTGAATGTTATTTAATATTGGTGTCACTAGTCTATCGCCCTCGAACGTATATGTGGACACAGTGACGAGATGGAATTAGAGTGGGAGGAGGTTCCCGTGGACTATAAACACAGCATAGCCCATTTGGGCTGAATGGACTGTTTCTCTGCAGCAGTTTCTATGTAATTCGAATCTGCCCCGAACAAAATCACAAACTACAACCTCCATGACAGTGACCATGGTGTGTAACCCTTCCTTGTCCATCATTCACCTTTCCACAGCACTCGATATGGTCTCATCTGGCATCCTTTTCCATGTCATGGCCTCCATTGTCCATCCCATAAAACTGCTCCTCGTGTGCTTACTGTCTTAGCTCTCCAATCGCAGATAGCTGATCTCCAGCAATGGGTTAACTTTTGGCCTTCTATCCCGCTCGTAGGCCAATATTGAACCCATGATTCTGCTTCTGGTGCCTAGTAACCGATTACTGTAGCACCAGAGGCAAATCTGATTGGTTCAATGTCAGGGTCTAGAAATTGGCGGTGGATTCCAATCTCTTTGCCGAGATCGCCTCATCATGCACCTCCGTTGACTAGGCGAGACAGTATCATAGAATCATAGTACGATACAGCACAGAAGGAGGTCATTCCGCTCGTCATGCCTGTGCTGACTCTTTGGAAGAGCTATCCCATTATTACCACTGTCCCTCTCTTTCCTCATAGCCCTGTAAATGTTTTACCTTCAAGTATTTATCCGATTCTCTTTTGAATGTTACAATAGAATCTGCTTCCACCACCCTTTCGGGCATTGCATTCCAGATCACACCAACTCGCTGTGTAACAGAATGTTTCCTCATGTCTCCTGTGGTTCTTTTGCTACTAACTTTAAATCTGTGACCTCTGGTTACCGACCCTTCTGCTAATGGAAACAGTTTACTCATCAAAACCATTCATGATTTTGAACACCTCTGTGAAATCTCCTCTTTAACTATCTCTGCTCTAAATAGAACAAACCAGCTTCTCCAGTCTCTCCCCATAACTGAAGCCCCTCATCCTTGGTACAATTCTCTCAAATCTCTTCTGCACCGTCTCCAAGGCCTTGATATCCTTCCGAAAGTGTGGTGCCCAGAATTGAAAACAATACTCCAGCTGAGGCCGAACCAGTCTTTTATAACTTCCTTGCTTTTATTCTCTATTCTTCTAGTAATAAAGCCGAGGACATCCCTCATGGTGTCAGCACTTGACTAATGAGCACTGTAGGAGGTGAGGACATTCACCACTGTTCCACTAATATTAAACTAACGTGCAATGTGAGCAGTTGTTTAACTTTAAACAGATTGGTGACGCACAACATTTTTGTTTTGTTTCGGGATCTTACAATCTCTGGAAACGCCTTAAATAAATAACTGGTTTGATCAGACTGCTGTTTTACAATTAAAATTCTCCACTTGTCCGCGTGTCTCACTGTGTGGGCCCTCGCACGTTCATCCAATCAAACTCAGTCAGCGTCCTTTCCTTTCCCCACTGCGGAAATGTAAAAGCGATTCAGTCTCAGATCAGTAATTTCTACAAACTTTAGTTGATGTTATTCGCCGGCATTAAATTATAACCAAGTTTGAGACCTTGTAAAATTCAGTTTTCTGCTTTTTCACACACGCAGACACTGGTATAATAAACACACGGCAGCAACAACAGCACAGTAGCAAATCAAGCTGAATACAGAAAGTACAGAGGAAAAATGAAAAAGGAATTAAGAGGGGCACGGAAAAAATGAGAAAAGATTAGTGGTAATATAATAGGGAACATTAAAATCTTTCTTAAACATATAAAGCCGAAAAAGACAGTCAATGGAAAGTTGCGACAATTAAGAACCAAAAGGGCAATCTTCTTGTGGATGCAGTGGGCATGGCTGAGGTACTAAATGAGTACTTTACATCTGCCTTCACTAAAGATGATGATGCTGCCAATGTTACAGTAAAGGGGAAGGTGGTAGAGAAATTGGACAGGATATAAATAGACCAAGAGGATGTACTAAAACAGTTAACAGCGCTCAAAGTGGAAAAGTCACTGGTCTGGATGGGATGCATCCTGGGTTACTGAGAAGTAAGGCTCTGGCCACAATCTTTGCATCCTCCTTGGATAAGGGAGTGGTGCCACAAGACTGGAGATTGCAAATGTTACCCCCTTGTTTAAAAGTGGGGCATGTGGTAAACCAATTAACTGCAGGCGAATCAGTCCAGCGCCGGTGTTGAGGAAACTTCTTGAGACAAATCATTGAGACAACAGCCAGAGACAAAACTACTCGTCACTTGGAAGAACATGGGTTAATAAACGACATCCAGAACAGATTGGTTAAAAGCAAATCGAGTCTGACTTGTTTCACTTCTTCGATGAAATAAGGGAGCGGACTGTTGAAGATTGTACAGTTGATGTTGTGTATATGGAATTTTAGAAGACTTTTGATAAAGTACCTCATAATAGACTTGTTGGCAAAATTGAAGCCAATGACATTAAAGTTGCAATGATAGCGTGGATACTAAATTAGGGAAGGGACAGAAAGCAGAAGGTTGTGGTGAAGTGAGGTTTTTCAGGCTGGAGAGAAGTTATAGTGGTATCCCCAGGGGTTGGTATTACGAGCATTGCTCTTTTAATATATATTAATGACCTGGACTTGGGTGTACAAGGATTCATTTCATAGTTTGCAGATGACACAAAACTCAGAAAAGTCGTAAACCCTGAGGGGGATTTTTTTTTAAATTCATTGATGGGATGTGGGCGTCACTGACTGGTTGGCCTGCATTTAGTGCCCATCCCTAATTGCCCTTGAGAAGATGGTGGTGAGCCGCTTTCTTGAACCGCTGCAGTCCATATCGTGTAGGTACACCCACAATGCTGTTAGGGAGTTCCAGGATTTTGGCCCAGCGACAGTGAAGGAACGGCGATACAGGTCCAAGTCAGGATGGTGTGTGGCTTGGAGGGGAACTTGTAGGTGGTGATGTTCCCATGCATCTGCTGCCCTTGTCCTTCTAAGTGGTAGAGGTCGCGGGTTTGGAAGGTGCTATTGAAGGAGCTTTGGCGAGTTGCTGCAGTGAATCTTGTAGATGGTACACACTGCAGCCACAGTGCGCCGGTGGTGGAGGGAGTGAATGTTGAAGGTGGATGGAGTGCCAATCAAGCGGGCTGCTTTATCCTGAATGGTGTCGAGCTTCTTGAGTGTTGTTGGAGCTGCACTCATCCAGGCAAGTGGAGAGTATTCCATCACACTCCTGACTTGTGCCTTGTAGATGGTGGAAAGGCTTTGGGGAGTCAGGAGGTGAGACACTCGCCGCAGAATTCCCAACCTCTGGCCTGCTCTTGCAGCCACAGTATTTATATGGCTGGTCCAGTTCAGTTTCTGATCAATGGTAACCCCCAGGATATTGATAGTGGGGGATTCAGCGATGGTAATGCCATTGAATGTCAAGGGGAGATGGTTAGAGTCTCACTTGTTGGAGATGGTCATTGCCTGGCACTTGTGTGGTGTGAATGTTACTTGCCACTTGTCAGCCCAATTCTGAATGTTGTCCAGGTCTTGCTGCATATGGACACGGCCCGCGTCAGTATCTGTCGAGTCTCGAATGGTGCTGAACAGTGTGCAATCATCAGCGAACATCCCCACTTCTGACCTTATGATGGAGGGAAGGTCATTGATGAAACAGCTGAAGATGGTTGGGCCTAGGACACTGCCCTGAGGAACTCCTGCAGTGATGTCATGTGATTGAGATGAATGACCTCCAACAACCACAGCCAACTTCCTTTGTGCTAGGTATGATTCCAACCAGTGGAGAGTTTTCCCCTTGATTCCCATTGACTTCAGTTTTGCTAGGGCTCTTTGATGCCACACTTGATCAAATGCTGCCTTGATGTCAAGGGCAGTCACTCTCACCTCACCTCTTGAGTTCAACTCTTTTGTCCATGTTTGGACCAAGGCTGTAATGAGGTCAGGAGCTGAGTGGCCCTGGCGGAACCCAAACTGGGCGTCAGTTGGCAGGTTATTGCTGAGTAAGTGCCGCTTGATAGCACTGTCAACGACACCTTCCATCACTTTGCTGATGATTGAGAGTAGACTGATGGGACGGTAATTGGCCGGGTCGGATTTGTCCTGCTTTTTGTAGGCAGGACATACTTGGGCAATTTTCCACATTGCCGGGTAGATGCCAGTATTGTACCTGTGCTGGAACAGCTTGGCTAGTGGTGCAGCTAGTTCTGGAGCACAAGTCTTCGGTACTATTGCCGGAATGTTGTCAGGGCTCATAGCCTTTGCAGTATCCAGTGTCTTCAGCCGTTTCTTGACATCACGTGGAGTGAATTGAATGGGCTGAAGACAGGCATCTGTGATGCTGGGGACCTCAGGAGGAGGCCAAGATGGATCATCCACTCGGCACTTCTGGCTGAAGATAGTTGCAAATGCTTCAGCCTTGTCTTTTGCACTCACGTGCTGGGTGCCACCATCATTCAGGATTGGGATATTTTTGGAGCCTCCTCCTCCTGTTAACTGTTTAATTGTCCACCACCACTCACGACTGGATGTGGCAGGACTGCAGAACTTTGACTTGATCCGATGGTTGAGAGATCGCTTAGCTCTGACTATCGCACATTGCTTCCGTTGTTTGGCATGCAAGTAGTCCTGTGTTGTAGCCTCACCAGGTTGACACCTCATTTTTCGGTATGCCTGGTGCTGTTCCCGGCATGCTCTCCTGCACTCTTCGTTAAACCAGGGTTGATCTCCCAGCTTGATGGTAATGGTAGAGTGAGGGATATGCCGGGCCATGAGGTTACAGATTGTGGTTGAATACAATTCTGCTGCTGCTGATGGCCCACAGCGCCTCATGGATGCCCAGTTTTGAGTTGCCAGATCTGTTCGAAATCTGTCCCATTTAGCACGGTGGTAGTGCCACAACACGGCGGAGGGTATCCTCAACATGAAGACGGGACTTAGTCTCCACAAAGACTGTGCAGTGGTCACTTCCACCAATGTTGTCATGGACAGATGCATCTGCAACAGGTAGATTGGTGAGGACGAGATCAAGTAGGTTTTTCCCTCTTGTTGGTTCCCTCGCCACCTGTCGCAGGTAGTAGAAGGCTTCAGGAGGACATAAACCGTCTGGTGAAATGGGCAGACATATGGCAGGTGAAATTTAATGCAGAGAAGTGTGAAGTGCTGCATTTTGGAAGAAAGAATGAGGAGACACAATATAAAATAAATAGTACAAGAGTAAAGGGGGTGCAAGAACAGACAAACATGGGGGCATACATCTAGAAATCATTGAAGGTGGCAGGACAAGTTCATAAAGCTTTTAGAAAAGCATATGGGATCACTGGCTTTATAAATAGAGACTTAGGAATATAGGAACGTAGGAACAGTAGGCTATTCACTGGCTCGAGCCTGTTCTGCCACTCAATTCAATCGTGGCTGATCTTTATCTTAACTCCATCTACCCGCCTTGGTTCCATAACCCTAAATACCATTGCCTAACAAAAATCTATCAATCACAGTTTTGAAATTTTCAATTGACAGCTGTTGAATGTGAGTGTTCTAGATTTCCACTACCCTTTGTGTGAAGAAATGCTTTCTAACGTCACCACTGAACGGCCCAGCTCTGCTTTTAAGGTTATGCCTCCTTGTACTGGACTCCATCAGAAGAAACAGTTTGGGGTCGATTTTATCTCAGGTGCGGGGAATTGGCAGGTTCCCCGAATTTAGTGATTCTGACACGATTGTAAATGGGTCTGTGAGATTGATGCAAATTTAACACAATTGGCCAATTGATTTCCAGCGTGTGGGAAGCCTTGGCAATTGAGTATTTCCAGTCAGAAAGTCGCAGAATATGACGTCATCATTGCTGCTGCTTTTAAGGTCCACAGCAAGCCTTGCTTCCTCTGCACGCTTCCAACCTTCAACATTAAGATGGCACAGGAGCCTGCAGGAGGAACGGCCAGCGGGAGGGCCAGACCTGTGCCCAAATTTGATGAGGCTTCACTACAGGCATTATTGGATGGTGCTAGGGCCCACAGGGAGGTCCTCTTCCCTTCTTCAGGGAGGAAGAGGCCTCCCAGCCAGACCAAGGCTGTGTGGCTAGAGCTGGCAGGTCAAGTCAACTCCTTGGGGCTGACACAAAGAACGTGGTTGCAGTGCAGGAAAAGATTCCATGACCTTCTTCGCACTGGAAAAGTAAGTACTGTATTGTAGCGTTTCGTATAGATCACCACTAAATAAGAGAGTTTGACTTCGACTAACTATAAATAAGTTGTTTATTTACAGGAACAGGCTAATTACAGCAGGTAAGATGGCTGACTGTAGGAGCACCGTGGTGTAGGTCTTGTCCCAGCGGGGACTCCACGAGGACTGAGTTCGCAGTCCTGTGGGGAGCGTGATGACGTCATCGCGTTTGTGTTGTGACGTCATCACGTTGTTCGCGTTTCCCGCGCTTAGGGCATCACGTGATGCGCGTCGTTGCGTCGCTGGCCGTTGAGGCCGAAGTCGGGAGGCCGGGCTGTGCCGGTGCTTGCCGCGGGAGCAGAAAATCACGTCGCTCCTGTCGGCTGGCCGATGCGGCCGAAGACGCTAGGCCAGGCTGTGCCGGCGCACGCACATCACGTCGTACGTGACGTGACGTCAGCGCGCTAGGGCGCGTCTTGAAGGGGCAATGGCCCCAACAGGCAAGTTAAAAGGGCAACGGCCCCAAAAGGTAAATTAAACATACAGTAAGGTAAGTTAAAGGGAATTATGTGTCTCAATGTAAGGGACAACCAGTGGTACCACCACATAATGATGTTTCCATCACCCTCAATCTGATCCCCATTGCCTTTCCTCACCAGCACTCAGCTTTAGCAATCTCTTCCTGCACATCCCACGAGACACTCACATCCATACACCCATACCCAATCCCTCTCTCTCTATGCTCACATTCACAGAACTATGCCACCATACAGCCCTCACACTCTGATGCTTTGAACACAACTAACACACAGGGAGGGCCCTTGGTATTGCAACCTCACTCCATCTTTGTCTCCTTCTAAGTATCTATGCTATGCAATCTCTTCAATCACTCCTTCATTCTCACTCAACCTCCACTTGTCTCCTTCACTCCTTCATTGCAGGAAAATAGAGCTCACAACAGGAGAGCGCGACCCAGGACAGGAGGAGGGCCACCCTCATTAGCCCAGCTCACCCCCTGGGAGGAAGGCGTCCTGGAGATTGCCGGGGCTGACCGAGATGTGGACGTTGGGGAAGGACAGGCAGGAGCGAGCATCCCCGCAAGCTGGTGACAGAATAGTTTTCCATCTCTCTCATTGGCATTGCATGAGTCGCTGATAAAGATTCTGAAGCTACATCATATGGACTTATGATCATCTGCAAAATGCAATGTGCAAGTAACCTTAGCATCACATCTGTAACTTTTTCCTCGACTCCCCCACAGGACCATCGAGAGCCCCCGTCCCAGCTCTGCAGGAGGAAGAGCCTGAGATGCCAGACTCCTCAGAGGAATCTGCAACCTCTGAGGGCGCATCGTCAGCAGAAATAAGCACACCCAGCACCAGCGCAGACACTCACACCTCGGTGGGACCTTCGGGACATAGAGTAGAGTTGTCACCTGGTGTATCACAGCTCACAAGTGAGCATCAGCAGATTGTGGAGACAGGGACAGCAGTGGGGAGTCCTCGTCGGAGGGCACAGGACTCTGCCAGCTCGGCTCAGCAGCATGTGGACCCTCTGCCTCTGGGTCCATCCGTAAGATCAGAGGTGATGGAACTCCATGCACAGATGCAGGAGTCTCTGGCAGGTTTTGTCTCCAGTGTCGTTGCGAGTGTGGAGCGAATGGAGGAGTCCATAGCAAACATGAGCAGAGCCTTTGTGGAGTCAGTGGTGCATGAATGCATCAACACGGAAAGGATGGCTACCTACGTAGAAATGATTGCTGCCTCCGTGGTAAGGCTGGCTATGGTAGAGGAGAGGAGGGCTGCGGCCATGGAGGAGGTTAGTCGTCAGGGTATGGAAAACATGGTGAGTGTTCAGAATAGAATGACATCTCTGAGGAGCGATGGGCATCTATTGAACAGAAAAACCAGACCTTCATGGAAGTCCTTCTGAGTAGGACTGCCATTGTAGATACGGGTCCCCATGGCCCCCCTGATGTGCAGCAAGCTGCTCTCAAGCCACTTGCAGGGAGGTTGGTGGCAGACCTCAAGGAAGTGGGGGCTCCTCTCCAAGCGCTCACACTTCCATGCCACTGCAGATCCTTCGGTCAGAACCCCGCCGATGTCCACACCCAATGGAGATAGAGGTCTCAACCCCTGCACAACCGCAGGAGCAGCAGACTGCTGGCGAGCCCTCACAGGCTCGCCATCCCAGAGGACGCCCGCCAAAGGTGTCGAGACAGGAGCAGCAGGAAAGTGAGCAAGGGGCCTCCACATCTGCTGAAGCCACAGGGGAACCACTACGTAAGAGCAAGTGTAAGAGGAAAATAAAGCACTAATAGTCACAAGGGTAGTCACTTGGGTGAAATGCTGTGTGTTTTGTAAAAATGCCATCAGTTGTGTGTTTTTCATAAAAATTCTGATAGCAACTTCTGCAGTTGTGGCGTGTGTCATTTCGCGATGGGGGCTGGAGGTCCTCTAATGCCAAGAGGGGAAGGAAGAAAAGACCTCCCATGCTTCTGGTAGATGCCTCAGTTGAGGAAGCGCTGAGTGAGGGTGGCGAGAGGGGTCTCGCAGGAGGTCACACTGGAGATGGGTCAGGCTCCAAACTTCCACAGCTGTGGTTATGCCTTCTAAAAGTTCCCCCAGACCTGAGACAACAAAGTCCTTCCACCTGCAAATGATGACTGATCAAATATCCTCTTTGATGTTGGACCTGCAGCTGATAGTCAGCAAGCCAATAGTGTTCACGCCAGGTTTCACAGGCGTCATCCCCACCAGGCACGTTTTACATGGGAAAAGCGTTAAACAGGCAAGGGCCTGTTAAAATGGGATTATAAAGCCCAATCAATGCTGTTTAAGGGCCCTAAGGACCATTCCCGCCTGTTGCAGGCGGGACTGATTCGGGTCAATCAGACACACCTAGGTTAAAATGGCGTGGAGGCGGGAACCAGGCCGCGGGGGGGGGGGGGGTCGCGACCCCCAGATTTTGCGATTTTAACCCCCCGCATGCCTAAAAGCCCACCTCATGGCCCAATGAAAATCGAGCCCTTTATCTCTCTTTATCTTATCAATTCCTTTGATCATCTTAAATACCTCAATTAGATCACTCCTTAACACTTTATATTCAAGGGAATACAAGCTTCGTCTATGCAATCAGTCCTCATAATTTAACTCTTTTAACTCTGAGCTGCAAAGCCAAGATATCCTTCCTGAAGTGCGGTGCCCAGAATGTAACACAATACAGGAAATTTTGGTTTATCCGGAGGTTGTATGTCCGGAAACCTCGATCTACCGGCAGAAATCAGGAGCCATTTTGTTAGGTTTTTTTTCTTCTCGTGGCTTTTTTTTTCTTCTCGTGGCTTTTTTTTTCAACAGTCAGGCTCTGCAAAGTCTCTCTGAAGCTGTTGCTAAGCTACAGAGACGCTTCCAAGGTACAGCCGACTGTTTAGAAGCTGTTGCTAAGCAACAGTGTTTGTTGCCAGATGCGGAGCTGCAAATCTCCGTATGCTTCAACATTAACGCTGGTTTGTCCGGCAGTTTTGATAGATCGGCAACAGCTCAGTCCCGGCAGTGCTGGATATCACAAAGTTTCCTGTACTCTAAATCGGTTCTAACCAGAGCTCTGTACAGCTGTGGCATTACTTTTGTATTCCAGCCCTCCCGAGAAAAAGCCCAACATTCCATTTGCCTGTTAACTTATTTTTGTACTTATCCACTAGCTTCTAGTAATTTCCATACTTGGAGCCATAATTCTCTCTGCTCATCCACGGTTCCTAGCTTCTCACTATTTAGAAAATACTCGGATCTCTCTTTTTAGGTCCAAAGTGAATGACCTCACACTTTCCCACATTGAACTCCAGCTGCCACAGTTTTGCCCACAGAGGGCAAACGCAACAAAATTATGCTCAACCATCATCAAACACTGGTTAGGCCTCAGCTGGAGCATTGTGTCCAATACTGGCCACCGCACTTTAGGAAAGCTTTCAAAGCCTTCGAGAGGGTGGAGAGGAAAATTACTAGAGTGGTAACAGATAAGGGACTTCAGCTACACTAGAGAATCTTGATCTCCGTAGAGCAGAAAAGGTTAAGGAGTGATTTAATAGAGGTTTTCAAAGTGATTTAATGGAGGTTTTCAAACTCAAAGGTGTTTCGATAGAGTAAATAACGAGCATCTGTATCCACTGACAGAAGGGTCGGTAAACAGAGGGCGCAGACTTAATATAATTGATAAAAGATCCAGAGGTGAGATGCGGAAATTGTTTTTAGGCATCGAGTTATTATGATCTGGAATTCAATGTCTGAAAGAGTGGTGGAAGCAGAGGCAATAGTAACTTTTAAAACCGAATTACTCATGGCCCGGCATATCCCTCACTCTACCATTACCATCAAGCCGGGAGAGCAACCTTGGTTTAACGAAGAGTCCAGGAGAGCATGCCGGGAACAGCACCAGGCATACCGAAAAATGAGGTGTCAACCTGGTGAGACTACAACACAGGACTACTTGCATGACAAACAACGGAAGCAACATGCGATAGACAGAGCTAAGCGATCTCACAACCATCGGATCAAATCAAAGCTCTGCAGTCCTGCCACATCCAGGCGTAACAGAGCACTTAGAAAATAAAAATAGGATTGGGCAGAGTCAACCCGGATTTCTGAAACAGAATTCGTGTTTTACAAATCTGTTAGAGTGTTTTGAGGTTGTAAGTAACAATAGATAAGGGGGAACCAGTGGATGTGGGGTATTTGGATTTTCAGAAGGCATTCAGTAAGGTACCACACAAGAGGTTATTAAACAAAATTAGGGCTCTGGGGAATGGGGGTAATATACTAGCATGGATTGAGGATTGGTTAACAGACAGAAAACAGAGAGTAGGAATAAACGGGTGATTTTTGAATTGGCAGGCTGTAACTAGTGGGGTACCACAAGGATCAGTGCTTGGGCCTCAGCTATTCACTATCTACATCAATGATTTGGATGAGTCGACCAAAAGTAATATATCCAAGTTTGCTGATGATACAAAGCTGGGTGGGAATGTAAGTTGTGAGGAAGATGCAAGGAGGCTTCAAGGTGAAATAGACAGGTGGGCAAGAACATGGCAAATGGAATATAACGTAGAGAAATGAAAAGTTATCCACTTTGGTAGGAAAAATAGAAAAGCAAAGTATTTTTAAATGGTTTAGAGGTTGAGAAATGTTGGTGTTCAGAGGGACCTGGCTGTTCTTGAACACGAATCACTGAAAGTTAACATGTAGGTACAGCAAGCAATTAGGAAAGCAAATGGTATGTTGGCCTTTATCACAAGAGGATTTGATTATAAGAATAAAGACGTCTTATTACAATTATATAGGGCCCTGGTGAGACTACACCGGGAGTATTGTGTACCGTTTGGGTCTCCTTACCAAAGAAAGGATATACTTGCCACAGAATCATAGAAATTTACAGCACAGAAGGAGGCCATTCGACCCATCTTGCCCGTGCCGGCCGACAAAGAGCTATCCTCCCTAATCCCACTTTCCAGCACTTGGTCCGTAGTCTTGGATATGCACTTGAAGTGCCGTAACCTCCAAGTAATTTTTAAACGTGGTGAGGGTCTCTGCCTCTTCCACCCTTTCAGGCAATGAGTTCCAGACTCCCATCACCCTCTCCTCGAATCCCCTCTAAACGTACGACCAATTACTTTAAATCTATGCCCCCTGGTTAATGACCCTTCTGCGAAGGGAAATAGTTCCTTTCTATCCACTCTATCTCGGAACCTCAAAGAAAACAACCCATGCCTCGCCAATCTTTCCACATAATTAAAATTCTCCAGTCCAGGAAACATCCTTGTAAATCTCCTCTGTACCCTCGCTAGCTCAATCACATCTTTCCTGCAATGTGGTGACTAGAACTGCACGCAGTACTGCAGCTGAGGCCTAAGTAGCGTTTTATACAGCTCAAGCATAACCTCCCTGCTCTTATATTCTATGCCTCGGCTAATAAAGGCATATGCTTTCTTAACCACCTTATCTACCTAGCCTGCTACCTTCAGGGATCTGTGGACATGCACTCCAAGGTCCCTTTGTTCCTCTAAACTACTCAGTATCCTACCATTTATTGTGTATTCTCCTGCCTTGTTAGCCCTCCCCAAATGCATTACCTCACACTTCTCCATTGAATTCCATTTGCCACTGTTCTGTCCACCTGACCAGTCCATTGATATCTTCCTGCAGTCTGCAGCGTTCTTCTTCATTATCCACCGCACTGCAAATTTTTGTATCATCTGCAAACTTCTTAATCATACCCCTTATATTCAAGTCTAAATCATTGATATATATCACAAAAAGCAAGGGAACTAGTACTGAGCCCTGCAGAACCCCACTGGAAACAGCCTTCCAGTCACAAAAAACACCCATCAACCATAAACCTTTGCTTCCTACTTCTGAGCCAATTTGGGATCCAACTTGCCACTTTGCCTTGGATCCCATGGGCTTTTAACTTCGTGACCAGTCTGCCATGTGGGACCTTATCAAAAGCCTTGCTAAAATCCATATACACTCCATCAAACGCACAACCCTTATCGACGCTCCTCGTTACCTCCTCAAAAAATTCAATCAAGTTAGTCATACACGACCTCCCCTTAACAAATCCATGCTGACAGCCCTTGATTAATCCGTGTCTTTCTAAATGAAGATTTATCCTGTCCCTCAGAACATTTTCCAATAATTTTCCCACCACCGAGGTTAGGCTGACTGGCCTGTAACTACTCGGTCTATCCCTTTTTAAACAGCCGTACCACGTTACTAGTCCTCTTGCACCACACCTGTAGCCAGAGAGGATTGGAAAATGATTGTCAGAGCCTCTGCTATTTCCTCCCTTGGAGGGAGTGGAACGAAGGTTCACCAGACTGGTTCCTGGGACGGGGGAATTGTCCTATGAGGACAGATTGAGTAGACTAGGCCTAGATTCTCCAGAGTTTCGAAGAATGAAAGGTGATCCCATTGAAACATACAAAATTCTTACAGGACTTGACAGGGTAGATGCAGGGAGAATGTAACGCCTTGCTGGGGAGAATAGAACCAGGGGTCACAGTCTCAGAATGAGTGGTCGGCCATTTAGGACTGAGATGAGGAGAAATTTCTTCACTCTGAGGGTGGAGGAGGCTCTGTCATTGAGTGTATTCAAGGCAGAGATCGATAGATTTTTGAATATTAAGGGAATCAAGGTATATGGGGATAGTGTCGGAAAGTGGAGATGAGGTAACAGATCAGCTGTGATCTTATTGAATGGCAGAGCAGGTTCGAAGGGTCAAATGGACTCCTCCTGCTCCTGTTTCTTATGTTCTTGAAGAAGTGTGTTTTAGGCAGCTCCTCCAGGAGGAGAGGGAGGCAGAGAGGTTTAGGTACAGAATTTCAGAGCCGAGACAGCTGAAGGTACGGCCGCCATCGTTGGGATGAGGAGAGGGTGAAATGCACAAGAGGCCAGAGTCAGAGAAACAGAGAGATCTTGGAGGTGGGGGAGTTTAGGACTGGAGGATGTTAGAGACAGGAAGGGACAAGACCATGAAGTGGTTTAAATGAGGATGAGAGTTTTAATTTGGAGGTGCTGGGGGACCGGGAGCCAATGTAGGTTCACAAGGGCAGGGGTGATCGGTGAGCACGGCCTTGATGCATTAAAGTTTATGAAGGGTGAAAGGATCAAAGCCGACTGGGAGAACACTGGAAAATTCAAATCTCCAGGTGATAAAAGACACTGATTGGGACGGGGAGGGAACAGAATTCTTGGCAGGGACTGAAGACCGTGTCTTCCGTCTTTCCCAATGTTTAATTGGAGAAATGTGTAGCTCATCACGCAGTGGAGGGTTCGAGAGTGGTCTGTGCCGGTGGTTATGCTCCACACGAGCCTGCTGCCACCGCTATTCATCTAACCCCGTCAGCATAATCTTATATTCCTTTCTCGCTCATACCATCGGCGGGTGTTTCAGCGGCAGAGCGGGGCTATAAAAGGCTCCCGAGACCCAGGTAAGGCCTCAGAGCATCGGCGGGTGTTTCAGCGGCAGAGCGGGGCTATAAAAGGCTCCCGAGACCAGTCTCCGAACTCGGAACACAGAGGGAAGGAGAGAGGTAAAAATAAATCGAAGTGTGACATCACCAGAAAGCAGGTAAGTGATTGGTTGGTGAGTATTTCTCTCTTTTTAAGCTTAAACTCTGGTTTATAGTTTCTAAGGTGCGATATTCATCATCTAGAATCGGGTCAGAGGGTATTTAAAAATATTAATAAATTTAATTGATTACATAGAATGGGAAAGCAGGTGATGTGTTACTGCTGCAATATGTGGGAGCTGGTGGACACCATTGATGCTCACGGTGATCACATTTGCAGTAACTGTTGGCTGCTCGAGGAACTCCGGCTCCGTGTTGAAGAGCTGGAGTCCGAGCTTCAAACACTGAGACACATCAGGGAGGGGGAGAGTTACCTGGACTCTGTGTTTCAGGAGGTAGTCACACCAATTAGATTAATTAATTCAGATGTAGTCCGTGGTCAGGATGGTGTGACTAGAAGTGAGGCAGGTACGGGGACCCAGGAGGTAGTGTTGGAGGAGCCACAGCCCTTGCTAATGTCCAACAGGTTTGAGGCTCTTACTCCCTGTGAGGATGGGAACGGGGACTGCAGGGAGGATGAGCAACCTGGCCACAGCACCGTGGAGTGGGGGGCCATTCAGGTGGGGGGAGTTAAAAGAAATGTTGTAGTGGTAGGGGATAGTATCGTTAGGGGGATAGATAGGGTTCTTTGCAGCCGAGAGTGAGAGTCCCGAAGGCTGTGTTGCCTGCCCGGTGCCAGGGTTAAGGACATCTCCTCTGGGCTGGAGAGAAACTTGGAGGGGGAGGATCCAGTTGTCGTGGTCCATGTTGGTACCAACGACATAGATAGGACAAGGAAGGAGGTTCTGCTGAGGGAGTTTGAGCAGCTAGGGGCCAGATTAAAAAGCAGAACCACAAGGGTAATAATCTCTGGATTACTACCTGAGCCACGAGCAAATTTGGCTAGGGTAAATAAAATTCGAGAGTTAAATGTGTGACTCAAAGACTGGTGTGGGAGAAATGGGTTTTGCTTCTTGTGACACTGGCATCAGTACTGGGACAAGAAAGAGCTGTTCCGTTGGGACGGACTTCACTTGGCCAGTGCTGGGACGAGAGTCCTGGCAAATCGAATAACTAGGGCTGTAGAGAGGGCTTTAAACTAATTAGTGGGGGGGAGGTTTTAAGAGAGCGAAAAATAAAAATGACAGCGGAGAAGGCAATAGAGCAAGGTAGCAGTGGGGGAATTAAAAACCACAGCGTGTCAGGAAGGGACAGAATGTATAATGGTAAAGTAGTAAAGGGGGTAAAAGCAGGATTAAATTGTCAGAAAACATATTTGAAAGTTCTTTATCTGAATGCACGCAGCATTCGTAACAAAATAGACGAGTTGACGGTACAAATAACTACACATGGGTATGATCTGGTGGCCATTACGGAAACATGGCTGCAAGATGATCATGACTGGGAACTAAACATACAAGGGTATTTGACAATTAGGAAGGACAGACAGGAAGGAAAGGAAGGTGGGGTTGCTATGTTAATCAAGGATGGAATCACTGCAATAGTCAGAAATGAAATTGGGTCAAAGGATCAGGAGAGTGAAACAGTTTGGGTGGAGATAAGGAATAATAAGGGGAAAAAGTCACTAGTGGGCGTAGTCTATAGGCCTCCTAACAGTTGCAACTCTGTTGGTCGGTGTATAAATCAGGAAATAGTTGGGGCTTGTAATAAGGGAACAGCTATAATCATGGGGGATTTTAACTTTCATATTGACTGCACTAATCAAATTGGGCATGGCAGCCTTGAGGAAGAGTTCATAGAGTGTATTAGGGATGGGTTCCTTGAGCAGTATGTAACTGAACCAACCAGGGGGCAGGCAATCTTAGATCTGGTCCTGTGTAATGAGACAGGATTAATAAAAAATGTCCTAGTAAAGGATCCCCTTGGAATGAGTGACCATAATATGGTTGAATTCCAAATTCAGTTTGAGGGTGAGAGAGTTGGATCTCAAACCAGCGTACTGAGCTTAAATAAAGGAGACTATGAAGGTATGAGAGTAGAATTGACTAAAGAGGACTGGGAAAACAGATTAAAGTGTAAGACGGTACAAGAGCAGTGGTCTACATTCAAGGAGATATTTCACATCTTTCAAGATAAATATATTCCACTGAGGAAAAAGGGGAGTAAAAGAAAAGACAGCGATCCATGGCTTAGTAATGTAATAAAGGATAGTATCCGACTGAAAACAAGGGCATATAAAGTAGCGAAATCTAGTGGGAGGATAGAAGATTGGGAAGCATTTAAAAGCCAGCAAACAATAACTAAAAGATTAATTAAGAAAGGGAAGATAGATTATGAAAGTAAACTAGCAAAAAATATAAAAACAGATAGCAAGAGTTTCTACAGCTATATAAAAAGAAAAAGGGTGCTAAAGTGAACGTTGGTGCCTTAGAGGATGGGACCGGGAAACTAGTGCTGGGGAATATGAGATGGCAAAGACACTGAACAAATATTTTGTATCAGTCTTTACAGTAGAGGACACTAAAAATATCCCAACACTGGACAAACAGGGGGCAATGGGGGGGGGGGGAGGAGCTAAACACGATTAAAATCACTAAGCAGATGGTACTCGGTAAAATAATGGGACTTAAGGCGGATAAATCCCCCGGACCTAATGGCCTACATCCTAGGGTCTTGAGAGAAGTGGTGGTAGGGATTGTGGATGCATTGGTGATTATTTTCCAAAACTCCCTGGACTCAGGAAAGGTCCCGGCAGATTGGAAAACTGCTAATGTAACACCCTTATTTAAGAAGGGAAGTAGACAAAAAGCCGGAAACTATAGACCAGTTAGCCTAACATCTGTGGTTGGCAAAATGTTGGAGCCCATTATTAAGGAAACAGTAACAGAGCATTTGGATAAACGTAATTTAATAGGACAGAGTCAGCATGGTTTTATGAAGGGGAAGTCATGTTTGACAAATTTGCTCGAATTCTTTGAGGACGTAACATACAGGGTGGATAAAAGGGAACCAGTGGATGTAGTGTATTTGGACTTCCAAAAGGCATTTGACAAGGTTCCACACAAAGGATTACTGATCAAGATAAAAAATCACAGGATTGGGGGTAATATACTGGCATGGGTGGAAGATTGGCTATCTAACAGAAAACAAAGAGTTGGGATAAATGGTTCGTTCTCGGGCTGGCAACCAGTAACTAGTGGTGTTCCACAGGGATCAGTGCTGGGACCCCAACTCTTTACAATCTATATTAACGATTTGGAGGAAGGGACCGAGTGCAACATATCCAAGTTTGCCGACAATACAAAGATGGGAGGGAAAGCAGTGAGTGAGGAGGACATAAAAAACCTGCAAAAGGACATAGACAGGCTAAGTGAGTGGGCAGAGATTTGGCAGATGCAATATAATGTTGGAAAGTGTGAGGTTATGCACTTTGGCAGAAAAAATCAAAGAGCAAGTTATTATCTAAATGGAGAGAAACTGCAAAGTGCTACAGTACAAAGGGATCTGGGGGTCCTGGTGCATGAAACACAAAAAGTTAGTATGCAGGTGATCAGGAAGGCCAATGGAATCTTGGCTTTTATTGCAAGGGAGATGGAGTATAAAAACAGGGAAGTGTTGCTGCAGTTATACAAGGTATTGGTGAGGCCACACCTGGAATACTGCGTGCAGTTTTGGTTTCCATATTTAAGAAAAGATATACTTGCTCTCGAGGCGGTTCAGAGAAGGTTCACTCGGTTGATTCCAGAGATGAGGGGGTTGACGTATGAGGAAAGGTTGAGTAGTTTGGGACTCTACTCATTGGAGTTCAGAAGAATGAGAGGCGATCTCATCGAAACATATAAGATTGTGAGGGGGATTGATTGGGTCGATGCGGTGAGGATGTTTCCACTGATGGGTGAGACTAGAACTAGGGGGCATATTCTTAGAATAAGGGGCTGACCTTTCAAAACTGAGATGAGGAGAAACTTCTTCACTCAGAGGGTAGTAAATCTATGGAATTTGCTACCCCAGAGAGCTGTGGAAGCTGCAACATTAAATAAATTTGAAAAGGAGATAGACAGTTTCCTAGCAGATAAGGGAATTAAGGGTTACAGGGAGAGGGCAGGGAAGTGGACGTGAGTCTAGATTCGGATCAGCCATGATCCTATTGAATGGCGGAGCAGGCCCGAGGGGCCGTATGGCCTACTCCTGCTCCTACTTCTTATGTTCTTATGTTTATCAAACATCTCATTCAATTATTTTGTTTTGCAGTGAGGCTCTGCAATATGGCACTTGCCTTCTGACCGACCCTGTACAATTCAAGTGATGTTGTCCCCCCGCTACTGGCCCAGCCCTCCCCTGCCCCCCCACTGTCCCAGCCCTCCCCTGCCCCCCCACTGTCCCAGCATCTGCCCCCCCCCCACTGGCCCAGCACCCCCACCCCCCCCCCACTGGCCCAGGGGTTGGGCGTCCAGCGGGCACAGGGGTTAGGTCAGTGTGGCGCGGGTAGAGGCAGAGTAAAGAGTGGGGGAGGCAGGGGGCAGAGTGGGGACAGGAATCTATTGCTCTCTGGACAGTCTCACCCTGAATATAACGGACATTGTTCAAGGGAGGAAACAAACATCTCTGCTAATATCAAAACCAACTTCTAATATTATTACCAACAGTAAAATACTGCAGACGCTGGAAATCTGTCACAAAAGCTGAAACTGATGGAAACACGCAGCGGGTCAGGCAATGTCTGTGGGGAGGGGACGGTGGGGTTAACGGTTCAGGTCAATGACCTTTCCTGAGATCGGGTTCAGGATCTGAAACATTAACCCCACCTTCCTCTCCCCACAGCCGCTGTCTGACCCGCTGAGTGTTTCCAGCATTTTCAGCTTTTATTTCTAATATTTTTACTCATCCCCATTTCAGACTATATTCTGTGTTTTACTTGGTTTGGGTTCTCACCATTTCAGAATACACTGGGATTCTGATGATCGCTGTTTATCTGACGTTGATTTTAGAAGCACATTCCCTGCTTGCTTTGACCAGTGTTGTTCTACTTCTGTATTGCGTGTGTCTGGGACCAATGAAACAGGAGGCAAACACTCACCCGGCGTTTAATGTCTTTCACCGTCCCCAGTACTGAACACTGGGGATGTCCAAAGGTAATGAAGCTGTGCTCAGCATTCACGATCTGACAATACTCTGCACCTGCTGCTCACAGGCTGTGCTGATCTTTGAGGTTTGTCTCTGCATCGTGTTCAATAAATTGAGTATAATTCGTTTCTCTGTTCAATCTTTCTCCTTGATTTGTCACCAGATCTGAGCTATTTTAACACTGAGATCTGATGGTGTCGGTGAGTTCAGCCCCACCTAATAAACAGACACGTGTCAGTCTGCTGGGCTCTGCCCCAGACTGGAGTCACCTCTCAGATCAAAATTCCTTTACTCCAAAATACACATAAGATTCACTGTGACCGTGTGTTTAGAGACAGAAACTGATTTCACTTCACATTTCATTGCAGGACCTCATGCTAGATAATTGTGCTCAGTGGCCAGACTCTCCCAGTCTCATTCTCACAATTTCCTGCCTTACCCTGTAACCTTTGTGTACGGTCTACAGGACCAGTGTGTATCTGAGTCAATGAGACTCTCTCTGGCCTTTCTCCCCAGTCCATCTCCAGGACCAGTGTGTATCTGAGTCAATGGGACTCTCTCCGACCTTTCTCCCCAGTCCATCTCCAGGACCAGTGTGTATCTGAGTCAATGGGATTCTCTCTGACCTTTCTCCCCAGTCCATCTCCAGGACCAGTGTTTATCTGAGTCAATGGGATTCTCTCTGACCTTTTTCCCCAATCGATCTCCAGAAGCTCTTTGAATCGGAAGGGTTCTGTCTGATTGGTGCTCTCACAATCCTGTGCTGGTTCACCTGCTGTTGTTCCTCAGTCTACAATCCATGTTTTCTCCAGCTGTGGCCCTTTCTCAATCGCACAGTCTTTCCCCAGGAGATCTAAATATGGCAGAGCAGAAAATGAGAACAATATTGATGTTGTGAACTGGAATGTAGTGTACAATTTTCCTCCAATGTTTCAGATAAGTAAAAGTTCAGGGCCGAGTATTTCTGTTTGATTTTATCCATTTCCTCAGATCCTCGTCCTGCCTGCCTGGGCTTCTCAAACATTACCAGAATTCTGGATGCAAATGTACAATTTCTCTGTGCTTTAGAGAAACCGGCACTATCTGATCTCACTGAGACCATCCTCCCCGGGTTACACACTGTCTGATCTCACTGGGCCCATCCTCCCCGGGTTACGCACTGTTAGATCTCACTTCACCCATCCTCCCCGGGTTAAACACTGTCTGATCTCACTGGGCCCATCCTCCCTGGGTTACACAGTGTCTGATCTCACTGGGCCCATCCTCCTCGGGTTACACACTGCCTGATCTCACTGGGCTCATCCTCCCCGGGTTACACACTGTCTGATCTCACTGGGCCCATCCTCCCCGGGTTACACACTGTCTGATCTCACTGGGCTCATCCTCCCCGGGTTACACACTGTCTGATCTCACTGGGCCCATCCTCCCCGGGTTACACACTGTCTGAGCTCACTGGGCCCATCCTCCCCGGGTTACACACTGCCTGATCTCACTGGGCTCATCCTCCCCGGGTTACACACTGTCTGATCTCACTGGGCCTATCCTCCCCGGGTTACACACTGTCTCATCTCTCTGGGCCCATCCTCCCCGGGTTACACACTGTCTGATCTCACTGGGCCCATCCTCCCCGGGTTACACTGCCTGATCTCACATTGCCCATCCTCCCAGGGTTACACACTGTCTGATCTCACTGGGCCCATCCTCCCCGGGTTAAACACTGTCTTATTTCACTGGGCCCATCCTCCCCGGGTTACACACTGTCTGATCTCCCTGGGCCCATCCTCCCCGGGTTACACACTCTCTGATCTCACTGGGCTCATCCTCCCCGGGTTACACACTGTCTGATCTCACTGGGCCAATCCTCCCCGGGTTACACACTGTCTGATCTCACTGGGCCCATCCTCCCCGGGTTACACACTGTCTGATCTCACTGGGCCCATCCTCCCCGGGTTACACACTGCCTGATCTCACTGGGCTCATCCTCCCCGTGTTACACACTGTCTGATCTCACTGGGCTCATCCTCCCCGGGTTACACACTGTCTGATCTCACTGGGCCCATCCTCCCCGGGTTACACACTGTCTGATCTCACTGGGCCCATCCTCCCCGGGTTACACACTGCCTGATCTCACTGGGCTAATCCTCCCCGGGTTACACACTGTCTGAGCTCACTGGGCCCATCTTCCCCGGGTTACACACTGCCTGATCTCACTGGGCTCATCCTCCCCGGGTTACACACTGTCTGATCTCACGAGGCTCATCCTCCCCGGGTTACACACTGCCTGATCTCACTGGGCACATCCTCCCCGGGTTACACACTGTCTGATCTCACTGGGCCTATCCTCCCGGGGTTACACACTGTCTGATCTCTCTGGGCCCATCCTCCCCGGGTTACACACTGTCTGATCTCACTGGGCCCATCCTCCCCGGGTTACACACTGTCTGATCTCCCTGGGCCCATCCTCCCCGGGTTACACACTGCCTGATCTCACTGGGCCCATCCTCCCCGGGTTACACACTGTCTGATCTCACTGGGCCCAACCTCCCCGGGTTACACACTGTCTGATCTCACTGGGCTCATCCTCCCCGGGTTACACACTGCCTGATCTCACTGGGCCCATCCTCCCCGGGTTACACACTGCCTGATCTCACTGGGCCCATCTTCCCCGGGTTACACACTGCCTGATCTCACTGGGCCCATCCTCCCCGGGTTACACACTGTCTGATCTCACTGGGCCCATCTTCCCCGGGTTACACACTGCCTGATCTCACTGGGCTCATCCTCCCCGGGTTACACACTGTCTGATCTCACGGGGCTCATCCTCCCCGGGTTACACACTGCCTGATCTCACTGGGCACATCCTCCCCGGGTTACACACTGTCTGATCTCACTGGGCCTATCCTCCCGGGGTTACACACTGTCTGATCTCTCTGGGCCCATCCTCCCCGGGTTACACACTGTCTGATCTCACTGGGCCCATCCTCCCCGGGTTACACTGCCTGATCTCACTGGGCCCATCCTCCCAGGGTTACACACTGTCTGATCTCACTGGGCCCATCCTCCCCGGGTTACACACTGTCTGATCTCCCTGGGCCCATCCTCCCCGGGTTACACACTGCCTGATCTCACTGGGCCCATCCTCCCCGGGTTACACACTGTCTGATCTCACTGGGCCCATCTTCCCCGGGTTACACACTGCCTGATCTCACTGGGCCCATCCTCCCTGGGTTACACACTGTCTGATCTCCCTGGGCCCATCCTCCCCGGGTTACACACTGCCTGATCTCACTGGGCCCATCCTCCCTGGGTTACACACTGCCTGATCTCACTGGGCCCATCCTCCCCGGGTTACACACTGTCTGATCTCCCTGGGCCCATCCTCCCCGGGTTACACACTGCCTGATCTCACTGGGCCCATCCTCCCCGGGTTACACACTGCCTGATCTCACTGGGCCCATCCTCCCCGGGTTACACACTGTCTGATCGCACTGGGCCCATCCTCCCCGGGTTACACACTGTTTGATCTTACTGGGCCCATCCTCCCAGGGTTACACACTGCCTGATCTCACTGGGCCCATCCTCCCCGGGTTACACACTGTCTCATCTCACTGGGCCCACCCTCCCCGGGTTACACACTGTCTGATCTCACTGGGCACATCCTCTACGGGTTACACACTGTTTGATCTTACTGGGCCCATCCTCCCAGGGTTACACACTGTCTGATCTCAGTGGGCCCATCCTCCCCGGGTTACACTGCCTGATCTCACTGGGCCCATCCTCTCAGGGTTACACACTGTCTGATCTCACTGGGCCCAACCTCCCCGGGTTACACACTGTCTGATCTCACTGGGCCCATCCTCCCCGGGTTACACACTGTCTGATCTCACTGGGCCCATCCTCCCCGGGTTACACACTGTCTGATCTCACTGGGCCCATCCTCCCCGGGTTACACACTGTCTGATCTCCCTGGGCCCATCCTCCCCGGGTTACACACTGTCTGATCTCACTGGGCCTATCCTCCCCGGGTTACACACTGTCTGATCTCCCTGGGCCCATCCTCCCCGGGTTACACACTGTCTGATCTCACTGGGCCTATCCTCCCCGGGTTACACACTGCCTGATCTCACTGGGCCCATCCTCCCCGGGTTACACACTGTCTGATCTCACTGGGCCCAACCTCCCCGGGTTACACACTGCCTGATCTCACTGGGCCCATCCTCCCCGGGTTACACACTGTCTGATCTCACTGGGCCCAACCTCCCCGGGTTACACACTGCCTGATCTCACTGGGCCCATCCTCCCCGGGTTACACACTGTCTGATCTCACTGGGCCCAACCTCCCCGGGTTACACACTGCCTGATCTCACTGGGCCCAACCTCCCCGGGTTACACACTGTCTGATCTCACTGGGCCCATCCTCCCCGGGTTACACACTGTCTGATCTCACTGGGCCCATCCTCCCCGGGTTACGCACTGTCTGATCTCACTGGGCCCATCCTCCCCGGGTTACACACTGTCTGATCTCACTGGGCCCATCCTCCCCGGGTTACACACTGTCTGATCTCACTGGGCCCATCCTCCCTGGGTTACACGCTGTCTGAACTCACTGAGCCCATCCTCCCCGTGTTACATAGAAACATAGAAGATAGGAGCAGGAGTAGGCCATTCGGCCCCTCGAGCCTGTTCCGCCATTTAATGAGATCATAGCTGATCATCCAAATTCAGTACCCTGTCCCTGCTTTCTCCCCATATCCCTTGATCCCCTTAGCCTTAAGAAATATATCTAACTCCTTCTTGAAAATATTTAATGTATTGGTCTCAACTGTCTTCTGTGGTAGAGAATTCCACAGGTTCACCACTCTCTGGGTGAAGAAATTCCTCCACATCTCAGTCCTAAATGGCTTACCCCTTATCCTTAGACTGTGACCCCTGGTTCTGGACTCCCCCGCCATCAGGAACATCCTTCCTGCATCTAGTCCGTCTAGTCCAGTTAGAATTTTATAAGTTTCTATGAGATCCCCTCTCATTCTTCCAAATTCTAGCGAATATAAGCCTAATTGACCCAATCTCTCCTCATACGTCATTCCTGCCATCCCAGCTATCAGTCTGGTGAATCTTCGCTGCACTCTCTCCATGGCAAGAACATCCTTCCTCAGATAAGGTGACCAAAACTGCACACAATACTCAAGGTCTGGTCTCACCAAGGCCCTGTACAACTGCAGCAAGACATCCTTGCTCCTGTACTCGAATCCTCCTGCTATGAAGGCCAACATACCATTTGCCTTCTTAACCGCCTGCTGCACCTGCATGCTTACCTTCAGCGACTGGTGCACAAGGACACCCAGGTCTCGTTGCACTTCCCCTTTTCCCAATCTATTGCCGTTCAGATAATAATCTGTCTTCCTGTTTTTGCCACCGAAGTGGATAACCTCGCATTTATCCACATTATACTGCATTTGCCATACATCCGCCGAATCTCCCAACCTGTCCAAATCACACTGTCTGATCTCACTGGGCCCATCCTCCCCGGGTTACATACTGTCTCATCACACTGGGCCCATCCTCCCCGGGTTGCACACTGTCTGATCTCACTGGGTCCATCATTCCCAGGTTACACACTGTCTGATCTCACTGGGCCCATCCTCCCCGGGTTACACAACCATAGAAATTTACTGCACAGAAGGGGGCCAGTCGGCACATCCTCTCCGTGCCGGCCGACACTGTCAGATCTCACTGGGCTCATCCTCCCCGGGTTACACACTGTCTGATCTCACTGGGCCCAACCTCACCTTAATCCCACTTTCCAACACTTGGTCCGTAGCCTTGTAGGTTACAGCACTTCAAGTGCATATCCAAGTAATTTGTTAACTGTGATGAGGGTCTCTGCCTCTACCACCCTTTCAGGCAGTAAGTTCCAGACCTCCACCACCCTCTGGGTGAAAATATTTCTCCTCAAATCCTCTCTAATCCTTGACCACCTGCTTTAAATATATGCCCCCTGGCTATTGACCCTTCTGCTAAGGGAAATAGTCTTTCCTATCCACTCTATCTAGGCCCCTCATAATTTTATACACCTCTATTAAAAAAAATCAAATCAACTTTTATTGTCATTGTTAGTGCACAAGTGCAGTACAACGAAATGTAGGCTTGCGGCTCCCGAGAGTGTACATTTGGATTAAGACATTTAAACATTCAACATACATTTGGCTTGTAGTATATTAACATAAATATAACCATATAAAGTGCATTGGCAGATGTGCAGGCTTTAGAGTTTATTTGTGGAGTTCAGTAGGATGACAGCCCTGGGAAAGAAGCTGTTCCTAAATCTGGTCGTGCGGGTGCGAATGCATCTGTAGCGTCTCCCAGATGGCAGGAGGGCGAACAGACTGTGGCTGGTGTGGGTAGGGTCTTTGATGATAGACCGTGATCTCCGTAGACAGCGTTTCTGGTATATGTGCTCTATGGTCTGTAGCCGGGTGCCGGTAATGCGTTGGGCAGTTTTGACTACCTGCTGCAGGGCTTTCCGGTCATAGTAGCTACAGCTGCCATACCATACTGTGATACAGTTTGTCAGGATGCTCTCTATAGTGCAGCGGTAAAAGTTAGAGAGGATCAGGGGTGACAGATTACATCCCTTCAGCCTCCTTAGGAAATATAGGCGATGCTGGGCCTTCTTCACCAGAGAGGAGGTGTTGAGGGACCAGGAGAGATCTTCCGTGATGTGGACTCCGAGGAACTTAAAGCTGTCCACCCTTTCCACCACTGCCCCATTGATGTGGATGGGGGTGTGACTTCTGCCTTTGGACTTCCTGAAGTCCACAATGATTTCTTTTGTTTTCTTGGTGTTAAGGGCCAGGTTGTTATTGGCGCACCACCTCACGAGATGCTGGACCCCCTCTGTTCCCTCAGGTCTCCCCTCAGCCTCCTCTGTTCCAAAGAAAATAACCCCAGTCTATTCAAGCTTTCCACATAGCTAAAATTCCTCTGCCCAAGCAAAATCCTCGTACATCTCCTCTGCACCCCCTCTAGTGCAATCACATCCTTCCTGAAATGTGGTGACCAGAACTGCTCGCAGTGTTCTAGCTGTGGCCTAATTAGTGTTTTATACAGAAGTAGGCCCCAGGCCGTGGAGCGGGCGATGGTGAGGAGGAGGCTGCAGCGATTGGAGCATTCACATCCCAACGCTGTGTTCGGCGAGTCAGGCAGAGGAGCGCAGCGCAACGAGCAGCAGCAGCAGACTCAATGACAAGCTGCAGCACGTCGGCCGGCAGCTCCGTTTCGGGTAACTCGCAGTCCGGATGGGAGCCGGGCATGGTGGACAGAGCGGGAGAAGCAGGCCACCACACGTGGAGCCGGCAGGGACATCGTGCTCCCACAGCCACGGGAAGCCATTGTATTGACTCTGAACGCGGCGCTGTATGTATAGCTGACGCGTCCCTATGGGGAACAAGCATTCCATTGTACTTGTTACATATGGCAAATAAATCTAACCTGAATCTGAATCTGAGTTCAAGCAGAACCTCCCTGCTCTTATATTCTCTGCCTCGGCTAATAAAGACCTTTCTCCCCGGTCCATCCACTAGAGGGTGCAGAGGAGATGTAATTTTTTTCACCGAAGGTGGTGGGGGTCTGGAACTTACTGCCTGAAAGGGTGGTAGAAACAGAGAACCTCAGCAAATTTAAAAAGCACTTGGGTGTGCACCTGAAGAGCCGTAACCTACAGGGCTACTGACCAAGAGTCTGCAGGACCAGTTCATGGAATGCATTTGAGACAGTTTCCTAGAACAATATATCATGGAACCAACCAGGGAACAGGCAATTTTAGATCTCGTACTGTGCAATGAGACAGGGTTAATTAGCAATCTCATAGTAAAGGATCCTCTGGGGCAGTGTGATCATAATATGATAGAATTTCACATTCATTTTGAGAATGAATTGCCTAAGTCCGAAACTAGAGTCTTAAAGTTAATTAAAGCCAATTACATAGGTATGAGGGGCGAGTTGGCCAAGGTAGATTGGAAAAATAGATTTTAAAAGGTGTGGTGGTGGATAAGCAGTGGCTAGCATTTAAAGAAATATTTCATAATTCTCAACAAAAATACATTTCATTGAGAAACATTGAAACATAGAAGATAGGAGCAGGAGTAGGCCATTCGGCCCCTTGAGCCTGCTCCGCCATCCAATGCGATCATGGCTGATCATCCAAATTCAGTACCCTGTCACTGCTTTCTCCCAATATCCCTTGATCAGGAGAAGGGGTTGGCCATTTAGGACTGAGATGAGGAGGAATTTCTTCCCTCAGAGGCTGTGAATCTGTGGAATTCTCTGCCCCAGAGGGCTGTGAGTGCTGAGTCTTTGAGTATATTCAAGGCTGAGAGATGGATTTTTGGACTCTGGGGAATCCAGTCATATAGAGATGGGGCGGGAGAGTGGAGTGAGGTCGATGATCAGCCAGGATCTGATTGAATGTGGGAGCAGGCTCGAGGGCCGTGTCACCCACTCCTGCTCCTGTTTCTGATGTTCTGAAGGTGCTGGAAAGTGGGACTGGGGAGGATCGCTCTCTGTCGGTCAGGCCGGCGTGGATAAGACTCCTTCTGAGCTGTAAATGTCTGTGATCCTCGGTCCCCACACTCACCCGCACCATCGCCGCCAGCCCAGTCTCAGATCCGGCTCCATCCGCCGCTCCTCAGTCCGGTTTCCAGCGGCTCCCCCGTAACTCGGCCATTTTATCTCCGGAACTGTTTCTTCCTCAACCGAGTTTTACAGGAGCCAGCGCTTCATCCGGGGAGTGAGAGCAGCACTGAGCATGTGCACTGCGCGCCACAGAGCGCGCAAGTGCAACAAATCAATGTCGATCACTGAGTCCGTCTCTTCTGTTGGCTGCGACTCATAGATTGACAGCTGCGCTCACCGATCAGAGCCCGGAACGCCATAGGGCCCCGTCCACTCTGTTCAGAGGCGCTGGCGGCTCGGGGTCACGTGACTCCTGATGTGACCCCGCGCTTCAGCGCGAGCCCGGGCGCGCGCGGATGACGACATAACCCCGCCCACAGCGGCTGCCGTTGCTGAGGGGCGTGGTCATTCCCATTGCGCCTGCACCGGATGCAATGCTTAATTAAGCCCACGTCATCAGTGCTAGTGCTGGTATTGGTCCTACTCCTGCAGTATTAACAGTGAGACTTATCTCACAGCAATGGTCCTGTTTGACAAACATATTGGATTTCTTTGAGGATATAATTAGTGGAGTAGACAAAGGGAACTGGTAGATGTGGTGTATTTGGATTTTCAGCAGGCCTTCGATAAGGTCCCACACAAGAGGTTGGTGAACAAAATTAGGGCACTTGGAATTGGGGGTAATATATTAGCATGGATTGAGAATTGGTTAACAGACAGAAAACAAAGAGTAGGGATCAACGGGTCTTTTTCAGGATGGCAGGCTGTGACTAGTGGGGTACCCCAAGGATCGGTGTTTGGGCTGCAGCTATTCACAATCTATATCAATGATTTGGATGAGGGGACTAAATGTAACATTTCCAAATTTGCTGATGACACAAAGCTAGGTGGCAGTGTCAGTTGTGAAGAGGGTGTGAAGAGGCTCCAAGGGGATCTCGACCAGCTCAGTGAGAGGGCGAGAACGTGGCAGATGGAATATAATGTGGATAAATGTGAAGATATCCACTTTGGTAGAAAAAAACAGACAGGCAGAGTATTTCCTAATTGGTGAAAGATTGGGGAATGCAGATGCTTAAAGGAACTTGGGTGTACTTGTACATGAGTCACTGAAAGTGAATGTGCAGGTGCAGCAAGCCATTAGGAAGGCAAATGGTATGTTGGCCTTCAGTACAAGAGGATTTGAGTACAGGAGTAAATAAGTCTTACTTCAATTATATAGGACCTTGGTGAGACCACACCTCGAGTACTGTGTACAATTTTGGACTCCTTACCTAAGGAAGGATATACTTGCCATAGAGGGAGTACAACGAAGGTTCACGAGATTGATTCCTGGGATGGCGGGACTGTCGTATGAGAAGAGATTGAGTAAACTAGGACTGTATTCTCTTGAAATCAGAAGAACGAGAGGGGATCTCATTGAAGCATACAAAATTATTACAGGGCATGATAGGGTGGATGCTGGGAGAATGTTTCCCTTGGTTGGGGAGCCTAGCGCCAGGGCCCACAGCCTCAGGATAAAGGGTAGGACATTCAGGACTGAGATGAGAAGAAATTTCTTCACAAGGAGGGTGGCGAATCTTTGGAATTCTCTACCCCAGAGAGCTGTGGATGCTCAGTAATTGGGTATATTCAAAACAGAAGTCAATATTTTTCTGACTAGTAAGGGCATCAAGGAATATGGTGATAAGGTAGTTGAATGGATCTCAGCCATGATCTCATTGAATGGCGGAGAAGGCTCGAAGGGCCAAATGAGCTACTCATGCTCCTATTTCTTATGTTCTTATGTAATGGTAAATCCCTCACTCTGTCAGTGCTGTGCCTGGTCCTGGTCCCACTCCTGCAGTATTAACAGTGAGCTTTATCTCACAGCACTGGTGAATCTCTCACTCTCTCAGACTGAACCCTCCCTCTCTCCGACTGAATCGCCCCTCTCTCAGTCTGAACCACCCCATCTCTCAGCCTGAACCACCCCCCGCCACCCTCATGTCTCAGACTGAACTGTCCCCTCTCTCAGACTGAACCGCCCCTTCTCTGAGTGAACCGCCCCCTCTCTTGGACTGAACCCCCCTTTCGACTGAACCGCCCCCTCTCTCAGACTGAACTGCCCCCTCTCTCAGACTGAACCGCCCCTCTCTCAGACTGAAATGCCCCCTCTCTCAGACTGGACTGCCCCCACTCCTGGGCTGAAGTTCATCCATGCGATCTTTGAATGTTTGCCATTGCCTAGCCACCGTCAACACTTTGAGTGACATTCCCCAATCAATCCTACCCAACTCGCGCCTCAGACCATCATAGTTTCCTTTATTTAAATTCAGGACCCTAGTCTGAGTCAACTACCTCATTCTCCATCTTAATGAAGAATTCTATCATATGATGATCGCTCCGACCCAAGGGGCCTCGTACAACAAGATTGCTAATTAATCCTTTCTCATTACATAATACCCAGTCTAAGATGGCCTGATCTCTGGTTGGTTCCTCGACATATTGGTCCAGGAAACCATCCTGTAAACACTCCAGGAATTCCTCCTCCACAGTATTGTTACTAATTTGGTTAGCCCAATCTATATGTAGATTAACGTCACCCATGATGACTGCTGTGCCCTTATTGCACGCTTCTCTAATTTCCCTTTTAATGCCATCCCCAACCTCCGCATTACTGTTTCGAGGTCTATGTATGACTTCCAGTAACGTTTTCTGCCCCTTGGTATTTCTCAGTTCTACCCATACAGATTCCACATCATCAGAGCTAATATCATTTCTTACAATTGTGTTAATCCCTTCTTTAACCAGCAATGCTCTCAGACTGAACCATCCCCTCTCTCAGAATGAACCCTCCTCTCCCTGACTGAACCGTCCCTGTCTCGGACTGAACACCACCTCTCTCGGACTGAACTGTCCCTCTCTCGGACTGAACTGCCACTCCCTCGAACTGAACACCCACTCTCTCGGACTGAACCACACCCCGCTCGGACTGAAATGCCCTTTCTCAGATTTAACCGCCCCCTCTCTCAGACTGAACCCCCCTCTCTCAGACTGAACCGTCCCTCGGACTGAACACTCATTCTCTCGGACTGAACCCCCCATCTCTCGGTCTGAACCGCCCCCTCTCTCAGACTGAACCGCACCCCCTTCTCAGACTGAACCCCCCTCTCTCAGATTGAACCGTCCCCACACTCAGACTGAAATGCCCCCTCTCTCAGACTAAACCGCCCGCTCTCTCAGACTGAACCACCGCCGCTCTCAGAGTGAATCGCCCCTTCTCTGAGGCAGAACCGCACCTGTCTCAAACTGAACCGTGCTCTCACTCAGACTGAACGCCCCCCACCTCTCTCGCATTGAACCGCCCCCTCTCTCGGACTGAACCGCCCCCTCTCTCAGACTGAATCATCCCTCTCTGACTGAACCGTCCCTATCTCGGACTGAACACCCACATCTCTCGGACTGAACCGTCCCCTCTCTCGGACTGAACCGTCCCCTCTCTCGGACTGAACCGTCCCATCTCTCGGACTGAACCGCCCCTCTCTCAGACTGAACCGCCGAACCGCCCCCTCTCTCAGACTGAACCGCCCCCTCTCTCAGATTGAACCGTCCCCTCTCTCAGACTGAACTGCCCCTCTCTCAGACTGAACCGCCCCCTCTCTCAGACTGAACCACCCCCTCTCTCAGACTGAACCGTCCCCTCTCTCAGGCTGAACACCCCCCTCTCTCAGACAGAACCGCCCCTCTCTCAGACTGTCCCCTCACTCAGACTGAATCGCCCCCTCACTCAGACTGAACCGCCCCCACTCTCAGACTGAACCCCCCTCTCTCAGACAGAACCGCCCCTCTCTCAGACTGTCCCCTCACTCAGACTGAATCGCCCCCACTCTCAGACTGAACCCCCCTCTCTCAGACTGAACAGCCCCTCTCTCAGACTGAACAGCCCCTCTCTCAGACTGAACCGTCCCCACTCTCAGATTGAATCGTCCCCTCTCTCAGACTGAACCGCCGCTCTCTCAGACTGAACCGCCCCCTCTCAGACTGAACCGCCCCCTCTCTCAGACTGAACCGTCCCCTCTCTCAGACTGAACTGTCCCCTCTCTCAGACTGAACCGTCCCCTCTTTCAGACTGAACCGTCCCCTCTCTCAGACTGAACCGTCCCCTCTCTCAGACTGAACCGTCCCCTCTTTCAGACTGAACCGTCCCCTCTCTCAGACTGAACTGTCCCCTCTCTCAGACTGAACCGTCCCCTCTCTCAAACTGAACCGTCCCCTCTCTCAGACTGAACTGTCCCCTCTCTCAGACTGAACCGTCCCCTCTCTCAGACTGAACCGCCCCCTCTCTCAAACTGAACCGTCCCCTCTCTCAGACTGAACTGTCCCCTCTCTCAGACTGAACCGCCCCCTCTCTCAGACTGAACCGCCCCCTCTCTCAGTCTGAACCGTCCCCTCTCTCAGACTGAACCGCCCCCTCTCTCAGACTGAACCGTCCCCTCTCTCAGACTGAACCGTCCCCTCTCTCAGACTGAACCGTCCCCTCTCTCAGACTGAACCGTCCCCTCTCTCAGACTGAACCGCCCCCTCTCTCAGACTGAACCGTCCCCTCTCTCAGACAGAACCGCCCCCTCTCTCCGACAGGACCATCTCCTCTCTCAGACTGAACCGCACCATCTCTCAGACTGAACCGCGCCATCTCTCAGACTGAACCGCCCCTCTCTCAGACTGAACCGCCCCATCTCTCAGACTGAAACAATTCAAATCAATTCAATTCAATTCAATTCAATTCAAATCACTTTATTGGCATGACAAGTTACATCTTATGTTGCCAAAGCATCGAAAAACATTCACAAAAATACAGATCTATCCATACAGTGTATAAACAGATATATCCCTGAGTGTATAAATATACTTTCATATAATTTATTTATACTCTTTTCTTATATTTAGTGGTTGTCCCTCTGTTTATGGCAAGCTGTAACATAGTGTGCCGCTAGTGTTACACAATTTCTATCTTCCCCTAGTAGGTATGGGAGCTTTTGGTCGTCATTCAAATTTCTGAATTCCGGGCATATTTTTGTGAATTTTGGGTAGAAATTCTCCCTTATGCCCTGATATTTTCTACAAGCTGTGAGGAAGTGCATCTTTGTCTCCACCACTCCCTGACTGCAGTGAGAGCATATCCTGTTCTCTCTTGGTAGCCGGGTCTGCCTGTGTCTACCTTTTTCGATCGCCAGGTTATGTTCACTAAGTCTGTACATTGTCAAAGTTTTTCTCAGTTTGCTATCCTTTACCATGGTCAGGTAATCAGCCATGTTGTATTGTCTGTTTAGGGCCAAGTAGCAATTGAGTTTGCTTTGGGTTTTTGTTGTTTCTGCCCAATATGACAGATATTTTTCCTTTTGCATAGCGACGATTGTATTGGGTCGAATTCTTTGTGTTACGCTGTCACTGTCCTGGGGCTGGTTATTGTTAGTAGTGTTAGTAGTTACTTCACTGAGTCCCAGGACTAGTTGACTGAGGGTATTCTTCTTTATGGTCCTCTCTTGGCATTTCAGGGCTTCGTAATGATAGCATTGGGGGTTACTCATTTCTAGGTGTTTCCAAAATTTGGTGGCTCTTTTTTTGGATAGTGATTATGAATGGATATTGGCCTAGTTCTGCCCTGCATGCATTGTTTATGGTTTTCCTTTGTGTCCGGAGGATACTTTTACAGAATTCTGCATGTAGGATCTCAATTGGGTGTTTATCCCATTTTGCAAATTCTTGTTGCACCCCTCTCTCAGACTGAACTGCCCCATCTCTCAGACTTAACACCCCTCTCTCAGACTGAACCGTCCTCTCTCTCAGACTGAACGCCCTCTCTCTCAGACTGAACCGCCACCTCTCTCAGACTTAACCGTCCCCTCTCTCAGGCTGAACCGCCCCCTCTCTCAGACTGAACTGCCCCTATCTCAGACTGAACCCCCATCTCTCAGATTGAACCGTCCCCTCAAACAGACTGCACCACCCCCACTCTCAGACTGAACCCCCCTCTCTCAGACTGAACAGGCCCTCTCTCAGACTGAACCGCCGAACCGCCCCCTCTCTCAGACTGAACCGTCCCCTCTCTCAGACTGAACACCCCCTCTCTCAGACTAAACCGCCCCCTCTCTCAGACTGAACCGTCCCCTCTCTCAGACGGAACCGTCCCCTCTCTCAAACTGAACCGTCCCCTCTCTCCGACTGGATCATCTCCTCTCTCAGACTGAACCGCCCCCTCTATCAGACTGAACCGCCCCATCTCTCAGACTGAATCACCCCATCTCTCAGACTGAACCGCCCCTATCTCAGACTGAACCGTCCCCTCTCTCAGACTGAACCGTCTCCTCTCTCAAACTGAATCGTCCCCTCTCTCAGACTGAACCGCCCCTCTCTCAGACTGAAACGCTCCTCTCAGACTGAAACGCCCCTCTCTCAGACTGAAACGCCACTCTCAGACTGAAACGCCACTCTCTGACAGAAACGCCCCTCTCTCAGACTGAACCGCCCCATCTCTCAGACTGAACCGCCCTCTCTCAGACTGAACGGTCCCCTCTCTCAGACTGAACACCCTCTATCTCACACTGAACCGCTCCATCTCTCAGCCTGAACCGCCCCATCTCTCAGACTGAACCATCCCCTCTCTCAGACTGAACCGTCCCCTCTCTCAGACTGAACCGCCTCCTCTCTCAGACTGAACCACCGCCGCTCTCAGAGTGAATCGCCCCTTCTCTCAGACTGAACCGCCCCTCTCTCAGACTGAACCGTGCTCTCACTCAGACTGAACGCCCCCCACCTCTCTCGCATTGAACCGCCCCCTCTCTCGGACTGAACCGCCCCCTCTCTCAGACTGAATCATCCCTCTCGGACTGAACCGTCCCTATCTCGGACTGAACACCCACATCTCTCGGACTGAACCGCCCCCTCTCTCGGACTGAAACGTCCCATCTCTCAGACTGAACCGCCGAACCGCCCCCTCTCTCAGACTGAACCGCCCCCTCTCTCAGATTGAACCGCCCCCTCTCTCAGACTGAACTGCCCCTCTCTCAGACTGAACCGCCCCCTCTCTCGGACTGAACCACCCCCTCTCTCAGACTGAACCGTCCCCTCTCTCAGGCTGAACACCCCCCTCTCTCAGACAGAACCGCCCCTCTCTCAGACTGACCCCCCATCTCTCAGACTGAACCGTCCCCTCACTCAGACTGCACCGCCCCCACTCTCAGACAGAACCCCCCTCTCTCAGACTGAACAGCCCCTCTCTCAGACTGAACAGCCCCTCTCTCAGACAGAACCGCCCCTCTCTCAGACAGAACCGTCCCCACTCTCAGACTGAATCGTCCCCTCTCTCAGACTGAACCGCCCCCTCTCAGACTGAACCGCCCCCTCTCTCAGACTGAACCGTCCCCTCTCTCAGACGGAACCGTCCCCTCTCTCAAACTGAACCGTCCCCTCTCTCAGACTGAACCGTCCCCTCTCTCAGACTGAACCGTCCCCTCTCTCAGACTGAACCGTCCCCTCTCTCAGACTGAACCGTCCCCTCTCTCAGACTGAACCCCCCTCTCTCAGACTGTACCATCTCCTCTCTCAGACTGAACCCCCCTCTCTCAGACTGAACCGTCCCCTCTCTCAGACTGAACCGCCCACTCTCTCAGACTGAACCGTCCCCTCTCTCAGACTGAACCGTCCCCTCTCTCAGACTGTACCATCTCCTCTCTCAGACTGAACCGCCCCCTCTATCAGACTGAACCGCCCCATCTCTCAGACTGAATCACCCCATCTCTCAGACTGAACCGCCCCTATCTCAGACTGAACCGTCCCCTCTCTCAGACTGAACCGTCTCCTCTCTCAAACTGAATCGTCCCCTCTCTCAGACTGAACCGCCCCTCTCTCAGACTGAACCGTCCCCTCTCTCAGACTGAACACCCCCTCTCTCAGACTAAACCGCCCCATCTCTCAGACTGAACCGCCCCCTCTCAGTCTGAACCACCCCCTCTCTCAGACTGAACCGCCCCTCTCTCAGACTGAAACAATTCAATTCAATTCAATCAATTCAATTCAAATCACTTTGTTGGCATGACAAGTTACATCTTATGTTGCCAAATCATCTTAAAACATTCACAAAAATACAGATCTATCCATACAGTGTATAAACAGAAATATATCCCTGAGTGTATAAATATACTTTCATATAATTTATATATACTCTTTTCTTATATTTAGTGGTTGTCCCTCTGTTTATGGCAAGCTGCAACATAGTGTGCCGCTAGTGTTACACAATTTCTCTCTTCCCCTAGTAGGTATGGGAGTTTTTGGTCGTCATTCAAATTTCTGAATTCCGGGCATATTTTTATGAATTTTGAATAGAAATTCTCCCTTATGCCCTGATATTTTCTACAAGCTGTGAGGAAGTGCATCTCTGTCTCCACCACTCCCTGACTGCAGAGAGAGCATATCCTGTCCTCTCTTGGCAGCCGGGTCTGCCTGTGTCTACCTTTTTCGATCGCCAGGTTATGTTCACTAAGTCTGTACATTGTCAAAGTTTTTCTCAGTTTGCTATCCTTTACCATGGTCAGGTAATCAGCCATGTTGTATTGTCTGTTTAGGGCCAAGTAGCAATTGAGTTTGCTTTGGGTTTTTGTTGTTTCTGCCCAATATGACAGATATTTTTCCTTTTGCTTAGCGACGATTGTGTTGGGTCGAATTCTTTGTGTTACGCTGTCACTGTCCTGGGGCTGGTTATTGTTAGTAGTGTTAGTCGTTACTTCACTGAGTCCCAGGACTAGTTGACTGAGGGTATTCTTCTTTATGGTCCTCTCTTGGCATTTCAGGGCTTCGTAATGATAGCATTGGGGGTTGCTCATTTCTAGGTGTTTCCAAAATTTGGTGGCTCTTTTTTTGGATAGTGATTATGAATGGATATTGGCCTAGTTCTGCCCTGCATGCATTGTTTATGGTTTTCCTTTGCGTCCGGAGGATACTTTTACAGAATTCTGCATGTAGGATCTCAATTGGGTGTTTATCCCATTTTGCAAATTCTTGTTGCACCCCTCTCTCAGACTGAACTGCCCCATCTCTCAGACTTAACACCCCTCTCTCAGACTGAACCGTCCTCGCTGTCAGACTGAACGCCCTCTCTCTCAGACTGAACCGCCACCTCTCTCAGACTTAACCGTCCCCTCTCTCAGGCTGAACCCCCCCCTCTCTCAGACTGAACCGCCCCTCTCTCAGACTGAACCCCCATCTCTCAGACTGAACCGTCCCCTCAAACAGACTGCACCGCCCCCACTCTCAGACTGAACCCCCCCCTCTCAGACTGAACAGGCCCTCTCTCAGACTGAACCAGCCCCACTCTCAGACTGAATCGTTCCCTCTCTCAGACTGAACCGTCCCCTCTCTCAGACTGAACTGCCGCTCTCTCAGACTGAACCGCCCTCTCCCTCAGACACAACCAACCCTATCTCAGACTGAACCACCCCTCTCTCAGACAGAACCGCCCCCTCTCTCAGACTGGACTGCCCCCTCTCTCAGACTGAACCGCCCCATCTCTCAGACTGAAACGTCCCGTCTCTCAGACTGAACCGTCCCCTCTCTCAGACTGAACCGCCCCCTCTCTCAGACTGAACCGCCCCCTCTCTCAGACTGAACTGCCCCTCTCTCAGACTGAACCGTCCCCTCTCTCAGACGGAACACCCCCTCTCTCAGACTGAACCGCCCCATCTCTCAGACTGAACCGCCCCCTCTCAGACTGAACCGACCCTCTCTCAGACTGAACCGCCCCTCTCTCAGACTGAAACGCCCCTCTCTCAGACTGAAACGCCCCTCTCTCAGACAGAAACGCCCCTCGCTCAGACTGAACCACCCCATCTCTCAGACTGAACCGCCCTCTCTCAGACTGAACCGTCCCCTCTCTCAGACTGAACACCCCCTCTCTCAGACTAAACCGCCCCCTCTCTCAGACTGAACCGTCCCCTCTCTCAGACGGAACCGTCCCCTCTCTCAAACTGAACCGTCCCCTCTCTCAGACTGAACCGTCCCCTCTCTCAGACTGAACCGCCGAACCGCCCCCTCTCTCGGACTGAAACGTCCCATCTCTCAGACTGAACCGCCCCTCTCTCAGACTGAACCGCCGAACCGCCCCCTCTCTCAGACTGAACCGCCCCCTCTCTCAGACTGAACCGCCCCCTCTCTCAGACTGAACTGCCCCTCTCTCAGACTGAACCGCCCCCTCTCTCGGACTGAACCACCCCCTCTCTCAGACTGAACACCCCCCTCTCTCAGACAGAACCGCCCCTCTCTCAGACTGACCCCCCATCTCTCAGACTGAACCGTCCCCTCACTCAGACTGCACCGCCCCCACTCTCAGACAGAACCCCCCTCTCTCAGACTGAACAGCCCCTCTCTCAGACTGAACAGCCCCTCTCTCAGACAGAACCGTCCCCACTCTCAGACTGAATCGTCCCCTCTCTCAGACTGAACCGCCCCCTCTCAGACTGAACCGCCCCCTCTCTCAGACTGAACCGTCCCCTCTCTCAGACTGAACCGTCCCCTCTCTCAAACTGAACCGTCCCCTCTCTCAGACTGAACCGTCCCCTCTCTCAGACTGAACCGTCCCCTCTCTCAGACTGAACCGTTCCCTCTCTCAGATTGAACCGCCTCATCTCTCAACTGAACCGCCCCCTCTCTCAGACTGTACCATCTCCTCTCTCAGACTGAACCGCCCCCTCTCTCAGACAGAACCGCCCCCTCTCTCCGACTGGACCATCTCCTCTCTCAGACTGAACCGCCCCATCTCTCAGACTGAACCGTCTCCTCTCTCAAACTGAATCGTCCCCTCTCTCAGACTGAACCGTCTCCTCTCTCAAACTGAATCGTCCCCTCTCTCAGACTGAACCGCCCCTCTCTCAGACTGAACCGTCCCCTCTCTCAGACTGAACCGTCTCCTCTCTCAAACTGAATCGTCCCCTCTCTCAGACTGAACCGCCCCTCTCTCAGACTAAACCGCCCCATCTCTCAGACTGAACCGCCCCTCTCTCAGACTGAAATTCAATTCAATTCAATCAATTCAATTCAAATCACTTTGTTGGCATGACAAGTTACATCTTATGTTGCCAAATCATCTTAAAACATTCACAAAAATACAGATCTATCCATACAGTGTATAAACAGAAATATATCCCTGAGTGTATAAATATACTTTCATATAATTTATATCTACTCTTTTCTTATATTTAGTGGTTGTCCCTCTGTTTATGGCAAGCTGCAACATAGTGTGCCGCTAGTGTTACACAATTTCTCTCTTCCCCTAGTAGGTATGGGAGTTTTTGGTCGTCATTCAAATTTCTGAATTCCGGGCATATTTTTATGAATTTTGAATAGAAATTCTCCCTTATGCCCTGATATTTTCTACAAGCTGTGAGGAAGTGCATCTCTGTCTCCACCACTCCCTGACTGCAGAGAGAGCATATCGTGTCCTCTCTTGGCAGCCGGGTCTGCCTGTGTCTACCTTTTTCGATCGCCAGGTTATGTTCACTAAGTCTGTACATTGTCAAAGTTTTTCTCAGTTTGCTATCCTTTACCATGGTCAGGTAATCAGCCATGTTGTATTGTCTGTTTAGGGCCAAGTAGCAATTGAGTTTGCTTTGGGTTTTTGTTGTTTCTGCCCAATATGACAGATATTTTTCCTTTTGCTTAGCGACGATTGTGTTGGGTCGAATTCTTTGTGTTACGCTGTCACTGTCCTGGGGCTGGTTATTGTTAGTAGTGTTAGTCGTTACTTCACTGAGTCCCAGGACTAGTTGACTGAGGGTATTCTTCTTTATGGTCCTCTCTTGGCATTTCAGGGCTTCGTAATGATAGCATTGGGGGTTGCTCATTTCTAGGTGTTTCCAAAATTTGGTGGCTCTTTTTTTGGATAGTGATTATGAATGGATATTGGCCTAGTTCTGCCCTGCATGCATTGTTTATGGTTTTCCTTTGCGTCCGGAGGATACTTTTACAGAATTCTGCATGTAGGATCTCAATTGGGTGTTTATCCCATTTTGCAAATTCTTGTTGCACCCCTCTCTCAGACTGAACTGCCCCATCTCTCAGACTTAACACCCCTCTCTCAGACTGAACCGTCCTCGCTGTCAGACTGAACGCCCTCTCTCTCAGACTGAACCGCCACCTCTCTCAGACTTAACCGTCCCCTCTCTCAGGCTGAACCCCCCCCTCTCTCAGACTGAACCGCCCCTCTCTCAGACTGAACCCCCATCTCTCAGACTGAACCGTCCCCTCAAACAGACTGCACCGCCCCCACTCTCAGACTGAACCCCCCCCTCTCAGACTGAACAGGCCCTCTCTCAGACTGAACCAGCCCCACTCTCAGACTGAATCGTTCCCTCTCTCAGACTGAACCGTCCCCTCTCTCAGACTGAACTGCCGCTCTCTCAGACTGAACCGCCCTCTCCCTCAGACACAACCAACCCTATCTCAGACTGAACCACCCCTCTCTCAGACAGAACCGCCCCCTCTCTCAGACTGGACTGCCCCCTCTCTCAGACTGGACTGCCCCCTCTCTCAGACTGAACCGCCCCATCTCTCAGACTGAAACGTCCCGTCTCTCAGACTGAACCGTCCCCTCTCTCAGACTGAACCGCCCCCTCTCTCAGACTGAACCGCCCCCTCTCTCAGACTGAACTGCCCCTCTCTCAGACTGAACCATCCCCTCTCTCAGACGGAACACCCCCTCTCTCAGACTGAACCGCCCCATCTCTCAGACTGAACCGCCCCCTCTCAGACTGAACCGACCCTCTCTCAGACTGAACCGCCCCTCTCTCAGACTGAAACGCCCCTCTCTCAGACTGAAACGCCCCTCTCTCAGACAGAAACGCCCCTCGCTCAGACTGAACCACCCCATCTCTCAGACTGAACCGCCCTCTCTCAGACTGAACCGTCCACTCTCTCAGACTGAACCGCCCCCTCTCTCAGAATGAACCGCCCCCTCTCTGACTGAACCGCCCCCTCTCTCAGACTGAACCGGCCCCTCTCTGATAGAACCGCCCCCTCTCTCAGACTGAACCGCCCCTCTCTGACTGAACCACCTCCTCTCAGACTGAACCGCCTCCTCTCTCAGACTGAACCGCCCCCTCTCTCAGACTGAACAGCCCCCTCTCAGACTGAACCGCCCCCTCTCAGACTGAACCGCCCCCTCTCTCAGACTGTACCGCCCCCTCTCTCTGACTGAACCGCCCCGCTCTCAGACTGAACCGTCCCCTCTCTCAGACTGAACACCCCCTCTCTCAGACTGAACCGCCCCATCTCTCAGACTGAACCGCCCACCTCTCAGACTGAACCGCCCCCCTTTCAGACTGAACCGCCCCTCTCTCAGACTGAAACGCCCCTCTCAGACTGAAACGCCCCTTGTGATGAAATATTCCATTCACCACTGCCTGTGACTGAGATCGGTTTCAGTGTCATTTCCCTTCCCCCAGACCTCAGTGTATTGTGTACTGGAATGTGCTGTATTGTATACTGGAATGTGTTGGAATGTGCTGTGTGTAGGGCTCCGCCCATACCTGGCCCCGTTTGTAAGCTAGCTTCAGTCTGGCCTCAGCCTCCAGAAGGAAGACATCTCTCTCTCTTACGTGTTACTTTCTAAGTTAATAAAAGCCTTGTTTTTGTTCTGCTAACTTCGAGTCTCGGAATTATTGAGGCACATCAATTTTATTAACTTATTTTTCAACACTATGGATCAACTCCTGAAACCCGAACGTTTGGATTTGGATCAACATGCTTCGGACACTGGTTTGAGTGTATGGAATTCTTCCTGGACAATTCCGCAGCCGTCAAAGATGCTACGGACGCTGCGAGGATGAGACTCGGAATTCTGCGGAATTGGGTGAGCCACCGGGTTTACCCCCTCATCCAAGACGCCGAGACATACCTGGCCGCCTGCGACATCTTAAAGGCGCATTACCAGCAGCCTACGAATGAGGTGTATGCTAGGCACCTGCTCGCTACCCGCGCACAGCGACCTGGGGAATCGGTGGAGGAGTTCCGAAGCACCCTGAAAATGCTTGGAAAAGACTGCAAGTGCTGAGATGTAAAAGCCGCAGTGTACACCGACGAGCTTGTTCGCGATGCCTTCATCACAGGCCTCAGCTCCACTTACATCCGGCAAAGACTGCTGGAAAAAACGGGGTTGGACCTGAAACAGGCTGCGGACACCGCGCGATCCCTGGATGTGGCCCAGAGAAACTCGGACACCTACTCTTCAGCCCACGCCGTCCACGCCACCACGTGTGCACCGAGGGCGCCGCCATCTTGGAAGGCATCTTCCCCGCCCGACAGCCCGACACCGGCTGGGCCCCGCTCTCCCCCCAGAGGCCCTACGACAGCCGCGACGCATCAGGGACCCAACTGCTACTTCTGCGGGCAGCCAAAGCACACCAGAAACCTGTGCCCGGTGAAAGGCACCACCTGCTTTAAGTGCGGTAAGAAGGGGCACTTCGGGAAGGTGTGCAGAGGGAACCCCGCCGGAAAACCAACCGCCGGAGAACCCGACACCGCCGCGTGTGCGCCGTGGGAGCGGCCATCTTGGACGCCATCTTGCCCGACCTCGTGGGGTCCGCCATCTTGTGACCAGACAGCGTGGACGCCATCTTGTATCTATCAGGGCCCTACAGTGGCATCGGTCACAGTGGACCAGACCAGGCCGCACCTGCTATCCAGATCAATGGTGGACATCGAGGTAAACGGGTGCCGGATTAAATGCTTAATTGACAGTGGAAGCACGGAGAGCTTTATCCACCCAGAACTGGCACAACAACTCTCCCTAAAGGTGGTCCCTACTCAGGGTACCATCTCTATGGCTGATAAAACCCAGACATCGACCATTCTGGGTTACTGCACGGTACAATTGTGCGTTGACGGAACTGTATATGATAATTTTAAAGTATTAATCATGAAGAACCTATGTGCGAGCGTGATCTTGGGCCTGGATTTCCAGTGCAACCACCAAAGCATCACGCTCAAGTACGGTGGGTCCCAGCCGCCCCTCACAGTGTGCGGTCTGGCTACCCTGAAGGTAAAGCCGCCTTCGCTATTCGCGAACCTTACCCCTAACTGCCGGCCAATAGCGACCAAAATCAGGAGGTACAGCTGGGAGGACAGGCGGTTTATCGCGACCGAGGTAGACAGGCTCCTGAAAGAGCGCATTATTGAATGCAGCAACAGCCCGTGGCACGCCCAAGTGGTAGTGGTAAGCGGTAGCGTGAAGAAATGGATGGTGATCGACTATAGTCAAACGATCAACAGGTACACCCTACTAGACGCCTACCCGCTACCCCGCATATCAGAAATGGTGAACCAAATCGCCCAATACCGGGTGTTCTCCACCATCGACCTCAAGTCAGCGTACCACCAGCTCCCTATCAGACCAGAGGACCGCCCGTACACCGCCTTCGAGGCGAACGGACGCCTCTACCAATTCCTCAGAGTCCCCTTTGGGGTGACGAATGGGGTCTCGGTCTTCCAGAGGGAGATGGACCGCATGGTCGATGACCACCACTTGCAGGCAACCTTCCCCTACCTCGACAACGTCACCATCTGCGGTCACAACCAGCAGGATCACGACTCGAACCTCGAGAGGTTCCTGAAAACCGCACAAAAACTCAACCTCACCTACAACGAGGACAAGTGCGTTTACAACACCACGCGCCTCTGCATACTAGGCAGCGTGGTGGAGAATGGGGAAATCGGGCCAGACCCCGACCGATTGCGCCCCCTAAGGGAGCTGCCCCTGCCCAACACTCCCAAAGCCCTGAAAAGGTGCCTGGGGTTATTTTCTTATTATTCCCAATGGGTCCCCAACTACTCCGACAAAGCCCGCCCCCTCTTGAAAGCATCCTCTTTCCCGCTCTCTGCTGAGGCCCACGCCGCCTTCAAAAGCATTAAGCAGGATATTGAGCGGGCCACGCTACAGGCAGTGGACGAGAACACTCCATTTCAAGTGGAAAGTGATGCATCTGACTTCGCCTTGGCGGCCACCCTCAACCAGGCGGGGCGGCCCGTAGCTTTCTTCTCGAGGACCCTCCAAGGGCCCGATATCAGACACTCCTCCGTGGAAAAGGAGGCCCAAGCCATCGTGGAGGCAGTGCGCCACTGGCGCCACTACCTAGCCGGCAAACGCTTCACCCTACTTACCGACCAGCGGTTGGTAGCGTTTATGTTCAATAATAAACAGAGGGGGAAGATTAAAAATGATAAGATTCTTAGGTGGCGGATCGAGCTCTCCACCTTCGAGTACGACATCATTTACCGGCCAGGGGCCCTTAACGAATCCCCTGACGCCCTCTCACGAGGGATGTGTGCCAGCGCCACCGGGGATCGGCTACAGACCCTCCACAACGACCTCTGCCACCCAGGGGTCACGCGGCTGTTCCACTTCATAAAGTCCCGTAACTTACACTACTCGATTGAGGAAGTTCGGTCCCTGACCAGGAACTGCCGCACTTGCGCTGAGTGCAAGCCTCGGTTCTACCGCCCAGATAGAGCCCACTTAATCAAAGCTACATGGCCCTTTGAGCGGCTCAGCTTAGATTTCAAGGGCCCCCTCCCGTCCGTCGACCGCAATGTTTACTTCCTGAACATTGTGGACGAATATTCCCGGTTCCCATTCGCCTTCCGCTGCCCAGACATGACCAGCGCCACGGTCATTAAATGCCTCAACAGCCTGTTCTGCCTGTTCGGTATGCCGAGCTACATCCATACGGATAGGGGGGCGTCCTTCATGAGTGAAGAGCTACGCCAGTACATGCTGTCCAAGGGGATCGCCACGAGCCGTACCACCAGCTACAACCCCCGGGGTAACGGCCAAGTGGAGCGAGAGAACGGGACAGTATGGAAAGCAGTCACTCTAGCTCTAAGGACCAAGGGCCTCCCTATCTCCCGCTGGCAGGAAGTCCTCTCGGATGTGCTCCATGCGATACGGTCGCTATTGTGTACGGCCACTAATACCACGCCTCATGAACGAATGTTTGTCTTTCCCCGGAAATCCACCTCAGGCGTATCCATGCCGTCATGGCTCTCCACCCCAGGTCCGGTACGCGTGCGAAGGCATGTGAGGGGCCACAAGACGGACCCTCTCGTGGAGCCAGTACACCTACTCCACGCCAACCCCCAATACGCATATGTCCGGCACGCCGACGGAAGGGAGGACACAGTGTCCATAAAAGATGTCGCCCCAGCCGGCATCGACAACAACCACGGCAATAGCGGCAACGACGATCACAGCAACTCTTACCCATCCACTACTCTTTTATCACCCCCGGAAGAACACCGACCAACGGCACCCCCACCAACTACCCCTACAACAACCCTGGCGGCACCCCCGGCAGAGACCCAGGAGGCTACCGGGGACACCCAGCCGACACCCGCTGCACCGCAACAGCCACGTCGGTCGCACAGGACTATCAAACCCCCGAACAGACTAAATCTATAGAAGGGGTGAATGTGATGAAATATTCCATTCACCACTGCCTGTGACTGAGATCGGTTTCAGTGTCATTTCCCTTCCCCCAGACCTCATTGTATTGTGCACTGGAATGTGCTGTATTGTATACTGGAATGTGCTGTGTGTAGGGCTCCGCCCATACCTGGCCCCGTTTGTAAGCTAGCTTCAGTCTGGCCTCAGCCTCCAGAAGGAAGACATCTCTCTCTCTTACGTGTTACTTTCTAAGTTAATAAAAGCCTTGTTTTTGTTCTGCTAACTTCTAGTCTTGGAATTATTGAGGCACATCACCCCTCTCTCAGACTGAAACGCCCCTCTCTCAGACTGAAACGCCCTCTCTCAGACTGAAACGCCCCTCTCTCAGACAGAAACGCCTCTCTCAGACTGAACCGCCCCATCTCTCAGACTGAACCACCGTCTCTCAGACTGAACCGTCCCCTCTCTCAGAATGAACACCCTCTCTCTCAGACTGAACCGCCCCATCTCTCAGACTGAACCGCCCCCTCTCTTTGACTGAACTGCCCCCTCTCTCTGACAGAAAACCCCCTCTCTCAGACTGAACCACCCCCTCTCTGACTGAACCGCCCCCTCTCTCAGACTGAACCGCCCCCTCTCTCTGACTGAACCGCCTCCTCTCTGACAGAACACCCCCTCTCTCAGACTGAACCGCCCCATCTCTCAGACTGAACCGCCCCATCTCTCAGAATGAACCGCCCCCTCTCTGACTGAACCGCCCCCTCTCAGTCTGAAACGCCCCCTCTCTCAGTCTGAACGGCCCCTCTCTCAGTCTGAACGGCCCCTCTCTCAGTCTGAACGGCCCCTCTCTCAGTCTGAACGGCCCCTCTCTCAGTCTGAACGGCCCCTCTCTCAGTCTGAACGGCCCCTCTCTCAGTCTGAACGCCACCTCTCTCAGTCTGAACGCCACCTCTCTCAGTCTGAACGCCACCTCTCAGTCTGAAACGCCCCCTCTCTCAGTCTGAACGGCCCCTCTCTCAGTCTGAACGGCCCCTCTCTCAGACTGAACCGCCCCCTCTCAGTCTGAAACGCCCCCTCTCTCAGTCTGAACGGCCCCTCTCTCAGTCTGAACGGCCCCTCTCTCAGTCTGAACCGTCCCTCTCTCAGACTGAACCGTCCCTCTCTCAGACTGAACCGTCCGTCTCTCAGACTGAACCGTCCCTCTCTCAGACTGAAACGTCCCTCTCTCAGACTGAACCGTCCGTCTCTCAGACTGAACCGTCCGTCTCTCAGACTGAACCGTCCCTCTCTCAGACTGAACCGTCCCTCTCTCAGACTGAACCGTCCCCTTTCTCAGGCTGAACCGCCCCTTTCTCAGACTGAACCCCCATCTCTCAGACTGAACCGTCCCCTCACTCAGACTGCATCGCCCCCACTCTCAGACTGAACCCCCCTCTCAGACTGAACCGTCCCCACTCTCAGACTGAACCGTTCCCTCTCTCAGACTGAACCGCCCCCTCTCTCAGACTGCACCGCCCCCACTCTCAGACTGAACCCCCCTCTCTCAGACTGAACCGTCCCCACTCTCAGACTGAACCGTCCCCACTCTCAGACTGAACCGCCCGCTCTCTCAGACTGAACCGTCCCCTCACTCAGACTGCATCGCCCCCACTCTCAGACTGAACCCCCCTCTCAGACTGAACCGTCCCCTCTCTCAGACTGAACCGTCCCCTCTCTCAGACTGAACGGCCCCCTCTCTCAGACTGAACGGCCCCCTCTCTCAGACTGAACGGCCCCCTCTCTCAGACTGAACGGCCCCCTCTCTCAGACTGAACGGCCCCCTCTCTCAGACTGAACGGCCCCCTCTCTCAGACTGAACGGCCCCCTCTCTCAGACTGAACGGCCCCCTCTCTCAGACTGAACGGCCCCCTCTCTCAGACTGAACGGCCCCCTCTCTCAGACTGAACGGCCCCCTCTCTCAGACTGAACGGCCCCCTCTCTCAGACTGAACGGCCCCCTCTCTCAGACTGAACGGCCCCCTCTCTCAGACTGAACGGCCCCCTCTCTCAGACTGAACGGCCCCCTCTCTCAGACTGAACGGCCCCCTCTCTCAGACTGAACGGCCCCCTCTCTCAGACTGAACGGCCCCCTCTCTCAGACTGAACGGCCCCCTCTCTGACTGAACGGCCCCCTCTCTCAGACTGAACGGCCCCCTCTCTCAGACTGAACCGTCCCTCTCTCAGACTGAACCGTCCCTCTCTCAGACTGAACCGTCCCTCTCTGACTGAACCGTTCCCTTTCTCAGACTAAACGGTCCTCTCTCTCAGATTGAACCGTCCCCTCTCTCAGACTGCACCGCCCCGACTGTCAGACTGAACCCCTTCTCTCTGACTGAACCGTCCCCAGTCTCAGACTGAACCGTCCCTCTCTCAGACTCAACCGCCCCCCTCTCTCAGACTGAACCGCCCCCTCTCTCAGACTGAACCGTCCCTCTCTCAGACTGAACGGCCCCTTTCTCAGTCTGAACGGCCCCTTTCTCAGTCTGAACTCCCATCTCTCAGACTGAACCGTCCCCTCTCTCAGACTGAACCGCCCCCTCTCAGACTGAACCGTCCCCTCTCTCAGACAGAACGGCCCCCTCTCTCAGACTGAACGGCCCCCTCTCTCAGACTGAACGGCCCCCTCTCTCAGACTGAACGGCCCCCTCTCTCAGACTGAACGGCCCCCTCTCTGAGACTGAACGGCCCCCTCTCTGAGACTGAACGGCCCCCTCTCTGAGACTGAACGGCCCCCTCTCTGAGACTGAACGGCCCCCTCTCTGAGACTGAACGGCCCCCTCTCTCAGACTGAACGGCCCCCTCTCTCAGACTGAACGGCCCCCTCTCTCAGACTGAACGGCCCCCTCTCTCAGACTGAACGGCCCCCTCTCTCAGACTGAACGGCCCCCTCTCTCAGACTGAACGGCCCCCTCTCTCAGACTGAACGGCCCCCTCTCTCAGACTGAACGGCCCCCTCTCTCAGACTGAACGGCCCCCTCTCTCAGACTGAACGGCCCCCTCTCTCAGACTGAACGGCCCCCTCTCTCAGACTGAACGGCCCCCTCTCTCAGACTGAACGGCCCCCTCTCTCAGACTGAACGGCCCCCTCTCTCAGACTGAACGGCCCCCTCTCTCAGACTGAACGGCCCCCTCTCTCAGACTGAACGGCCCCCTCTCTCAGACTGAACGGCCCCCTCTCTCAGACTGAACGGCCCCCTCTCTCAGACTGAACCCCCATCTCTCAGACTGAACCCCCATCTCTCAGACTGAACCCCCATCTCTCAGACTGAACCGTCCCCTCACTCAGACTGCACCGCCCCCACTCTCTCGGACTGAACGGCTCCCTCTCTCAGACTGAACCGCCCCCTCTCTCAGACTGAACCGCCCCCTCTCTCAGACTGAACCGCCCCCCTCTCTCAGACTGAACCGCCCCTCTCTCAGACTGAACCGCCCCCCTCTCTCAGACTGAACCGCCCCTCTCTCAGACTGAACCGCCCCCTCTCTCTGACTGAACCGCCCCCTCTCTCTGACTGAACCGCCCCCTCTCTCAGACTGAACCGCCCCCTCTCTGACTGAACCGCCCCCTCTCTCAGACTGAACCGCCCCCTCTCTCAGTCTGAAACGCCCCCTCTCTCAGTCTGAACGCCCCCTCTCTCAGTCTGAACGCCCCCTCTCTGTCCGAACGGCCCCTCTCTCAGTCCGAACGCCCCCTCTCTCAGTCCGAACGCCCCCTCTCTCAGTCCGAACGCCCCCTCTATCAGTCCGAACGCCCCCTCTATCAGTCCGAACGCCCCCTCTATCAGTCCGAACGCCCCCTCTCTCAGTCCGAACGCCCCCTCTCTCAGTCCGAACTCCCCCTCTCTCAGTCCGAACGCCCACTCTCTCAGTCCGAACGCCCCCTCTCTCAGTCCGAACGCCCCCTCTCTCAGACTGAACTGCCCCCTCTCTCAGACTGAACCGTCCCTCTTTCAGACTGAACCGTCCCTCTCTCAGACTGAACCGTCCGTCTCTCAGACTGAACCGTCCCCTTTCTCAGGCTGAACCGCCCCTTTCTCAGACTGAACCCCCATCTCTCAGACTGAACCGTCCCCTCTCTCAGACTGAACCGTCCTCTCTCTCAGACTGAACCGTTCCCTCTCTCAGACTGAACCGTTCCCTCTCTCAGACTGAACCGCCCCCTCTCTCAGACTGAACCGCCCCCTCTCTCAGTCTGAACGCCCCCTCTCTCAGTCTGAACGGCCCCTCTCTCAGTCTGAACGGCCCCTCTCTCAGTCTGAACGGCCCCTCTCTCAGTCTGAACGGCCCCTCTCTCAGTCTGAACGGCCCCTCTCTCAGTCTGAACGGCCCCTCTCTCAGTCTGAACGGCCCCTCTCTCAGTCTGAACGGCCCCTCTCTCAGTCTGAACGGCCCCTCTCTCAGTCTGAACGGCCCCTCTCTCAGTCTGAACGGCCCCTCTCTCAGTCTGAACGGCCCCTCTCTCAGTCTGAACGCCACCTCTCTCAGTCTGAACGCCCCCTCTCTCAGTCTGAACGCCCCCTCTCTCAGACCGAACTGCCCCCTCTCTCAGACCGAACCGTCCCTCTTTCAGACCGAACCGTCCCTCTCTCAGACCGAACCGTCCCTCTCTCAGACCGAACCGTCCCTCTCTCAGACCGAACCGTCCCTCTCTCAGACCGAACCGTCCCTCTCTCAGACCGAACCGTCCCTCTCTCAGACCGAACCGTCCCTCTCTCAGACCGAACCGTCCCTCTCTCAGACCGAACCGTCCCATTTCTCAGGCTGAACCGCCCCTTTCTCAGACTGAACCCCCATCTCTCAGACTGAACCGTCCCCTCTCTCAGACTGAACCGTCCTCTCTCTCAGACTGAACCGTTCCCTCTCTCAGACTGAACCGTCCCCTCTCTCAGACTGAACCGCCCTCTCTCAGACTGCACCGCCCCCACTCTCAGACTGAACCCCCCTCTCTCAGACTGAACCGTCCCCACTCTCAGACTGAACCGTCCCCACTCTCAGACTGCACCGCCCCCACTCTCAGACTGAACCCCCCTCTCAGACTGAACCGTCCCCCCTCTCAGACTGAACCGTCCCCTCTCTCAGACTGAACCGCCCCCTCTCTCAGACTGAACGGCCCCCTCTCTCAGACTGAACGGCCCCCTCTCTCAGACTGAACGGCCCCCTCTCTCAGACTGAACGGCCCCCTCTCTCAGACTGAACGGCCCCCTCTCTCAGACTGAACGGCCCCCTCTCTCAGACTGAACGGCCCCCTCTCTCAGACTGAACGGCCCCCTCTCTCAGACTGAACGGCCCCCTCTCTCAGACTGAACGGCCCCCTCTCTCAGACTGAACGGCCCCCTCTCTCAGACTGAACGGCCCCCTCTCTCAGACTGAACGGCCCCCTCTCTCAGACTGAACCGTCCCCTCTCTCAGACTGAACCGTCCCCTCTCTCAGACTGCACCGCCCCGACTGTCAGACTGAACCCCCTCTCTCTGACTGAACCGTCCCCAGTCTCAGACTGAACCGTCCCTCTCTCAGACTCAACCGCCCCCTCTCTCAGACTGAACCGCCCCCTCTCTCAGATTGAACCGTCCCCTTTCTCAGACTGAACGGCCCCTTTCTCAGTCTGAACTCCCATCTCTCAGACTGAACCATCCCCTCACTCAGACTGCACCGCCCCCACTCTCAGACTGAACCCCTCTCTCAGACTGAACCGTCCTCTCAGACTGAACGGCCCCCTCTCTCAGACTGAACGGCCCCCTCTCTCAGACTGAACGGCCCCCTCTCTCAGACTGAACGGCCCCCTCTCTCAGACTGAACGGCCCCCTCTCTCAGACTGAACGGCCCCCTCTCTCAGACTGAACGGCCCCCTCTCTCAGACTGAACGGCCCCCTCTCTCAGACTGAACGGCCCCCTCTCTCAGACTGAACGGCCCCCTCTCTCAGACTGAACGGCCCCCTCTCTCAGACTGAACGGCCCCCTCTCTCAGACTGAACGGCCCCCTCTCTCAGACTGAACGGCCCCCTCTCTCAGACTGAACGGCCCCCTCTCTCAGACTGAACGGCCCCCTCTCTCAGACTGAACGGCCCCCTCTCTCAGACTGAACGGCCCCCTCTCTCAGACTGAACGGCCCCCTCTCTCAGACTGAACAGCCCCCTCTCTCAGACTGAACGGCCCCCTCTCTCAGACTGAACGGCCCCCTCTCTCAGACTGAACGGCCCCCTCTCTCAGACTGAACGGCCCCCTCTCTCAGACTGAACGGCCCCCTCTCTCAGACTGAACGGCCCCCTCTCTCAGACTGAACGGCCCCCTCTCTCAGACTGAACCGTCCCCTCTCTCAGACTGAACCGCCCCCTCTCTCAGGCTCAAACGCCCCCTCTCTCAGACTGAACCGCCCCCTCTCTCAGACAGAACCGTCCCCTCTCTCAGACTGAACCCCCATCTCTCAGACTGAACCGCCCCCTCTCTCAGACTGAACCATCCCCTCACTCAGACTGCACCGCCCCCACTCTCTCGGACTGAACGGCCCCCACTCTCTCGGACTGAACGGCCCACTCTCTCGGACTGAACGGCCCCCTCTCTCGGACTGCACGGCCCCCTCTCTCGGACTGCACGGCCCCCTCTCTCGGACTGCACGGCCCCCTCTCTCGGACTGCACGGCCCCCTCTCTCGGACTGCACGGCCCCCTCTCTCGGACTGCACGGCCCCCTCTCTCGGACTGCACGGCCCCCTCTCTCGGACTGCACGGCCCCCTCTCTCGGACTGCACGGCCCCCTCTCTCGGACTGCACGGCCCCCTCTCTCGGACTGCACGGCCCCCTCTCTCGGAATGAACCCCCCTCTCTCGGACTGATCCGTTCCCACTCTCGGACTGAACCGCCCGCTCTCTCAGACTCAACCGCCCCCTCTCTCTCGGACTGAACAGTCCCTCTCTCTCGGACTGAACCGTCCCCTTTCACTCGGACTGAACTGCCCCTCTCTCTCGGACTGAACCCCCGTCTCTCAGATTGAACCATCCCCTCTCTCAGACTGAACCGTCCCCTCTCTCAGACTGAACCCCCCTCTCAGACTGAACCGTCCCCTCTCTCAGACTGAACCGTCCCCTCTCTCAGACTGAACCGTCCCCTCTCTCAGACAGAACCGCATCCTCTCTCAGACTGAACCGTCCCCTCTCTCAGACTGAACGGCCCCCTCTCTCAGACTGAACGGCCCCCTCTCTCAGACTGAACCGCATCCTCTCTCAGACTGAACCGTCCCCTCTCTCAGACTGAACCGTCCCCTCTCTCAGACTGAACGGCCCCCTCTCTCAGACTGAACGGCCCCCTCTCTCAGACTGAACCGCATCCTCTCTCAGACTGAACCGTCCCCTCTCTCAGACTGAACCGTCCCCTCTCTCAGACTGAACCGTCCCCTCTCTCAGACAGAACCGCCCCTCTCTCAGACTGAAGGCCCCCCTCTCTCACACTGTACAGCCCCCTCTCTCAGACTGAACGGCCCCCTCTCTCAGACTGAACGGCCCCCTCTCTCAGACTGAACGGCCCCCTCTCTCAGACTGAACGGCCCCCTCTCTCAGACTGAACGGCCCCCTCTCTCAGACTGAACGGCCCCCTCTCTCAGACTGAACGGCCCCCTCTCTCAGACTGAACGGCCCCCTCTCTCAGACTGAACGGCCCCCTCTCTCAGACTGAACCGCCCCCTCTCTCAGACTGAACCGCCCCCTCTCTCAGACTGAACCGTCCCTCTCTCAGACTGAACCGTCCCCTGTCTCAGACAGAACCGCCGCTCTCTCAGAGTGAACGGCCCCCTCTCTCAGAGTGAACGGCCCCCTCTCTCAGACTGAACGGCCCCCTCTCTCAGACTGAACGGCCCCCTCTCTCAGACTGAACGGCCCCCTCTCTCAGACTGAACGGCCCCCTCTCTCAGACTGAACGGCCCCCTCTCTCAGACTGAACCGCATCCTCTCTCAGACTGAACCGTCCCCTCTCTCAGACTGAACCGTCCCCTCTCTCAGACTGAACCGTCCCCTCTCTCAGACAGAACCGCCCCTCTCTCAGACTGAAGGCCCCCCTCTCTCAGACTGTACGGCCCCCTCTCTCAGACTGAACGGCCCCCTCTCTCAGACTGAACGGCCCCCTCTCTCAGACTGAACGGCCCCCTCTCTCAGACTGAACGGCCCCCTCTCTCAGACTGAACGGCCCCCTCTCTCAGACTGAACGGCCCCCTCTCTCAGACTGAACGGCCCCCTCTCTCAGACTGAACGGCCCCCTCTCTCAGACTGAACGGCCCCCTCTCTCAGACTGAACGGCCCCCTCTCTCAGACTGAACGGCCCCCTCTCTCAGACTGAACGGCCCCCTCTCTCAGACTGAACGGCCCCCTCTCTCAGTCTGAACCCCCATCTCTCAGTCTGAACCGTCCCCTCTCTCAGACTGAACCGTCCCCTCTCTCAGACTGAAGGCCCCCCTCTCTCAGACTGAACCGCTCGCTCTCACAGACTCAACCACCCCTCTCTCAGACTGCACCTGCCCCCTCCCTCGGACTGCACGGCCCCCTCTCTGGGACTGCACGGCCCCCTCCCTCGGACTGCACGGCCCCCTCTCTGGGACTGCACGGCCCCCTCTCTCGGGCTGAACCCTCTCTTGGACTGTACCCCGCTCTCTCGGACTGAACCGTCCCCACTCTCGGACTGAACCGCCCACTCTCTCGGACTGAACCGTCCCCTTTCTGTCGGACTGCACCTCCCCCACTCTCTCGGACTGAACGGCCCCCTCACTCGGACTGCACCGCCCCCTCCCTCGGACTGCACCGCCCCCTCCCTCGGACTGTACCGCCCCCCTCCCTCGGACTCAACCGCCCCCCTCCCTCGGACTCAACCGCCCCCCTCCCTCGGACTCAACCGGCCCATCTCTCAAACCCGCCCCTCTCTCAGACTGAACCGGCCCATCTCTCAAACTGAACACCCCTCTTTCAGTCTGAATGGTCCCCTCTCTTGGACTGAACCGCCCCTCTCTCGGGCCGAGCGGCCCCCTCTTTCTCGGACTTAACGGCCCCCTGTCTCTGAACAACAATACGAATTTCTGCAGCTCCTTTAATGTAGTAAAACTTCCCGAGCTCCTTTACAGGAGCGTAACCTGAAAAAACATTGAGACCGAGTCACCTTAGGAGATATTAGGACAGGTGAGCAAAAGTTAGTTCACAGAGCTAGTTTTTAAAGAGAGTCTTAAAGCAGGAGGGAGAGGGAATTCCTAAGTTTAGGGCCTAGGCAGCTGAAGGCCATTGGACAGATGAAGGAAATCGGGATGTACAAGAGGCCAGAATTGGAGGAGCACAGAGATCTCGGAGGGTTGTAGGGCTGGAGGAGGTTACTGAGATAGGGAGGAGCGAGGCCATGGGTGTGAACTTTAAAATCGAGGTGTTGCTGGACCGGGAGTCAATGTCGGTCAGTGAGCACAGGGGTGATGGGTGAACAGGGAGCGGCACTGAATACCATCCAGTCACATGAGAGAAGTGACCATGGAGAAATCATTTCCTCCCCATTCAAGGACACCTTCATTCAGCAGTTAAATGGTTAATGTGTTGGCCCTTCGAGGCGGCTCGCCCTCCCCACACTGAAACACTGGCTCTGAGGTGTTGGTCTGAAAGTTCAAACATCAGGGAATCCGTGGAACGGTTCATAAAGTCCCAGATAGAAGAGTTACAATTCATTCCCAGAGCTGGGTCTCTTTTATTGGGATATAATACTTGATAAAGAATTGTTTCTAACTAACTTTGTTCATAATTAAACGAGTTTTCAAACCAGCTCGATTAGTATTTTGGAACAGCAGCTTCCAGTAAGAGGGCGGAGATTGGCTCAAATCTCAAATAACAAGGATCAGCTCCAATTGCCAAACTGTGATTGGCAGGAAGAAAACCAGGAACAGCCTCCTGATTGGTGGCAATGAGTTTACAAAGACAGAACTGGCAGGCTGCACAGGGAAATGGAGAATCAGTGGGCCCAGGTAAGGTTCATGTAGTTTGCAGCCTGTGTCCAATGTCTAAATTAATCTCCCTGTTTAAAGCCGGTGTCTCCCGGGGCGATGATGTTCCACGGGCCCTCTCCCCGCAGCTCTAGCCATTCTCTCAGTGTGTGCTCGGACAGTGACCCAGGGCAGAGGTTCTGTTTAACAGCGAGGGTCCCGGGGACCAGCCTGCTCCTGTTCTACACCGCCCTTCTCAATCTTCAGAGTGAAGGAGTGAGATGAATCAGAGAGTTACCCCATCCACGGCAGCTGAGACTGCGGCGGGCCCTGGACCCCTCTTCCTCGTTGAGGATCTTCACCACCACACACACTGCCTCTTTTGGGGACGCTCTCAGGTTTGAAGGTGAAGGGGACCAGGTTGAGGAACTCTGGCGCTCGCCACCCACACAGTGTAGCCACGCCCATGCCCTCACTCGGACCTCAGCTCATGAAAGCACTCTCAGGTGTTTGGCTGAATCTCCAAACATCAGGCGATCGGTGGGAATTTCCACAATGTCCCAGATGGAAATGGAACAATTGGTGTCTAACGCTGGGTCTGTTTTGTTGCACTGACTGAACAGGAAGTGATAAAGAAATGTTTCTAACTCACTTTATCCACAGTTGAATGGGGCGAGGACTTGTCAAACCGGCTCGATTGGTTTTTACCAGACACTCCGCTCCTCTTTCTAAAAATAGAAATTCTTCAGATGCGAAACAATCTCTGAGCAGAAACCACCTTTTCACCAGAGGGTGAAACTCGGGCACAAATCTCAACAACAAGGATCAACTCAAATGATCAAACTGTGAGTCGCTCCATGAAAACCAGCTGTTGGCTGCAGTGAATTTCCACAGATGGAGCTTGCAGAGAGACGGAGAATCCCGGGGACCAAGGTAATGTGAATGGAGCTCTGAACCTGTATTCTGTCTCACTCTGCATTGATTCTTTACTCTTCCCGTTTAAAGCCGGGCTCTCCCGGGGAGATTCTGTTCCACGGGCCGCTGTGGCCAATCCATTCCCGGGCGGCTATCGCCATTCTCAGTTTCCGCTCGGACAGTGACCGAGGACGGTCTGTTCAACACTGGGACCCTCGGCTCAACCTGCTCCCGTTCTCCACAACAACAACTTGTATTTATATAGCGTCTTTAACGTAGTAAAACTTCTCAAGGCGCTTCACAGGAGTTTAATAAGACAAAAAAATTGACACCGACCCACGTAATGAGAAGTTGGGACAGGTGACCAAAAGCTTGGTCAAAGAGGTCGGTTTTAAGGAGAGTCTTAAAGGAGGGTGGAGAGGTGGAAAGGGTTAGGTGGGGAGTTCCAGGGCTTTGGGCCGAGGCAGCTGAAGGCACTGTCAGCAATGGTTGAGCGATTTATAATCAGGGATGTTCAAGACGGCAGAATTTGAAGAGTGCAGATATCTAAGGGGGAGGGGGGTGTTGTGGAGCTGAAGGAGATTACAGAGATAGGGAGGGGCGAGGCCTTGCAGGGATTTGCAAACAAGGATGAGAATTTTGAAATTCAGGCTGTGCTTAACCGGGAGCCACTGTAGGTCAGTGAGCACAGGGGAGACGGGTGAATGGGACTTGGTGTGAGTTAGGACATGGGTAGCCGAGTTTTGGATGACCTCAAATTTACTCTACCATCCCTCTCAATTTTAAGAGGGGTCAAGCGAGAGTAACCAGGAACACGGACTCCACAGTGTCCGCCAATCCTAGGCTGGCCAGGCAGACAGTGGTGGGATTGTGGAAGTAGTTTATTGTAACACAATGTGGGACAATACACTCTGGATTGAAGGGTTACAGACTGGAATACAGCGTGAATAGGGAATGACTGGGAGAGGGTCACACAGAGTTCACTCTAGATACAGAAATCACTAAACCTTGGATTCGAGCCCAAAACAATACTCGAGGTCACTGCAGTTGTTAAGTGAGCTGGAACTCGGTGTGTTGAGCTTGGGACACCTGTCCCAGGAATGACAGATTGGCTCTGGAGGGAGTCTGGCTGTAATTGTTCAGGGTGAGAGCTGAGATGAAGGGGCTGAGCTGTGATGAGAGTCTAGGTTAACTTTAGTAAGATGATTAAACATAGAGTGAGAGGAAATCCTATTAAAAATGAGTTAAACTGTCTGTACAGCAATGTACACAGTGTCTGTAATAAAACAGGGGAGCTGGAGGCAACCATACGTCATGAGGAACCAGACATAGTGGAGATTACTGAGACATGGCTACAGAAAAATCAGGACTGGGAATTAAACATTGCACGGTATAACATATTTAGAAAAGGTAGAGAGGGATAAAGGGGTTGGAGTATCTGTACTTATTAGGGATAACATAATGGCAGTAGAAAAAAGTGACGCAGATATCAGCAAAACAAAATAGAATCCATTTGGATAGAGACAAGATAATAAAGGATCAATCACACTAATAGGCGTAGTCTACAGACCACCTAATAGTGGAAGGGAGGTGGAGGAAGAAATAAGCAGACAAATTAGGGAAATGAGTAAAAGACATAGAATAATAATCATGGGGGATTTCAACTACCGTGATATTAATTGGACAGAAGAGGTATGTAAAGGGGATAAGGGAATGGAGTTCCTACACTGTCTACAGGACTCCTTTCTAACCCAATATGTAAAAAGCCCAACAACGGAGGATTCGCTATTGCATCTAGTAATGGGGAATGAACCAGAGCAGATAAGAGAAGTAAAGGTAGTGGAACATATAGGCAATAGTGACCATAATATAATACGCTTTAAGATGATAATTGAGAAGGACACCAGTATGATGAAAACCAGGTTAATAGATTGGGGAAAAGTTGATTTTGAGGGGCTGAGAATAGAACTTGGGAAACAAAAATGGGCAACAATATTTGCAAGCAACGATGCAGAATAGCAATTGGGAACATTAATGGGAAACATTTGAAATGGTTTTCAACAGAGTGCAGGAAAAATATATTCCGCTAAAATGAAAGAACAAACTAAACAATAATGAGACTCCGTGGATGAATAAAGCTATAAGGGCACAATTGAGGGTAAGGAAAGAGGCATACATTAAGTACATCGACAGCGGGGGAGTGCATGATAAGAGAGAATATGAAAAGATTAGGAGAGAAGGCAGAAAAACAATTCGGGAGGCAAATCGGAACTATGAAATTATATTATCAGGGACCATAAAACAAAACAGTAAAATATTTTATAGGCACATCAATAAAAAATGGAAGGTTGAAATGGGAATACGGCCATTAAGGGATAGTCAGGGCAAAACCACAGGTAACGATAGAGAGATGGCCGAAATATTAAATAATTATTTTGCTTCAGAATTTAACAGGGAGATTGAACAGGTGGACATGACATTGGATGATGAGATTAGTAATGACATAAGTGCATATATTAAATAAATTAATCAAATTCAAAGAGGATAAAACCCCTGGTCTGGATGGATTGCTTTCACGCATTTTAAAAGAATCTGGGGAAGAGATAGCAGAGGCATTATTACGCATATTTAATAATTCGTTAGAAAAAGATATAGAGCCAGCGGACTGGTGGATAGCTAACATAATACCGATATTTAGGAAGGGGGATAGAACATGTCCACGGAATTATAGACCAGTCAGCTTAGCATCGGTGGTAGGAAAAATAATGGAATCCCAACTAAAGGAGAAAATAGAAGAACATCGAGAAACCAAAAATAATAATAATGAATATTCAACATGGATTTCAAAAGGGAAAGTCTTGCTTGACCAACCTTATTGAATTTTTTGAAGAGGTAACCGAGAGAGTAGACAATGGTAATGCAGTAGTTGTAATTAATCTGGATTTTCAAAAGGCCTTCAATAATGTACCCATAATAGACTGATGAACAAGGTCAGCGAATGCGGAGTCAGGGGACAAGTAGCAGAATGGATTGCTGGCTGGCTTCAGGACAGAAAGCAGAGAATAGGAGTAAAGAGTAGCTATTCACAGTGGCGGAAGGTGGGTAGTGGTGTTCTACAAGGATCAGTGCTGGGATTACTGTTGTTCACAATTTACACTAACGATTTAGACTTGGGAATCAAAAACACAATTTCTAAATTTGCAGATGATACCAAATTGAGAGGGGGAGGTAGTCAATACTGAGGAGGACTGCAACAAGATACAGGAGGACATTAATAAACTTGCTGAATAGGCATATAATTGGCAAATGAAGTTCAACACAGATAAATGTGAGGTATTACATTTTGGAAGGAAGAATAGGGAGGTCACATCACTTGGAGGGTGCGAGTCTAGATGGGGTAGAGGAACACAGGTATCAAGAGTACCAATACACAAATCATGAGAAGTTGTGACACAGGTTAGCAAGGCCTTATAAAAAGCATACCAAGAACTAGGGTTTGTTTCTCGAAGTATAGAATTAAAAAAGTAAGGAAGTCATGCTAAACCTGTATCGAAGCTTGGTTAAACCACACTTGCAGTACTGGTTGCCACATTATAAAACTGATAGAGGCAC